>NC_061510.1:136499215-136581050 GCF_022539505.1 Lolium rigidum | reverse complement strand
CGACGTCGAAGATTCCCTAGTTGTCGTGGGCGTCCTGGCTGGTCGTCATCTTCATACTGTCGTTCTCGCTTTCATAGTCCGGCCATTTGAATAGCCAGGGGACACAGTCCGTGAGTACTTTAAAGTACTCGCAAACTAATACTAAAGTAAGTGCTAGACATTCTAGTATGGTGTGCTAAGCTCTAGTTTATTTGCGTAAAGCTAGTTTTAGTTCACAAAGTTTGAGAAAAAGCTTATTCAAGTGCTAACTAACTCAAGTGGGAACATTAGTGTCATTCCCACCCTTCAAGTGGTGATTTCAATTCAATTCACCACAAGTCATTTCACCATCACCTTTCAACATCATTTTCAAAAATATGACATCGGAAACTGTATGGCCTTTCCAACCGTCCGTAACCGTGGACGCGGCTATTCGAATAGGTTTACACTCGCAGAGGTTGCACACTTGTGCCACAACATTTGATTTCATCCGTCGGGATTCCCCGAATCATCGTAACACAGTACGCGGATCATCAACCATAACCTTTCACTTACGAATCCTAGTATGAGCACCTCTCCCCATGAGCTTGGCCTCCCAGTGAAGACCAACCGTCAACCTGGGAACTGCACAGGGCTTGGGCCGGACATTCACCTCATTTCGCATCATATCATATCGTTTCTTTTGTGGTAGAGGCAGCTTTCGGCATAACCCCGATGACGCTTGTTTAGAGGGAACCCATACTAAGACACATAAACTTCCAGTTAAGCCCTACCCATAATCAGGTATTGTGGGGGTACTTGATAATTGGAAAGGTATCGCATTCAAACCAACATCATTGTTTTATCAAAAATCACCATCTTCTCTTGTTCATATTCACCTTCAAAATCATTCAATGGAATGCATCATCATTCCAAGGTTTCAAATTCATTTCAAATTCACATTGTCCCCATCTAGAGTAGTCAAGTTTTTAATTCATTAGCACTAGCTCTAATCCATGAGGGGTGCTATCTTGCTTTGCTTGGAAGAGACTAACTCACTACTCTAGTAACCAACTTGTACTTTGACCAAAGTTAACTATAAAAGTAACTCATTTAGAAATCAAGTAAAAACTTGTAAAGTAAAAACTTGGGATGGGTTCATGTAAGAAAAGATAAGAAACATGGTGTCTTGCCCCAAGGGGGCTTTGCACTTTGCAAGAATATTAGCTTGCCTTGGTAGTTCTCAAACTGTTCCTCCTCCTCCTCTTGGTAGTATCCTTCTTCTTCGGCGTACTCTCCGGTGCTACCGTCTAAATTTGAATACGAGTATAATTACTCACTAATTCAATGGCTATTCCATACATCACATATAATCACACAAACTACTCTATGCACACAAATAAATTATCTAGAGTGCATGGGTTGTGGGGTTTAAAAAGGAATTCACTTCTTTGTATTTTATATGTAAATGATAGTTTCCATAGGGTCCTTGAGAAATAAATTCCTCTCATTGAAATCTTCTTAAGATTTAATTTCTCAAACAATTATACATGGAATGGGTATTGACCTAGGTCAACCATTCATCATCATTATTTGAGAAAATGATTTAAATGAGGTAGGTCACCTCATACCATTTAAATACTACTACACATGATTTAAATCTCAAGCCATTCATATAAGAGAGTTTGGACCAGAGGTACAAACATCCCATGAATGCATGTGATACAAGTTTAAATGAAGTATAAGACTTCACACAATTTACTTTAATAGTTTTGGACAATATCAACTAGTTAAACTAGTCAAATTATCCATTCCATTAACTATGGCATGATCATGCAAAGTGACCACACCATTTTCTTGCAGAAACAATTAGTGTAAGTCAAATGTGAGCTGTTAGAGTTGGAATTAACTTAATATCTATTTTGGTTGATTTTTAAGAATTATTTGGATAGGGAAAAGTCCCTGTCTTGTTATTTTTATCCTAAATATTCTACAAAGAATCTGACCATGGGGCCAGTGGCATGTTCTAGAGAATTTCAGTGGCTTTCTAACAACATAAAATTCACTAAATTTGGTTTAGCCAATTTGAAATTATTGAATTTCAAAGTTTGTGCTGTGAGGAAATTGTTTGGGAATTATTTGAATTGAGTTTGAATAAAAAGGCCGGCGGGAAAAGCTAACGGGCCAGAAGGTTTTAAAAACGGCCCGAGCCAGCCCAGCTACGGTCCAGTACCGCGCGGGCTGCCTGACAGGGTGGGGTCCGCCTGTCAGCCTCCTTTAAAACCCGAAACGGTACGGGGCGACGTGGAGCGTAGGATTAGAGGGCAGATCGACGGCTCAGAGCCATCGTCTTCTCCGGCGAGAGAGGGTTACGGGCACGGCGGCGCTAGGGGGTCAGCGGGCTAACCGGTGGTCCAGCGAGGGATGGCAGTGTGCTCGGGGAAGGTGTAGTCGACGGCGGTTCTCCCGGCACCGGCGGCGACTCTGGATCGGCTCCAATCGACGGCGGCGAGGTGCGGTGATCGGCGGGCTCCGATCTTCAAATTGGAGCAGCTCCGGCGACAATCGAGCGAGTGGTTGGGTGGAGGAGAAGCAGTGGAGGATGGTGAACGAGATGGTGTGCTCAGCTTCGTCCAGGGAACGCCGTATTTATAGATGGCCAAGGGTGCTGCGTGGCCGTGAAGAAGTCGACCGAGGTGCGGCGGTTCCGGCGAGCGGTTGGGCTAGGCGAGGGTGCTGTCGGGTTCTCCTCGTCCAGGCGAGGCTAGGGGAGGTGTTGGCTTGGTCGGGCGGCGTGGTATGGCGAAGCATTGCTTCCGTGTCTGCCGTGCTGGTCGCGGGATCGCGTCGTCGTCTCCGGCGGCGGCGGGCACGGGTCGCGGTCTTGGCCGTGTCTGGCGGCGTCGTGGTGGCGAGGTGATGCTCAACGGCTCTCGAGCGGGGCCAGGGCGAGTGCAGGGTGGCGGCGCGGCGCGTGGCCAGTGTGCGTCCATGCACGTGCTGGCGCGACGCGAGCGGCGTCTGGGCGTGTTCTGGGCGCGCGATCTCCGGGCGTTGTCGTCGTCCTCGTCGACCAGGGCTGTGCTAGGCGAGGTTAGGCAGTGTGGTGGCGTGCTGTGGCGAGGGGGCCAGGGTTGGTAAGCAAGGGAGAGAGGGGGAGGCTCGGCATGGTGATGCCATGGCCGGCATGGCCATGCCATGCACTCTAGCTCCTCCTCCTTAGCTCCACTATGTGGCCTTGATGGTTTAAGGGGACCAGGGAACACGGTAGTATAGCTTTGGTTTCAATTAGGTGAGGTAGATCACTATTTGCAATAGTTGCAAATAGTGCCCAATTTTGGAATTCACAAAAATGTCCAAATTTGAAATAATTCAAATGGTGAACCTTTTGAAAAGTGAGTGTTGAATTAAGTTGTATTTGACCAGAGGTGATTTGAGGTGGTGGTGGAAAAGTTTGAATTCAAGAATTGCAAAACTTGACAAGTGTGAGATTGTTCCACTTGTTAAAATGTTGCAACTTTGGATGAGCATAGCTATTGATCAAGGATGAATTTGGCAGGGTGATCTTCACCAAAGTTGTTCACCTTGATGTTGACTTTGAAATGGTGCAAGGAGTTAGCAAGAATTGGTTTGAGAAAATTGAATTGTAGGGGCTCAAAGTGGTGATCAGACTAGAATTGTCAAAATTGACCAATATCATATGTGAGCTAGTTTTGTGTTTGAATTTCACTTGAATTGTGAAACCTTGATTCCAAAAATTGTAATAAGTGTTTAAAGACATTATTCAACTAATGGGGAAGACCAAATAGGTCTAGGGTCAAAGTTTATAAAAATGCCATAGGGCATATGTGAGGGTTTCGTGACTTTCTAATTTTTATTTATTTTATTTTTTTCTTTGCTTCACTTTGACAAGGGTGAGGTTTATTTGGTGCTAGATTGAGTTGGATGAAAGGTTCAAACCATTTTGAGGCAATAGAAGTGGCTAGGTCAGGATTGGATAATTTGGCTAAGTGCCACATATGCCTCTATGCATATGTTGGATTTTCTTTTGTTTCTTACTTGAAAAGGGTTGGTAAGTGCTTTGTTAAGTGTGTGGAGGTATTTCAATTCATCTATTCAAAGTAGACAAAGCAAAGCTCATCATTTCTAAAAAGTAGCCATAGGCTTGCATATGCCTTTTTCTTAAATAAGATCTTTTCTTTTTATTTTATTTTTCAAAGATTGATGACAAGAGGGATGAGGTTTAGGGTTTAGTAAGTTTTGCAATGGTTCACCCCCATTTATCAAAGTAAGAAAGGTAGAGTTTAAAATTCTACTCATTAGGGCCACATGCCCACATATGTCTTTTTCTTCTATTTTGGGTTTCTCAAAATAGATCCAAAAGATTTTGAGAAGGTTAGGGTTTAGGGTTTTTCTTATTTGATTTCTTTCTCTTTTATTTTATTTGGTTGGTGATCTTCACTTGATCACTTTAGGGTTTTAGGGTTTATCACATAGCAAAATAACACACATCATGACAAAACACAATTATTATGTATGAGCACTAGACATAGTACTCTATGTAAGAAAAGTTTTTGTTGGTTCTCATTTTTGGAAAAAGGAAATTTATTTTCTCTTTGCTTTAAAATTTGGGATGTTACAAACCCTTCCCCCTTAAACAAATCTCGTCCCGAGATTTTAAGAAAATTTAGGTTCCTAAGAAAGATTGGGCGGTATGATTTTAGCAGGGAACATACTTGGCATGGCTTGAGGTGCTTCTTGGTCTTCTGCGGCAGTCATGTTGTAGTAGCGGCCGTTGTTGTTCTGGTTCTTTCTTGCGGCAAAGCGGCGTTGGTTCTGAGCAGGTGCAGCGGTGTTGCCGGCAATCTTGGCGAGTCTCTTGGGGCACTCATTGGAGTAGATGATAAGATAAGAGGGAAATTTCTATGGTTTGTTTGAGTTAAAGTTCAAAAAGTTTCAAAAGTTTAAAACTTGAAAATTTGAGTAGTGTTGAAGGGGTAAAACCAACAACACTTTTTCATTCATACCAAACATCACACATTACAAAGCTAACACACCGTTGGTTTTAAGAACCATTCATTCGCTCTACGATACAAGGGGATCCTGATACAAACTCTTGCGTAAGTGTGAGTTCTACTAAAGTGATCAAGTGGGCAAAATTTTAGGTAGAATTTCAAGGAAAAGTAGAGCATGGATTTCTTATTTTTAAAAGATCTCAAGGATAAGAGTGAGAATAAGTTTTCATAAATATCTACTTCATTGGTTTTGAAACTAAGTTTTTCAGACGTCCATTCTAACTAGGGTCTCCTAAGGTCAAACAATGGCTCGATACCAACTTGTCAACACCCGGATTTTTAAGTCCGGATGCTCGTTATGCCATACATCGCAATCCCAGGAATATTGTTGTTGCGAGACATAACAGTTGAATATCATAAGTCATCATTCATTACATATCATATTCGTCTTACAAATAGATCTCATGATCCAATATTACACAAAGAGTTGATCTATTGATCAACATGCACCAAGTTCATAGTTTCATAGCGGAAGCGTAAAGTAGAGGGACTCTTGAGTCCACAGGCCAACGTCTGACGTCAGAAGATTCCCTAGTTGTCGTGGGCGTCCTGCTGGTCGTCATCTTCATACTGCTGTTCTGCTTCATAGTCTGGCCATTTGAATAGCCAGGGACACAGCCGTGAGTACTTTAAAGTACTCGCAAACTAATACTAAAGTAAGTGCTAGACATTCTAGTATGGTGTGCTAAGCTCTAGTTTATTTGCGTAAAGCTAGTTTTAGTTCACAAAGTTTGAGAAAAAGCTTATTCAAGTGCTAACTAACTCAAGTGGGAACATTAGTGTCATTCCCACCCTTCAAGTGGTGATTTCAATTCAATTCACCACAAGTCATTTCACCATCACCTTTCAACATCATGTTCAAAAATATGACATCGGAAACTGTATGGCCTTTCCAACCGTCCGTAACCGTGGACGCGGCTATTCGAATAGGTTTACACTCTGCGGAGGTTGCACACTTGTGCCACAACATTTGATTTCATCCGTCGGGATTTCCCCGAATCATCGTAACACAAGTACGCGGATCATCAACCATAACCTTTCACTTACGAATCCTAGTATGAGCACCTCTCCCCATGAGCTTGGCCTCCCAGTGAAGACCAACTCGTCAACCCGGGAACCGCACAGGGCTTGGGCCGGACATTCACCTCATTTCGCATCATATCATATCGTTTCTTTTGTGGTAGAGGCAGCTTTCGGCATAACCCCGATGACGCTTGTTTAGAGGGAACCCATACTAAGACACATAAACTTCCAGCTTAAGCCCTACCCATAATCGAGGTATTGTGGGGGTACTTGATAATTGGAAAGGTATCGCATTCAAACCAACATCATTGTTTTATCAAAAATCACCATCTTCTCTTGTTCATATTCACCTTCAAAATCATTCAATGGAATGCATCATCATTCCAAGGTTTCAAATTCATTTCAAATTCACATTGTCCCCATCTAGAGTAGTCAAGTTTTTAATTCATTAGCACTAGCTCTAATCCATGAGGGGTGCTATCTTGCTTTGCTTGGAAGAGACTAACTCACTACTCTAGTAACCAACTTGTACTTTGACCAAAGTTAACTATAAAAGTAACTCATTTAGAAATCAAGTAAAAACTTGTAAAGTAAAAACTTGGGATGGGTTCATGTAAGAAAAGATAAGAAACATGGTGTCTTGCCCCAAGGGGGCTTTGCACTTTGCAAGAATATTAGCTTGCCTTGGTAGTTCTCAAACCTGTTCCTCCTCCTCCTCTTGGTAGTATCCTTCTTCTTCGGCGTACTCTCCGGTGCTACCGTCTAAATTTGAATACGAGTATAATTACTCACTAATTCAATGGCTATTCCATACATCACATATAATCACACAAACTACTCTATGCACACAAATAAATTATCTAGAGTGCATGGGTTGTGGGGTTTAAAAGGAAATCACTTCTTTGTATTTTATATGTAAATGATAGTTTCCATAGGGTCCTTGAGAAATAAATTCCTCTCATTGAAATCTTCTTAAGATTTAATTTCTCAAACAATTATACATGGAATGGGTATTGACCTAGGTCAACCATTCATCATCATTATTTGAGAAAATGATTTAAATGAGGTAGGTCACCTCATACCATTTAAATACTACTACACATGATTTAAATCTCAAGCCATTCATATAAGAGAGTTTGGACCAGAGGTACAAACATCCCATGAATGCATGTGATACAAGTTTAAATGAAGTATAAGACTTCACACAATTTACTTTAATAGTTTTGGACAATATCAACTAGTTAAACTAGTCAAATTATCCATTCCATTAACTATGGCATGATCATGCAAAGTGACCACACCATTTTCTTGCAGAAACAATTAGTGTAAGTCAAATGTGAGCTGTTAGAGTTGGAATTAACTTAATATCTATTTTGGTTGATTTTTAAGAATTATTTGGATAGGGAAAAGTCCCTGTCTTGTTATTTTTATCCTAAATATTCTACAAAGAATCTGACCATGGGGCCAGTGGCATGTTCTAGAGAATTTCAGTGGCTTTCTAACAACATAAAATTCACTAAATTTGGTTTAGCCAATTTGAAATTATTGAATTTCAAAGTTTGTGCTGTGAGGAAATTGTTTGGGAATTATTTGAATTGAGTTTGAATAAAAAGGCCGGCGGGAAAAGCTAACGGGCCAGAAGGTTTAAAAACGGCCCGAGCCAGCCCAGCTACGGTCCAGTACCGCGCGGGCTGCCTGACAGGGTGGGGTCCGCCTGTCAGCCTCCTTTAAAACCCGAAACGGTACGGGGCGACGTGGAGCGTAGGATTAGAGGGCAGATCGACGACTCGTAGCCATCGTCTTCTCCGGCGAGAGAGGGTTACGGGCACGGCGGCGCTAGGGGGTCGGCGGGCTAACCGGGGCTCCGGCGAGGGATGGCAGTATGCTCGGGGAAGGTGTAGTCGACGGCGGTTCTCCTGGCACCGGCGGCGACTCCTGGATCGGCTCCAATCGACGGCGGCGAGGTGCGGTACTGGCGGGCTCCGATCTTCAAATTGGAGCAGCTCCGGCGACAATCGAGCGAGTGGTTGGGTGGAGGAGAAGCGGGGGAGGATGGTGAACGAGATGGTGTGCTCGGCTTCGTCCGGGGAACGCCGTATTTATAGATGGCCAAGGGTGCTCGCGTGGCCGTGAAGAAGTCGACCGAGGTGCGGCGGTTCCGGCGAGCGGTTGGGCTAGGCGAGGGTGCTGTCGGGTTCTCCTCGTCCAGGCGAGGCTAGGGGAGGTGTTGGCTTGGTCGGGCGGCGTGGTATGGCGAAGCATTGCTTCCGTGTCTGCCGTGCTGGTCGCGGGATCGCGTCGTCGTCTCCGGCGGCGGCGGGCACGGGTCGCGGTCTTGGCCGTGTCTGGCGGCGTCGTGGTGGCGAGGTGATGCTCAACGGCTCTCGAGCGGGGCCAGGGCGAGTGCAGGGTGGCGGCGCGGCGCGTGGCCAGTGTGCGTCCATGCACGTGCTGGCGCGACGCGAGCGGCGTCTCGGGCGTGTTCTGGGCGCGCGATCTCCGGGCGTTGTCGTCGTCCTCGTCGACCAGGGCTGTGCTAGGCGAGGTTAGGCAGTGTGGTGGCGTGCTGTGGCGAGGGGGCCAGGGTTGGTAAGCAAGGGAGAGAGGGGGAGGCTCGGCATGGTGATGCCATGGCCGGTATGGCCATGCCATGCACTCTAGCTCCTCCTCCTTAGCTCCACTATGTGGCCTTGATGGTTTAAGGGGACCAGGGAACACGGTAGTATAGCTTTGGTTTCAATTAGGTGAGGTAGATCACTATTTGCAATAGTTGCAAATAGTGCCCAATTTTGGAATTCACAAAAATGTCCAAATTTGAAATAATTCAAATGGTGAACCTTTTTGAAAAGTGAGTGTTGAATTAAGTTGTATTTGACCAGAGGTGATTTGAGGTGGTGGTGGAAAAGTTTGAATTCAAGAATTGCAAAACTTGACAAGTGTGAGATTGTTCCACTTGTTAAAATGTTGCAACTTTGGATGAGCATAGCTATTGATCAAGGATGAATTTGGCAGGGTGATCTTCACCAAAGTTGTTCACCTTGATGTTGACTTTGAAATGGTGCAAGGAGTTAGCAAGAATTGGTTTGAGAAAATTGAATTGTAGGGGCTCAAAGTGGTGATCAGACTAGAATTGTCAAAATTGACCAATATCATATGTGAGCTAGTTTTGTGTTTGAATTTCACTTGAATTGTGAAACCTTGATTCCAAAAATTGTAATAAGTGTTTAAAGACATTATTCAACTAATGGGGAAGACCAAATAGGTCTAGGGTCAAAGTTTATAAAAATGCCATAGGGCATATGTGAGGGTTTCGTGACTTTCTAATTTTTATTTATTTTATTTTTTTCTTTGCTTCACTTTGACAAGGGTGAGGTTTATTTGGTGCTAGATTGAGTTGGATGAAAGGTTCAAACCATTTTGAGGCAATAGAAGTGGCTAGGTCAGGATTGGATAATTTGGCTAAGTGCCACATATGCCTCTATGCATATGTTGGATTTTCTTTTGTTTCTTACTTGAAAAGGGTTGGTAAGTGCTTTGTTAAGTGTGTGGAGGTATTTCAATTCATCTATTCAAAGTAGACAAAGCAAAGCTCATCATTTCTAAAAAGTAGCCATAGGCTTGCATATGCCTTTTTCTTAAATAAGATCTTTTCTTTTTATTTTATTTTTCAAAGATTGATGACAAGAGGGATGAGGTTTAGGGTTTAGTAAGTTTTGCAATGGTTCACCCCCATTTATCAAAGTAAGAAAGGTAGAGTTTAAAATTCTACTCATTAGGGCCACATACCCACATATGTCTTTTTCTTCTATTTTGGGTTTCTCAAAATAGATCCAAAAGATTTTGAGAAGGTTAGGGTTTAGGGTTTTTCTTATTTGATTTCTTTCTCTTTTATTTTATTTGGTTGGTGATCTTCACTTGATCACTTTAGGGTTTTAGGGTTTATCACATAGCAAAATAACACACATCATGACAAAACACAATTATTATGTATGAGCACTAGACATAGTACTCTATGTAAGAAAAGTTTTTGTTGGTTCTCATTTTTGGAAAAAGGAAATTTATTTTCTCTTTGCTTTAAAATTTGGGATGTTACAGTTTTTGACATGTATCTTGAGAAAGATGGTACCACTACAACAATTTGTGGTCCATACTGGAGGTCCCTTGTGAGGTTGTATGATATCCAACTTGGTGATGTAGTTTCTTTCACCTACATGGAAGAAGAGAACAGATTCCATCTCAATGTATACCAAATTGTGAACACTGACAAGGTAGAGAAACCTTATGTTAGAGAACAAGGTATGATACATTATTCACAAACATACCAGGGCATCAAATTGTTCATATACCAAATTGTGAACACTGACAAGGTATTCATTTTTATACTGACTTGTTTCTTTGTTCTGCACCAGTTGTTTATGATGTAATCCCAAGAATCAGGATGCAACTCCACAAGACAATATTCACAAACATCAGAGCCATCACTGAGGAGCATATGGCTGCCATTACCTTTGGCCTGACCAAAGTTGTGTTGGCTGCTCCAAACCAGGAGCTTGATGAAAATGAGTTCTATGAGAGTACAAAGGAGTTGTAGTTCTTTGCTCATATTTATAATGAGGAAAATGTGCAATTTGATGCCCTGGTATGTTGTACATGTAATAAGACATGTGCTGTGAACTGTGAATACAAGTCCGTACCGACAAGTTTTTTTTCCCCTCTTTCGCATGCTGAATCCAAAACCATTTACCCATGTCGGCTCCCCTGTCAATGGATTTGCACACTTGTGGAAGAGGGACCTTGAAGAGCCTGTTGTAGCCTGGTACCACATTGAAGGAGATGATCACATTGCAATTACCATTGGGTGGGATAACTTCAGGGAGCAATCACATATTGTTGAAGGAACTCTCCTTCTGATGATTGCAACACCAAGGGCTGAAGAAATTGTTCTGGACTTTGTGGAGATCATCAACCCATGAAGTATAGGGTCTAGTTGTTAAGTGGTCATGTGTGACTTGTCTGTTTAATCTATTTTCTACCAATCTATTGTGATTTGAAATGTTTAGACTCATTGTGGAATCTATTGTGATTTGTAATGTTTTAGACTACTTGTGGAATGTACTTGTGATTTGCTTGATGATATTAAATGTGTTTTGAATGTGCTAAGATTCAATTTTAAGACTACTGTAATCTACTGTGATTACTACTATATATGTGAAAGCAAGAATTCCCGAGGCACTTGTGTTTTTATCACATTTGCATGGAATTTTTCTTGCAACAACTCGTTGTTCTTTTTGCCATTTCTAAAGGAGATTTCACAAAAAAATCAGGATTTTTAAGTTTTACCATGCAAGAATTCCTGAGGCACTTGTGTTTTTATCACATTTGCATTGAATTTTTTCTAGCAACAATAGCTGCACATCTTCAAAATTGTTTTGGCTAAATTTTGTTGTTCTTTCGCCATTTATAAAGGACATTTCAAAACGAAGTTTCTCTCGCATCGTGGGCTAACATTAACCGAGATCCGGGCCTTCAATTTCATTTTGGGCCGGTCGCCAGCCCATATATAATTCATCCTGGGCTGGGTTGTTGGAAGTCATACCGTCCCCCTACTATATTAACCAGTTCATCTCTCTCTCCGTCACTTTTTCCACTTCATCTCTCTCGCTCCACTTCTCCCGCGTAGTTCCTCGACGGTGACGACCGGAAGCGGTTATCTCTCGTAGCAGTTCGTCGACGGTTCTTCTTCAAGTTCATCTAGATCTTGCGGTCGCTTCTTCGCAAGGTGAGTTCGAAACAAAAAAAACCCTCTCCTGCAAGTTTAGTTCGAAACAAAAAAACCCCTCTCCTTGCTTCCAGTTCTTGCCATCTTTTCTGCAAGGTGATTTTTTTGTGCCACTTCTTCTTGATTGATGATGTGTTCGCATGGGTTCAATCTATTGAACATTCTTCATTCCCTCTTTCTAATCTTCTCAGATCTGTTCATATTGGTTCAATCTGTTTGGCCTTTTTCCTCCTTGCATGTGTTCATTTTCTTGATTTGACTGCATGGTTCCAATGCATTTAACCTTTTTCATCCTTGCATGCGTTCATTTGCTTGTTTTGACTGCACTGGTTCAATCTGTTTAACCTTTTCATCCTTGCATGTGTTCATTTGCTAGATTATATATCATGGTTTCAACCCATTCAACCTTTTTAGGGTTCATTTGCTAGATTAGATCTGTTTCCATCACTGTAAACAATTTTTTTAGGGTTCATATCAATTAATATACTGACATTTACTTTGGGATAGGTTCAAATGGATCAAGGCAACTGTCGGTTCTGCCATCAGCCTATGGCCAACTGCAAATATTCAAACAGGCGTGCTACATCATTCAAGATCATCATGCAAGAGGACTATGATCACTCTGCGGTATGCAATTCCTTGTACATTGATTACTTGAATTTCATGCTTAAATTTCTATTTATCCGCAAGACTAATCTCACATTGTGTTTCATGCTTTGAACAGATCGTTCCTTGTTACTTCAAGGAAAAGCTGAACAAGTATGGGGACAAGTGGTTGCATGCTCTTGCCGCCGGCCACAGTCGGACTTTTACTTAGAGAAGAGTACAAACTCCACTAGCCCATATGTGGCCCCCGGTGGTCTTATTTCCTCATGTCACACCTTGTTGATGTCAACGATGTTGTCACCTTCAAGTTACCTACTGAAGATGACAGTGAAGATGAGCTTGATGATGAAGATGCAGAAGGTATGGAGTATGAAGAAGAGGCTGGTGATGGCATCTTCCAAGTATCTGTTGCAGATCCTGATGGAAACCAAAAGCCCTTCTTTCTTATGAATGGTATGTACATTACTCTTCTGGAAACTTGTCAGACAGTTAGTTTGTTTAATAATTTGTGATCACTGTTTTATAAATTTGTCCAGGACCAATTTATGTGCCCGAAGAGATCGGAGGCACACTTTACAAGACAAGTTTTCACAAACATGCATGTCTGTTGGTGAAGCGGACATGACCGAGATAGTCCGGGAAATGTACAAGGATGCCTCAAAAGATGTGGACTCAATTGATGAGCTTCAGTACTTTGTTCACAGAGTTGATGCAGTTGATTGTAGATCAAAAAGTTTGGTAATCTCAAAAACATTGTTCATACAGTTCCTGCAGTTCATACAGTTCATACATTTCACATTCAGTATTGCTTAATGCTCTATTCCTGTGATTTCTATTGCAGGCACTGCCAGAGAACCTTGTCCATGGTTACAATTACCCAAAGAGGGGAATTGCAAGAGTTTCTAGCAGGACTGTGAGTGAAGACATTGCTGGGCAGTACTTCATTCAAACTGGGGTCCTGGGCAGGCTGGTCGTCTGGCTGAATGAAGAAGACTTGGAAAAATTCTGTGAGGCCAACTCCATAGTTAAAGGCTCTCTTCTTCTGATCAGGGTTGATATGATGCAAGACTACATTGGTGTCTCTGTCCACAAGATAGAAGACATCTAAAGAAATGCTGATTCAAGCTGGTTGCTGACTGAAGATGCTTTAGTTTATGTTGGTGCTTTTGACTGTAGTTTGTGCAGTATGTAATTACTGTTAGTTTGTGGAAGACATATGGCTGGTGGTTACTTTTGTTGATGTGCTGCAATGGCACACATCTTGTTGTTGGCTTATGTTGATGTGCTGCTATGGAACACATCTTGTTGGTGTTTACTTTTGTTGATGTGCTGCTTATGTAAGACTACTGTCATTATGTTGTCCAGTCTTTGTATGACCTGATGATGGCATTATCAAATATGTGTGCTATTACTATGTGTTAGGAAGTTAACTGATTTTGTATTACTATATATGTCATTGCAAGAATTCATAAAGCACTTGTGCCGTCATCACATTTGCATTGAATTTTTCTTGCAACAATAGCTGCTGCATATTTTTGAAAATTCTATTGAAAATTATGTTGTTCTTTTTGAACAACATAAATGGATGAACTGCTTATGCAGTAGTGATTCCCTTGACATGTTTACAAACATGGATAGAAGCCAACCTCTCGCATTGCTTTTAAACATCTTGCAATGTTTAAATTTTTTTACCAAAGGAGCATGTACCCTTTGATTCTCAATCCTTACATGGAGATAACATGGTTCTCAATCCATGATGGTTACCAAAGGATGGTTCTCAACCCTTTGGCTTATGTTAACATGGTTTCTTAAATGCTAAAATGTTTTAATGTTTTAAAAAATTTACCAAAACGTTTTGTTTTCAAACAAAAGAAAATGATTTGGTCCTTCCACCGAAAGTGATTTTGTTTTAATGCAACTCAAAACGTTTTACCAAATGGTCCTTCCACCGAACTCATTTTTACAATATGGTCCTTCCACCCAACGTTTCCTTCAACCCTTCGCATTTTCCTTCGCATTTTTCCTTCGTCCTCCTCTGCCGATCTGATCCGCCGCCGCCGCCCTCCTCCGCCGCCGCCGCCCTCCTCCACCTCCGCTAGATCTCCTCCACCTCGGCCCTCCTCCACCGCCGCCGACCTCCTCCTCCACCTCCGCTAGATCTCCTCCACCTCGGCCCTCCTCCTTCGCCACCGACCTCCTCCTCCACCGATCTAGATCTCCTCCACCTCGGCCCTCCACCGATTAGGGTTGCGGATTCTGCGTGGCGGCGGCGGCCTGAGGTTTCGCAGGCGACGGCGACCCCTAGGATCCGCGTGCCGACGGCCATGGTGGATCCTACTGGAGTTCAAGCCATGGTGGATCCTACTCGGAGTTCAAGCCATGGTGGATCCTACTGGAGTTCAAGCCAAGGTGGATCCTACTCGGAGTCCAAGCTAAGGTTGATCCGCGGCGGTCCTTTCTCCGTCGATTCACGAACTCAAACAACACGGAGGCGAGTTCGTCCGGTACGTGGTGAATCGAACCTCCACCTACAAATTCTCGTATTATCGGTTTGCTATGATTTGCTGGTTTGCTTGGTTACTTGGATTGCTCTAGTACTCGGATAGCATGCTAACCTTCCTGTATTTTTGCTTGGTTATTGCATTGCTCTATTACTTGCTCCCTTGTGATTGTTTGCTTGGTTAATGCATTGCTGTAAGATCTGGTTAGTGGATTACTGCAATTCATAGTTACTCGCATTGCTCTATTGCTTGGTTACCGCATTGCTCTATTAGTTGTTCCCTTGTGATTGTATAAGATGGCTTAGTTCATTACTGGATTCTATTTAAACTCTAAGTTTTACTAAAAAACAGTAATAATGGATAAGAGTTGGATGGAACCTTCAAGGTCTTCAGATGAGTATGCAGCTAGAGTCTCCTTATTCTTAAAATTTGCTGTAAGAAATGAAGTGCAAGATAGGAAGATACTGTGTCCATGCAAAAATTGTGGTAACAGTGTTCGGCATGATGTAGACATTGTGAATGATCATCTAGTCTCGTGCTGGATTCATGCCTGGATATAAAACCTGGCTGTTTCATGGTGAACCGATTGTTAACAATGATCCCGACACACACTCTAGCTCTCAGAAGATAGTAGTAATGCTAGAGATGAGATTGACCAGCTATTGTTAGATGGGTTTGACATGTACCCTAGAAGTTCATTGCATTCAGAAGAAGAAGAAGGCAGTGAAGATGATAGTGAAGATGAAGATGTCGAAACATACAAGAGGTTAGTCAATGATGGTGGCCAGAAGTTGTACCCAGGATGCAAGAAGTTTTCAAAGCTGCAGTTTCTAGTAAGACTCGCTCAACATTAAAAATGTCGGGGAATGACAAATGCTGCATTTGAAGATATGTCGACACTCGTTCGGTGGAAGCACTACCTGAAGGACATTCTCTGCCGAAGAAATTTCATGAAGCAAAGCAAGTACATCGGAGGAGTTGGTCTTGCATATGATACTTATGATGTATGTTTCAATGATCGCATAATTTTCGTGAGGCATCCATGCCAATGCCAATGTCTGCCCAGCTTTGCAAAACAAGCGGATGGAAGACCGAGAGAAGTGTAGTAGGTGGGAAGAGAATCGGTGAGAGTTGCAAGGAAAGTTATCGGACATTTCCCATCGAAGAAAAGAGTCAGGAGGTTGTTCATATCTAACAAAACAAGCAGCTTCGATGAGTTGGCACAATGATGGGAGAACCAAAGATGAAGTAATGAGGCATCCAACTGATTCACTCGCTTGGAAGAACTTTGACAAGCAGGTACAGTGTCGTTCAAGAAAGAACCAAGGAACATCAGATTTGGACTAGCTACAGATGGATTCAACCCGTTCAGGAATATGAACTTGTCATATAGCATCTGGCCTATAATTCTGATCCCATACAACTTCCCTCCCTGGATTTGCATGCAGGAAACCAACTTCATATTGTCTGTCATTGTACCAGGAAGGAGATCACCAGGGAAAGACATTGATGTATACCTGCAACTTGTAATTGATGAGCTACAGGAGTTGTGGCACCATGGTGTTCTTGTACATGATGCTCATTTTGGTAAAAAGTTTAGAGTCTATGCCGCACTCCTCTGGACCATTAGTGACTGGTTGGGCCGTGGAATATTGAGTGGTGAAAGTATTGTTGTCTGTTCTCATTGCCTCTTAGGAACTTGCTCTAGAAGGTTGAAGCATGGGCACAAAGCATGTTTCTTAGGTCACAGAAGGTTCTTGTCAAGGGATCATGCATTCGTAAGAGATGAGAAATCTTTTGATGGTACTACTGATTTCAGTGGATCCTCCAAGACAGCCAACGGGGAAGAAATTTCTGCTATGACAATGGATATCCAAACCGCATATGGAAAACTACGTAAGCAAAAGAGGAGTGGAAGGAAGAAAAGGAAAAGAGGAGAAGGGGATGAGGATTTGGAGAATAAGGAGGAAGTACATACTGTTGAATCAACTTTTAAGAAGAGGAGCATCTTTTTCCAACTAGAATATTGGAAATTTTTGCTAGTGAGACACAACTTGGATTCAATGCACATTGAAAAGAATGTGTTTGACAACATAGTCAACACTTTGCTTGATGTGGACAAAAGGTCAAAAGATAATGCAAATGCTAGGATGGATATGAAGAGAATGAAGATCAGAGAACATTTGCATATTGATGAAACACAAGAAAAACCTGACTTGCCAGATGCAGTGTACTACATGGAGTCATCAAAGAAGAAGATGTTCTGTGGTCTGGTGAAAAATGTGAGATTTCCGTGACAACCATGCTTCCTCAATGTACAACAAGGTAAGGTTAGAGGAAAACAAGTTTGTTGGGCTGAAAACTCATGATTGCCACATTTTGTTTGAAGAAATCTTACCTCCTGGCTGTAATGAAGACATTGCCTGAAGAAGTTGCATTGCCCTTGGTGAAGCTTGCCAAGTGTTTCAAGGTCATTACTTCGAAGATCGTCAGCAACAAAGAGATAGCAATTGTTGAAGACCAGTTGCCAGAGATATTATGTGAACTTGAGAAGATTTTTCCTCCAACATTCTTCGATATAATGGAGCACCTGGTTATACATCTTCCAGCTGAAGTGAGACTTGCTGGGCCTGTTCAATTCAGGAACATGTGGTCCACAGAAATGTTCATTGGCAACATGAAAAACTGGGTACACAATAGAAGCCACCCTGAAGGATCCATTGCGAGTCATATTTGTTCGATGAGTGTTTGACATTCTGCAGTAGATATGTGGATGATTGTAACACCAAGTTCAACAGACCACCAAGACATGATGATAATTTGACTAGTAGTGCAAACAAAAATTGCAGCAAGTACCTGACGATTTTTGGAAGACCATTATCAGCTTGCAGTATTTCTGAACTAGATTACCTGTCATGGACACAAGCACAGAAGTATGTACTCTTCAATTATGAGCACATCAGTTCTTACACAGAGAAGCATATGAAAGCTTTAGCTGCTGGGAAAAAGAGAAAAAGTAAAAGACAGGTAGAAGTAGAACATCACAGATCATTCCATACTTGGTTCATTGACCATGTGCAGTCTTTGCTTCTTAAAGGCACAAAATTGCCAGAAGATATTGTTTTGCTAGCAAACAAGCCTTACATGATGGTCAAGAAGTACAACAGCTACTGCATTAATGGTTGTGTATTCCACACAAAGGAGTTTGCAGCAGGCAAAAGCACTCAATGTGATGGAGTTTCAAACTCATCTATGACTTCCAGTTATTCTAGTTCGAAAGATAAGAACCCATTAAAAGGAGAAGTAGAATATTATGGTAGAATAGTTGAGATTGTTGAGTTAAATTATTCCAACCAAGGAAGTGTTGTACTGTTCAAATGTGAATGGTCAAAACCTCGCCGGAGTTAAAAACATCGCCAACTTTGGGATAACACAAGTAAACCTGAAGCGGTTAGAATTTGGATCGGAACCATTTATATTTGCAAGCCAAGCTAAGCAGATATACTATGTGAAAGATGTCGTAGATGATGATTGGTACTCGTTGTCCGTCCTTCAATTAGAGATTACTTTGACATGGAGCCTAGAATAGACAGTTAGTTTGGGTATGACAATCCTGTTTGACATGTTCTTACTTTTCTTTGAATTTACTATTATGTGCAGGAACAAATAATTCATTTAATATATGTGCAGGAACAAATAAGTCGGATACTCAAGAATGGAAGGAAAAGATGATCAAAGTAGGTGAAGTCAGTAGGCACTGGAAGCAATGGTGATAATATGTTGGAAAGGTTCATACACATAGCAAAAGCTATCGGATACTTGCCAGTGGAACCAAGCAAGTAAGTAATGAATTCTACATCTCAACACCTTTGTACACAACCAGTTTTGCAGGATTCCAAGATATTTGTCTAACTATTACTTTTAAATATCCTTTGTTCAGATTGTTGAGAATAAAACTATATATGAACAACTAGAGGAAGATGAAGATGATGATGATGATGAAGATGACAGTGATGAAGAGGATGATGATGAAGAAGATGGTGCCGAGGATGGGCGGAGAGAAAATGATGGTGAAGGCTATGACAATGATGCAACTACTGATCCCGGTGATGAATATGAAGATGGATCAATTAAAATTAACAACACTCCAGGCTAGATTCTTGATCTATCAATGTTCCGTTAACAGTATCTAATGGAAAGAAATATAGTATATCTAATCTGTTTTAACAATTATGGTTTTAGGCACGTAAGAAGAGAAATCCCATAGAGGTCCAACATTATCGAAGGGGTTCTGGAAACATGTTAATCCAAACCGTAAAATAGATGTGGAATTCAATGACAATGGACAGCCTTGTGGTCCAAACACCAGCCAGCTTCTCCAATTTTGTTGGAAGTTTAGTTAAAGGAAAAGAAATTTCAATGGCAAAGAACAAGCCGGAGCAAAGTACCCAGATCCGACAAAATGCACTTGTGGGAAACTCGTTAAGGTATATAAACCGCATTACATTTATTTCTCACCGCAATAACAAGTGGAAAGGTTTTTTTTGTCTAACTGTTGCTACTTATGTATTGCAGGCATTCTTTAATGTTGAAGAAAGGCATAGGTACTCGGGTACTAAAGTCTCAGCAGTAAAAAATGGAAAGATTTCAAGTGCTACTTAAAGAAGAAACATTACAAGTCAAAGTTATCAATAGAAGAGAACGTTGCGAACGGGTGTGGCCAAAGACTTCCGAAGCTCAATGGGATTGGTTGGTGAGGCGTTGGAAGCAAAAAAGTGCAAGGTGAATCATTACATTTTCAAACTTTCAATTTGAAAATGTATGCTTACTAATCTTACCATGAACTGAAAATGTAAACTTAAATTGCAGAGATTGTCAAGGAAGAACAAAACTGCAAGGAAAACCAGCCAAATAGTACACACACTATCGGGTCAAGGAGTCATAGCGTTGTACAAGATCAAACAAGTAATAATCCAAACTAATCAATTCAGAATTAAATTTTCTCGCATATTACTTTGTGTACAACCTTACCATTTGAAATATTTTTACAAGTTCATGAGGGCATAATCCATGTGATTTGCAGGAGATCCTAGAAGGTAAAAAAATTGGGAGGGCTGAGCTGTACAGGATCACTCACACTAATAGCAAAGGATCGCCAGCTTGACAATTTTGCCGCTGGAAAAATTGTAAGTTTCACCTTCAAGTAACTACCGCCAAGACACATACTTGTTCTTGCAACAATACCTGCCATGACACTGATTTCCTTGTAGAATGAAATCAATAAGAAACTAAATGCCAATCCTGAGCTGCATGGGGAGGAATCAAATCCCAATGACCTCTATTCAACATTGTTTCCCAAAGCAAAGAAGTCAACAAGGTATGGTCTAGGCATGGTAGTTGGTGGAAAAGGATCGTAAAATCTAGCTCAAGCACTAGCAAGCTCTTGAAGAGAGTAGGAAAGAGACCAGAGACCTAAAGCTTGTGGTCGAAAACATGGCGCGAAAGACCGATATCATAGAAGGGCAGCTTGAGTCAACTAATGCTAGTGTACCAAGCTAGCCGTAAAATACAGGACAACCAAGAACAAAGAATAGCAGACAAGTGAAGAGGGAATGGAAGGTATTCCTATAATCCAGGTACACTACAAACTTCTTCATTCATGAGTAATTACATGGTCAACGAGATATTTCCATAAAGTCTCGGTGATATCTAAATTAGTGATATGATTGAACCAATGTAGGTTACCAAACAAAATGTTGAGAAAGTTATTAGCAAGTGAGGTTACAGAGTTGCAAAGAAAATGTAAGACTCAGCTTCTTCTTTCATGATCCGTATTGTAATCATACTATCCAGATGGTGCAGTAAGTATTTGATAATTTTGTTTAAATGCAGGAAACTAGATCAACCAAGTAACACATGCAAAAAGAAGCCAAAAACCTAGTCATACCTCGAAGTTGGAGGTTCTCAAGCCAAGGTAAAGTATGAACAGCTTTCATGTCCACTTGGCTCCTAGATGGTCCTGTTAATTGTGTGCTCGATTGTTTAAATGCAGGAAACTAGATCAACCGAAGTAACACATGCAAAAAGAAGCCAAAAACCTAGTCATACCTCGAAGTTGGAGGTTCTCAAGCCAAGGTAAAGTATCAACAGCTTTCATGTCCACTTGGCTCCTAGATGGTCCCGTTAATTGTGTGCTCTGATTGTTTAAATGCAGGAAACTAGATCAACTGAAGTAACACATGCAAAAAGAAGCCAAAAACATAGTCATACCTCACAAGTTGGAGGATCTCAAGCCAAGGTAAAGTATCAACAGTTCCATGTCCACTTGGCTCCTAGATGGTCCCGTTAATTGTGTGCTCGATTGTTTAAATGTAGGCCACCACAACTCATGAAGATAGAAGAGCCGGAAAAATAAAGGATAGAAAGAGTGTGAAGGAACCTAATAGTTCTATACCAAAGGTATGAGCTGCTAACATTGGTACTTTTTAAAACTCGGTAATTGAATCTACCACCTAATCATACATTCATGCGACATTTTTGGTATTTGACAGAAACAATTTATACCCATGAAACAACGTATAGCCAGCAGGGTGTATACAGCCAGAAAGTATGTTTAGCCAGGAAGAAATGTTTACCAATCAAGAAGAAGGGAATCATTCAAAGACAACCTACAAGCATCTAGAGGCAAAGGTACCGACCCTCATAGAATGAAAAATACTCTACGTAATATGTTATAACCGAGCCTTATAGAAAGAAATAACAAAATATGTTATCTGCAGACATGCCTAGTGTGAACAAGATCATTAAATCGGTCAAAGTGGAGAAGGCACAAGAGAACAAGATGAAAAACAGATGAGGGGAAGAAGAAAAGGAACAAAGGGACAAGTAAATGTGACAAAAGGGATGGACGTCGCTTTAACTTCACCAACAAGTGAAACAATAGTGGCTCTTGGCACCGTGCGGAATGCAGTACACCGATGAGTACATAGAGGTTATGATCAACATGGTCTTGAAGAGAACCACGAGGTTACCACAAGCAAAGGGGAGAATGACGCTACTCGAGTGAAGCCGAGGCACACTCAATCCAAGTGGCCAAGGAAGAATGTAAGTTACACTTGCCTCTTGATCAATACCGTAGAGTCAATACCGTAGTGTCATGAAAAAACCATGTGAAACATGATCAATACCGTAGTGTCATGAAACAACCATGATTGTAGTATTGGTGCACCCGCTGATATTTAGAGGAACTTCCATATATCAGGATTCTCGCTTCCATGGATACCCAAACAATTGCTTGATAACTATCTAATGCTTTAACTATCTATGCATGTTGCCTCGACAAACCGTGTTGTTGCTCCTCACCATGTACTCGGTGGTTGCTTATAGTTGGAAAAGCATGTGTATTGATACAGATGACCTCTCGTGATGCTTTCCAATCATCCTAGCCTAGCTTGTTGCCTATCAGCTTGGTTGTTTGAAATGAATTGCTTTGCAGTAATGACTCTATTACTTCTATTTCTCAAGCTATAGGGATGCCAACTATTGTTGGGGACCATAGCTTCATTTTGAACCTTGTTGGGTAATGCTTGCAGGTCAGATCGAAGAAGTGGACATGACTCATGCATCAATTGTGAGCAGCATGGACAAGAACTTGCGCATTCATTCCAGATCGATGGTAGGGTGTTGACATTGCAGAGCAAGCAGCGAATCGGGATAAAATTAGGAGAACAGATAACCTAAATGACAGTCAAAACCCCGACAGAACTAAGAGGAGGAGAACCTTCACCTTCAAGTCAAAAGCCTCCATAGCTTCTCCAGCCAGCCGATGAATTGCTGGATGATGTGTGACCAGGCAGGATGATGCTTTCAAGCCGATGAATTTGTATGTTATCTAATGATGGATGATGCTCGGATGATGTTGATGACTCGCTTATGACCGAATGCTTGTAAGTTATCTCGATGCTGGATGATCATGTTTATGACTCGCTTATGACCGAATTCTCGTTTATGATTGAATGCTTGTTTGTGTAATTGTAAGTTAAATACCCGGATGTTTCAAAGTGTTGATCGAATGCTTATGACTGAATTGTAAGTTAAATGATTTGACTGAATGTTCATGAATGCTGCCAGTACAGTATATCAAAATTTGCCTACAAAAAGAAACAGCGGCATTAGGCCTATATGCCTGAAAACAAATTTGGAGGCATTTGCAGTAAATGCCGGCAAAAGCTTTGAACGGTATTTCCACCTTGTGCCAGAAAAAGGTTCCGCGGCGTCACCACCTTGTGCCAGAAAAAGATTCGGCGGCATCTCCAGAAAGTGCCGGCAAAAACCTTCCACGGCACAATCGAAAAGTGCCGGCAAAACTCTTAACATGCAAAAACTGATCTGCCTGAAATAGCTATTATCGGCACCAGTATTTGTGCCTTGAATTACATACCGCGGCATCTCACGAAAAATGCCGGCAAAGAGCAATCTCGACTGGAATAAACGCAACACTTTTTTTTGTGCCTCGAAAAACCTTTGCCGGCACTTTTGGTGCCTTTGCCGGCACTTTTTTGTGCCGGCAAACTGGGTACCTGACGCAGTGGTCCCCATCGACATCAACAGCTCGCGCACCTGGGTCAGTTTCTTCCGTGACGGTGCTGCTGGAGCGTACTGCTGCAGGTCTCGACTGGTTATTGTCAATTTCGACCCAGGATTGAGCGCATGCGCATGCAGGCCGCCGGAGGCATCTACTGGCGCATCTGTGCCTTCCCCTGCTTGCTTGCACCGACAACATCGGACATCCAAGAGGCAAAGTAAGCAACGCTGTTGCCATCGGGTTTCAGATTTAATCGGTATTGTACTCGTCTGATGCTAGCTAGATGTTGTGGTGGCCAGGCCACATTCCATTGCACGGAGATGCAGCAACTGGCAAGTGCCGACTCCCAACGCAGAAGCTAGCCTATCTCTTGCACAAAGTCCATCAATTGGTTGTCAGCTGGTGTGCGTTTATTACTTGTTGGATAAATATTCACTGAGTTTGAAGATTCAGGTATAGTTTGTTCTCCCATACTATTTCTCCTATGTTTTTAGGGGTTACCTGATAATAAAATACTTAGCTATTGGAACATTGCAAATGTTGTATGCAGAGCAGAATGGTGATGGATCGTGGAATTCAAAGACACCAGTTTGATTATTAGTGTAAATAATGGATGAGGGTTCTCTCTCAAAGCAAAACTGTGTGGGCATTTTTGTGGGCTCCACGATGCTCGGACCCAAGGTACAATAGCGTACATGGTGATTGTATAAGGAACTGATCATATAAAACTTTTTTTCATTGGTAATCCACGTGTTCATTTTCGAACCCTGTCTCAGTTTCTTGTACAACTTACCAAGAGGAATCAGCCATATGATGATGTGTTCTGTTCGTGAGGTTCTCGATGGAATGCCTGTGAGAGCACCAATTTGTGTAGTACTTTCGGAGATACAGGCTAAAGGTGGAAGAGAATCTGCGGAGAAGGCTCAGGTTCCATAATGATTTTGTTCAAAAGGGAATGGGTGTGCATTCAGCATTTGCAAGACATGATCAATCATGTTTTAGAGATGGCAAGATTATGTGGTACCTATTCCTCTGCAAGAACCAATAACTTGCTTTGACTATTTGCAGTTTTTGTTTGGGGAAAAATTATTTTACTCCTTAGTATTGTTTCACCATCACATTTTAGTAGGAAAAATAGAAATTCTTAATTAGTTGATACTTCTGCTAGGTTACATTGCAAGATTAAGTGAAAAACAAAAGTATTTCTGCTTTATATATATGTGAAAGCTACAACATTCATTTTTAGTATATGGATCTATCGTTAATGAACATAATTTGGCATTAAAATATTTTTTTTCGTGTGCTCCCAACATCACTAAGCCTCAAGGATTTGCATATTGAAAGAATAGAGTGGTCTATCTTTGATGAAATCAGTTACTATTCTGTCTTTCTGTTCATGTCTCGCTCCTCGGATGAGCTGGATAGTATGATTTCATAGCCACTAGGTATCTTGTTGATAATGGCCACGTTTAAGGTTGTGTAATATTTTTGCGAT
This sequence comes from Lolium rigidum, assembly GCF_022539505.1. Classification (NCBI taxonomy): domain Eukaryota; kingdom Viridiplantae; phylum Streptophyta; class Magnoliopsida; order Poales; family Poaceae; genus Lolium; species Lolium rigidum. The sequence goes on along the minus strand of NC_061510.1, from coordinate 136,556,029 downwards.
AGAGGTATTGATTTTGTAACATAGCAGGTGACTTGCCGCATCATTTGGCAACCGATTACTGTAGTCTGTACCTGCTAATGCTACTTCTTGCTGACTAATAAGTGATTGACCATACAAGTTTCATGATTACATCTGAATTTATGACCATAGTCAGGTCTGCACTAAAATTGGATTCAATACTAGGTCTGCACTAGATTCCGAATTTAGTGAATCTCCTGAAAATGAAAAAAGTTCATATCTATTTTTAGCATGGCCAGTTAGCTCTACATGCAAATGTATCTTCTTCTATTGTTTGAGAAACTAGCCTTAAGGTGACCACTAGATTAATGTATAAAATATCCAAATGTACATAATTCTAACTTTGTATTTGTAGTAGATTGCTATCTCATAACAATCGCGATAAAGAATTGTTTGTGAACTTGAAAAATGGTCTGAAATATAAATGAAAATTTAAGGTACAAGGCTTTATATTTTCTTTATGGAAGACAATTTTACAGTATCCTACTCAGTTTCATTTATTCGTTTCCATAAATACGTATATAAACTTTTTTACGTGAAAAATATGCCTAGGTATTGAATCTAGAGTGGCCCTTTTTTCTTCCGAGCACATCCGTTCTAATGACACGTAACTAATGTAGGCTTTTTCTAGAATTGACAATGTGTTCATGCCATGTCTCAGATTAAATAGATAAAAATAGTCGCCTCAGGAGTTAATATTTTATTTGACAACTGTGTTTTTAGTTTACAACTCCTGAACTGGCTAGGTATGAGATCACAACATCATATTGATAGTATTGAATGTCAGCCTTCCTTGCATCGTTGTCATCCTATGGGCTTCAGAGTTGATAGCATATTTTGCTGACCACTTCTTCAACTACCTTTGCTGTGGAGATGATTGGGTGGATTCATATGTGATCATGCAAATGAGGATAGCATTTGTTTGTCAATTCAGATTTCAGATGTACATGCTGGAAGTTGTCATATATTCTGCAAAAGTGGCACGAAAATAAATCTACCGTTTTTTGCAATGGCTTCCAGATACCGGAGATATTGATTTTCTCCCTATGAATATGGATTTGCAGCCATGATAGAGGTATGAATAGTCAGAGCTTCGGATGGAGAATCTACAAAAAAAAAAAATGAATTAGTGCTAGGAGGAACTAGACACTAAATGATATAGTAGAAGCGGGACCTCGGCGTGAGAATTCCAGAAATTCGTTCCTGACAGGATTCGAACTTTGGTCGTTGGGGTGCACCACTACGACCCCAACCACTAGGCTATGCCCACGTCCTCCGGATGGAGAATCTACATGACAAGGAGATTAGAAGGAAGGAATTCGATATTTTTTAGTAAGAAACCTATCTGCCCATTAGAATGTTGTTCCACAACAAACCATTTATTTATGACAATATGAGGATAAAACCTAGCAACCTCAATGTACACTTCCAATTACTATCGATGAAATTGGACATGTTATGACTTTGTTCTTTTCCAAAAAAATTACTGTCATTTTGCACTTACTGACCTATGCTAGCATCCCCATGTTCAGGTTTATCATCTGTCGATCTGTGATGGGGCTTCGTTCTGTTCTCTATGTGATAGCAGAGTTGTCGGCGGATGGTTCGCCTAGGATTTCAGATGTACCTCATGCGGGTCGACCGGCTTCTTGATGATTTGCTGATGCCAAAATTTTGCGGCCGAGTTATTTTCCCCTACCAGTGTTTTATGATTTTTGCTCAACAACTTTTAGAAACCATTATGCCGCATGCAATAGACGGGCGCAACAATGTGCGCATGGTCCTTCTAGTATATAATCTAATCCTATTAGAGCACATATTCAAATTTAATACTTTAAAGCAAGAAAAAAATACAAAAATCTAAGGTGTTCCTTTTTGTTTCATATCATTGCATACCAAATAATTAAAGACTTCATGTCTTGATTTCTTCATAGCTTGCTCGGTTAGATGTTGCACGACCAGTGTTCACGGCGCCCAAGGGCGCCATCACCATAGGTTGTGTCCACTACAATCTAAGATTGCTGCAAGTTTTTTTGCTGGATTGAACTAGGGGAAAAGAAATAGAGTGCTGGGCCTTGAGGATTGGAGAGAAGAAGGAAGACCAATACTTGGAAAATTTATCGGACCAGAGAACTAGAGAATAGACAGAAACCAGAGCGGCTGACACCTACTAGGACAAGGAGCTAGGCATTGATTGTAGAACTCATCGGACGGCCGGACAAGCTTGGCAAAACACAGTAGTGAAAGAAATTTACACTTGAAGAAGACCGGGCCGGAGCCCAGGATGGCCGGGACTTGTTCTTTGGCAGCGGTCTTTGAGTTCCCAATCTCGTTTTCAGGGTGAAAACCCTAGTTACGACCTTTAATGGTTGTAGCAGATAATCGTGGACTTCTTGTTATTTTCCTTGTTGAATACATTGCATACAAAATTTAAACTTTCTCCTGCGTGAAAACCTGTGAACTTCTTTTGGTTAGGATGGGCAACAATGAAACTTGTGCAGTGCTCCTATTTTGGCGGTGTCGTTAATAGTGAACTTCTTTTGCAGTTTGGGCATTTTCATTGATGGTAGTTTGAGTTCAGCTGATGCTAGTGGATGATCACTATGCCGGGTTTCTTTTTTGTATGTGCATCCTTGACGTCTTGACGAGTTCTTAATATCATGTTGGTGTAGAGATTGGGTGTAATAGGTGTACTTGATACTAATATATTCCCTTGGGCTCAAATATTTTACTTTAGGGAACATGTGTATAAAAAAAGTATATTCAATAGTTCATTAGCCAATGGGTTGCAGTGGAGCAAATTGAATGGCCTCTCCCTTTTGCATCACCCAGTTGCCCAGTTGGACAAAACCCCAATACAGCCCATCAAGTGTAACTGATTAATCTACTTTCCCCCCCTTCTATTTTGCTTTGAGAAGTGCATTTTTTTGGCGGGCAAAGATGCTCTAGTTTTGGATATAATGAAAGTAACATCTGTTAGCTAGTCGGCTCAAAGATTTTATACTCCCTCCAATCCATATTACTTGCTACTAAAATAGATGTATCTGTTAAACACGTATTGTGTACGGCTGTATAGGACATAGAGTCCGTGTCAAACACATGCCGCCTATATATACACATGAAATACAACGAACTCGGTTATCCGAGTAGACCTAAATCTACCTGATCTTACATGGTATCAGAGCCGGCCTCTTCTGCCGACACGCTGATCGCCAAACCCTAGCTTTCCTCGACGCCCTACTCGCCGCCGTCGTCTTCCGTCGCGGCCATGGCGTCCTCATCAAACTCGGCGCCGACCACCCTCGGGAATCCGCCATCCGACAAGCTCACCCGCGCCAATTTCCCGGGCTGGCGCGCACAGGTCCTTCCGGCGATCCGCGACGCCCGCCTTCTTGGCTACCTCACCGGCGCTGCTGCCGCCCCGCCGGAGGAAATTGAGGTCTCGGCGGACAAGGACTCCGTCGACAAGGCGCCCAAGAAGGTGCCAAACCCTGAGTACGACACCTGGATCGCCCAGGACCAGATCGTCCTCAGCTACCTCCTCCAGTCGCTCTCCCACGAAGTTCTCCCTTACGTGCATCGGATTGAGCATGCCGCCGGCGTCTGGAAGGCTCTTGAAGAGATGTTCGCCTCGCAGATTGAAGCCAAGATCACGAATCTGCTGACTTCCCTGGCGAACACAAAGAAACTGAATATGACCACCTCGACGTACCTGACCAAGATGCAGGGCTTCGTCGATGAACTGGCCATGGCTGGTTGCCCCGTCTCGACCAGGGAACACGTGTCCTTCGTCCTTGCGGGCCTTGGTGGCTCCTACAACTCCCTGGTGTCCGCGCTCGGTGTCCTCACCACGCCGATCTCGCTGGCCCATCTCTACTCCCAGATTGAGGCTTATGACCAGCGCCAAGATATGCTGCGAGGGTCCTCTGACGCGGACTTCGAGACGTCTGCCAATGCCGCGCAGCGCCAACGTCGTCACCGCCCAAATCAAGGCCGTGACCGTGGTGACCGCCGTGACGACCGGCTCTCTGATCGCCGCGATGATCGTCCTCCCTCCTATGGCCGGGGTGGTGGTCGCGCACCGCCTGGTGGTGGACGGGGACGTGGCCGTGGGCGTCGTCGCACAACTCCGTGGGTGGACGTCACTTGCCAAATCTGCAACCGCGAGGGACACAATGCCAAGGACTGTTGGTACCATTGGCAAGATGAAGATGATGACTCCGATGATGACAAGGAAGCGCACATTTCCTCCTATGGAGTCGATACAAATTGGTATTCTGACACTGGCGCCACCAACCATATCACAAGTGAGCTGAACAATCTGACTGTTCGTGACCACTACAAAGGACACGACAGGGTCAACACGGCCAGTGGGCAAGGTATGCAAATTTCACATGTTGGTTATTCCATAGTGCACACCCCAAATCAGAATTTTCGTCTTCGTGATATCTTGCATGTTCCTGATGCCACCAAAAATCTCCTCTCAGTTCATCGTTTTACATATGATAATAAGGTCTTCATAGAGTTTCACCCTTTCTTTTTCTTGATTAAGGATCAGGTTACAAGGGAAATTCTTCATAGAGGGAGGTGTGTTGGAGGTCTTTATCCCTTCATCTCGTCATTGGTGTCACCATCGTCATCCAAGCATGTGTTTCTTGCCTCCAAGCCGTCCAACAATAAGTGGCATAGTCGCCTAGGTCATCCCTCCTTTACTACTGTTAGGTTCATTATTTGAAAGAATAAGCTCCCTTTTGTTAGGGATTCTCACATTGAGTCGATTTGTTCTCTGATGTATGGGGTCCTGCTCCCACCTCTATTGGCCTTCATGAATATTATATTAGCTTTATTGATGATTACATCAAGTTTACTTGGATATATTTACTTAAACGCAAATCTGATGCCTTTGCTGCCTTTGTCAATTTTCAGAAATTAGTTGAAAGGAAACTTGATCGAAAAATCCTAACAGTCCAGTCCAGTCTGACTAGGGGGGGGGGGGGGTGAATATGAAAAATTAAACTCACTTTTTCATTCACAAGGGATCTCTCACCATGTCTCTTGTCCTCATGCACATCAGCAAAATGGCTCTGCAGAAAGAAAACACAGACACATTGTTGAAGTAGGTCTTGCTCTTCTTGCTACTGCTCACATGCCCCTCAAATTTTGGGATGAGGCTTTCTTAACTGCCACCTATCTTATCAACATGCTTCCTAGTAAAACTATCAATAATGAAACACCTGTTCATCGTCTTCTAGGCACTAAACCTGACTATAAATCCTTACGTGTGTTTGGCTGCGCATGTTGGCCAAATCTGCGTCCTTACAACAAGCGTAAACTTGCTTTCCGCTCCACTCAATGTGTTCTTGGGGTATAGCCCCAAACATAAGGGTGTTAAGTGCCTAGAAGTCTCCTCTGGACGTGTGTATATATCTCGTGATGTTGTCTTTGATGAGGCAGTTTTCCCGTTCCAAAACCTTCATCCTAATGCCGGTGCTCGCCTTAGACAAGAGATATTGCTCCTTGACTCATCTCTTCTACATTCTGATTTCAGGGATGCCACTTTGGATGATTCACATGTGACTAATTTTCCTACAACTAATGGTCTCCCTAGTGTTCCTCTTGCTGTGCAGGCCTCACCACGGACAACTGCTGAAAATTTGGGGTCAAATGGTGCCACCAATCATCCTCCAGGTTCTCCTGAAAATCCGTCACAAAATAACAACAGCAGCGATCCCGAGGACGATTTTCTGACGCAATATGCGTCGGATCAGGCGCCAGATTCGCTGCAGCACCTGGTCCGGTCCCTCGCGCCTGGCCAATCAGGGCCGAGATTCCCTCCCTCGGCCCCTGTGCGGTCCCCCTCTCCCGCCCAGTCTGTCGGCCAGGGCGTCGGATCCTCTGCGCCCGGACGCGCGCGAGCGGGCGCCTCCTCCTCCCCATCTTCGGACACACAGGGGGCCACCGGATCTTCTACGGCCAGCGGCGGGACCAGCTCCGATGATTCGCCTGCTCCCTCTGCCCCGGCAGGATCTGCCATCTCGGACGGATCTTCTGCGCCATCTTCTCCTGTGCGCCAACCTGCAGCACGTCGACCTGTTACACGTGCATCTCGCGGCATCAAACGACCCAAAGAATATCGTGATGGCACAGTTCAGTGGGGTATGTCAGCAATCACTGATGAGCCAACCACATTGCAGCAAGTCTTGAGTGATCCCAAATGGCATACGGCCATGGATGAAGAATACTCGGCATTGATGAAGAATCAGACATGGCACTTGGTTCCTTCTCACACTGCCAAAAATGTGGTTGACTGTCGATGGATATACAAAGTCAAGTGTAAGGCTGATGGCTCCATTGACAGATATAAAGCAAGACTGGTTGCCAAAGGTTTCAAACAGCGCTATGGCATTGATTATGAGGACACTTTTAGCCCAGTCGTCAAAATAGCAACTGTCAGACTTGTTCTAGCAATTTCAGTGTCCAGGGGTTGGACTTTGAGACAACTTGATGTCAAGAATGCGTTTCTTCATGGTGTTCTGGAAGAGGAAGTATATATGAGACATCCACCTGGTTATGAAGACAGGGGAAATCAAACTATGTCTGCAAACTTGACAAAGCACTGTATGGGCTGAAACAAGCTCCACGTGCTTGGTACTCCAGGTTGAGTTCAAAGTTGATATCACTTGGTTTTCAGTCATCTAATTCTGACACTTCCTTGTTCATATATCGCAAGTCGGGGGTCACTATTTTCATGCTTATTTATGTTGATGATATTATTGTGGCTAGCTCCTCCCACCAAGCAACATATGCTCTTCTTCGAGATTTGAGCAAGGATTTTGCATTAAAGGATCTAGGTGATCTTCATTACTTGGGTATGGAAGTGCACAAAGTTGATGATGGTATAGTCTTGAATCAAGCCAAGTATGCTCAGGATATTTTAGCCCGGGTTGGTATGAAGGACTGCACTGGTTGTCCTACACCCTTATCTTCATCAGAAAAAATAACTGCACATGAAGGTAGCTTGCTTGGTCCTGAAGATGTTACAAATTACATGAGTATGGTAGGTGCTCTGCAATACTTAACCCTTACAAGGCTAGATATTTCTTATGCGGTCAATAAAGTCTGTTAGTATCTTCATGCACCTACTACTGTTCATTGGACTGCTGCAAAGAGAATTCTGAGATATGTCAAAGGTACCCTGCGCATTGGGCTTACTTTTATGAGGTCCTCATCCACACTTGTTAGTGCCTTCTCTGATGCTGACTGGGCTGGTTGTGTTGATGACCGCCGTTCCACTGGAGGCTTTGCAGTTTTCTATGGCCCTAATCTGATTTCTTGGAGTGCAAAGAAACATGCTACTGTTTCCAGGTCAAGTACATAAGCTAAGTACAAGTCAGTGGCCAATGCAACTAGAAGTCAGATTTATTCCTTCCAAAGATCAGGTTGCAGATGGCTTCACAAAGCCACTTCCAGTAAGAAACTTTTTAGAGTTTAGACATAATCTCAACTTAGTGAGTTATGATTAAGGGAGGGTGTTAAAAACGTATTGTGTACGGCTGTATAGGACATAGAGTCCGTGTCAAACACATGATGTAAGCCGCCTATATATACACATGAAATACAACGAACTCGGTTATCCGAGTAGACATAAATATACCTGATCTTACAGTATCTACAATTAATATGTGTCTAGATACATTTATATAATTATATTAATGTCAAGTAATATGAATCGGAGGAAGTAATAACTCCCTCTACAGGTTGCTAATTCTTTTTTTAGAGGAAAAAGCAAGCAGCTAATCCTTTTTTTAAGGAGACGGGCAGCAAATACTATCCGGTTAGGTAGCCAATTATATCCTATCCAGTCCTCGCCCTTGTTAGATTTAGGTAAGTGCATACCATTGCGTACATGGATAAGTCTAAACGCAGTGCTGGCACATGTGTTTTACCAGTCCTAGTTTACTTCACCAACCATTATCTGCCTTCTTTTGCACTCCAAGTAACTAAGTATGGAACAAATCACCTGTAAAACAAAGTGTAAACTCGCCATCAGTGCCACAAAAGCAGCCATCCGCACTACAGTTCGCTTGACTCTTGAGGCAGGCAGCTAGCAATGGGTTCGGTACAAGCGTGCTCAAGCTCTCCACCTTCATTTACATAAATTATTTTCTAACTGAAAAAGGCTCTCGAACAATCATGAATTAGCAGATTGTTAAGTCTAACGCCTTATCTAAGATAACATATCATTTGCACCTAGGTGATCAAGGCTTTGTCCTAATCTAGCGTCAAAGTAGGTGTCATGTCCTTCTGATCTGCTCCACCTTGTTTCCCTACAGCCTGCATGGACTATGAACTGCAGTGCGCTGGACGAATTCTAGTCGTCGCTAGAAGCGCACGCCCACCATGGCTGCAATTCCCCGTCACTCAGATAGCTCTCCAAATCGTTAAGAATTCCAAGTAGCGTATGGTCCGCATGATCGAGCACTGGTTCCTACTAGTTAATGGAGCAGCGTTTGACAGGGAAGTGGGAACGGGGAGCTCTCTCAGGTGGCCCAAATCCTGATTAACTAGCATTATCCGGTGAGAAAATGTTATTCTTCGCCAGTAGTGATCGGATACGTGACAGCTTCGTCTCGTGCATGAGCTGCCAGAACGGGAAAACGGCTGGGCGATAGGAGTTGGAAGATGGAATATACCTCTGAATCTATGGTGAGAATGGTTAAACTATGGTAGGGGGTTCTTGTGTTTGCCGTCGTCTAACCGAGAGGTTTCAGGAATAAGTTCTGCCTTTTCAGAACTTATCTGCATGCATGGGAGATAAAGCACGAGCCGAATGATATTGTTTTCAGTTGAGCCTTGTGGGAGTGCGTCGTCAATGAGCTGTACTTGCGTGTGCATCATGGAAAATTTTACCTATAGATAAGAATCTCGAGTCCCCGTTTAAAAATATATAGAGTTAAAATGGAACTAGTAGACCCTGCCGGAAGCTACCATGTAAAAGCTTGTCGTCAATGAGCTGCAGTCTGCCAATTAGAACGTCCTCTATTTCAGTAAAACACTTGTACCTTTGCATTCCAAAAGGAATGGTAATTAGACAGTAAGAGAAAGATCCTTACAGAGCCGTAGAAAAACTATGCACCCGGGGTTGAATCCAGCTAAGCTAAGCTCTGCTGCTCAACAAGAGGCTGCATGAGTTCCAGCGATTTTTTTTTTGAGAAACACAGTACAAACGCAGACGCTCACATACACGCGTATACACTCACCCCTATGAACGCACACACGCACACCCTACCCCTATGAGCACCTTCGGAAGACTGAGCCGGCGGATTGAATCTTGAAATTGACGAAGTCACCACAGGCGCCTCGCTATCGACGGGAACGTTGCCTCCCACTGAATGAATATTCCGCCTTTTATGAGACACACAGATGTCAAACCTGGGGTTTGAACTCTGGTGGGCTGGGGATACAACCATCCTCCTAACCACCTGACATCTTGGAGAAAATAATCCGTATGGAATCAACATCTATCAGTCTTATCATGATCCTTGCTGATGAATCTGCTACAGAAAACCAATAATTAGCTCTTCTTTCAGCTCTAGGGGACCTGAACTGCATCCATCCATCCATTAATTGATCCCACTCAGAGCCGCAAAACGGTCTAGTTTTTGTTTGCTCCGTGACACCGATCGATGTTCTTGGGCTTGTTGATGTGCGCGGCAATATTCGGATGCCCTGGTTGCCAGGCGAGATTCTACATGGACAAAGGCTCTTAGCCATTCTGAAGAAAAGCTTGAGCCGAATCAAAAGCTCTTCACCCATCCCCCACCTGAACTGAAAGCTAAACGCCATCCACAACTTGCCTACTTTGGGCCAATTATTAAATTCCCGGGTTCCCCATATTCTTCTTTCAGTTTTCGTCCTTTTATGTGTGCTTTTCAGGGTGTTTTTCCCTTCTTCTGAATGGATTAATTATGTTCTTGGAACAGACATTCGTTTGTGGTGATTTTCTCCTCTCTTTCTGCAGTAGAAACAGTATTTATTTATTTTTGCGAAAAAGTAGAAACAGTAATGTCGACGAGTACAAATAATAGAACATGACATAATGAATTGCTCCAATAAAGAATATGTTTCCACTGTCTTACATACATCGGTATAAGCAAGACCGGTTCCATTTTGGTGTTACAGACTTCCAGTACGTCGATCTCAAGGTCTTATCAAGCCCTACCTAGCTTGGTGGTTAATCTTGAAGTACTTAATATTACTATATGCTTCGGAGTCAAAAATATTGTGTACACACTACAAACCATATATATCAACTACTGTGTGATCCAAGGACCTATCTAGTCATTCCACACAATTACAATTACAATCCTTTTCCCTATATATTGGCCAATGATGATTTGTCTAATTCAGACCTATATATGTGGTGCAATGTATAGACCCCCACAGTTGTTCTTCCCGTGCACCATGTATAATTCAGAATGAATAAGCAGCAGTATAGTATCTATCTACCATCAGTTCATCCGATCCCCATGTTAGAAAGGGAGCAGCGTGTGATGGCCCGTGCCTACTGACCCTTGCAAGACGTTGCCACTGCCTATTTGGAACGTTGCGCCACCAAAACAAGATCCGTTCGGCTTCTTGTCCGGCTGGCTCGTGGACCCATTACGGCCACAGTCCTCCGACGATCTCTTGCGCTTCCCGGCAGCGCCCTCGCCTGCCGTCGACGTGGACGCCGACGAGTCCATCTGCGCAAACTGGGACATGCTGCTGTTCACATGGAATTGGTTCATGATGGGGTGGCCGAGGAGGGCGGCGCCGTGCTGGTCGTGCCGTGGCATCTCCCCATGGCCGCCGTCGTTGAAGAGCTGTGCCAGCGAGTAGTCGTTGAGCAGCTCTGAAATGGACGGGATCTTCGGCATCCTCTGCGTGCCCGCAGCCGTCCCCTGCAGCGGGTAGCTGCTGGTGCCGGCCTGCACGAGCATGCCGGCGCTCGACATCGGGTAGGCGCCGCTCGGCTCGTCGAGCTCGTGGTCGGACAGCGGCGGCACTGGCATCGGCGACACCTGGCTGGTCTTCTTGTAGATCCGGCACAGCACCCAGTCGTCCAGCTGCATATATGATCGACCACACGGATACTTAAATTTAGGAAGGATCTGGAAAATTAACAGATAAATCTACAATGACGATCAGGTGCAGATGAATCAGTCATTAACACGTAGGCATCATGCCTATCACTGTCGTATCTATTGACTTGGCGCAACCATGCCAAGTATGCCTAAAGAACATTTCTTTAAACGACACACGCACATTAAAGCAGCTCTTGCGTCCACTGGCAAGACACTGCACAAACCGATGCGATATTGGCGAAACTGACGTGCCGACGAGACGAACCCGTACCGGAAATATCCTCCAAGAAAAATCACGGTGCAAGCGCACGAGCAGGCGCAGCCAGCAAATTTGTAACCATGCCAGTGGTCGACGTACATGTAGATCGATCGACATATGGAGTACTAAAATCTAGGGTTTCAGGTGGTATGATGATCTGATTTGTTCATATGTTAGTATTTGCTGACGACTTACCCTCATGGAGGCGTTGCGGAACCTCATGGGGCGGTAGGTGTTGGCGGCGTGCGCGTCGGCGGTGGCGAGACGGTACTCGTGCATGATCCAGTTGGTCTTGATGCCCTTGGGCGGGCGGCCCTTGTAGAAGACGAGCGCCTTCTTGACGCCGACGCTCTCGTTGGTGGCGCTGCTGCGGATGGGCTTGTCGGTGCCGGTGGCCTTCCAGTAGCCGGACCCCGCCGCCCGGTTCGGCCGGACGCCATTCGGGTACTTGCGGTCCCTCGGCGTGAAGAAGTACCACTCCCTGTCGCCATAGGTAGCTTTGGCTGTAAAATCATGAGAAATACCGATCGACGATTATTACTTGATCACGATTGGGGATCGATTGAGCGATCGAGCGATCATGCATGAATCATGTCGCGCGTGAGTGTAGAGGGAGCGAGTATACTAACATGGCAGGGCCCATGGGTCGAACTTGTAGATATCGACGTCGGCGATGATGGAGACGGGGCACGGCGAGTCGGCGGCGCGGTTGCGGAGGTAGTGGAGGATGAGCTCCTCGTCCGTCGGGTGGAACCGGAAGCCCGGCGGGAGCATGGCCGGGTCGGACATGATCATCGCCTAGCTAGCTAGCACGGACGCGATCAACGGATGACAGAAAACCCTAGCTATAGTTATCTATCCTTGATTGGTAAGCAGTCCTCGAATTCGAAGATCTGACAGAGGAAGATAGCTACAGATGGAAGAACTGGCTAAGCAAGCTTCTTCCAGCTGTAGCTATGGGAAATGGGTAGCTCGAACTTTTGGAGACGAGAGGGGAGGGGCCGCTTATATGGTTGCTGGATTTTGTCCTCTTGTGTGCGTGACGCCTGGTCATGGCGAGGAGGGCTTCTCTGTGGTTTCCGGAGGGAAGGTCTATGTGGTTACCGTTGATTCGTTATTCCTCACGTCCGCCGTGATGGCGCAGGGGATTGGGCTCCATGACGTCGCCCGGTGAAACTCGCTGGCGCAGCCACGTGTTGACGGCCGATGATTCCAGAGACGGATTTGGGCCGAATCTATCGGCCGATAGAACGGACATAATCAATCCTACACCTATTTTAGGGAAAACGATCCCCTTCCCGCCATTGAGTTTGTAACCATATGCTGGTAGTGTACCAGCTAGAACAAGGCCTGTATCTGTTTGTTAAGGACGTCCCTTCAGGGTTTAGCTAGGCTTCACTGATATCATAGGGAGTTAGGGACTATCATAGGGAGTTAGGGACTGACTATACATAGGCGACTTTACAGTTTCTCCACAAAAAGAAAACACTTTATATATAGTTGCAAATTTATAGCTACTAGTTTAACAATGGAATGGATGAAGACATGTTGACAAAACCGTGGGTACAGTCGTGAGGCCGGATTTAGTTCGACAAAGTGAGAAGGTGAGGAAACAGGGTGCAAGAGGACAATTTGTTTGTTTGGGCCTTTTTGGGCTAAGAGGGGAATATACAACGGGCAAGATAAATGGACCCGCCAATAGGTTAGTCTGGCAAAAGAAAGAAAGTGTAGTACCACCAAATGCAGCCTGCATCCGTCTTAACTTTGTCCTATGTAGTAATTCTTTTTACAAAAATATTGGTCCATGTTTATATGAGCCGTGCCTCGTATTATCGTGCATTTAAATTTCCCTCCTCGTCTATATATACAAGATTGCTTGCTCTTGTGTTCAGGGGTATAACCTCCGTTTCGAAAAAACTTGCTCTTGTGTTAATAAACAACTTTAGTTTATACAAAATATACCTAGTGAATATAGTACTAAAGCATCTTTCACGATAGATTTAGTGATACTATTTTGGCCTTGTAGATATTGATTCTTATTTAATTTGGCAAAGTCAAATAGGTTTGACTTAGGAGGTTTAAAATAGCGTGCTTTTTATCCGCTAATAGCACGCTATAGCATAAATTTTAGTAATTTTGCTCGCTATGGCGCTATTTGCGAAATACCATGCTATATCGCGCTTAAAATGCATAGCGTTTAGCTCGCTATTTTTTCAAGCTAAGTTGCTCTCACTTTTTCGCGGTGATGAACTACAATCTGTTGGTTCCTCTTCTGAATCAGAAGATAATATCGCTAATGCTGATGATTTTTAATAAATAATGTATACTATATTGTTGCCTTGTGGAATGTTGATGTTAGCGGTCTGAAAAATTGGAGATCTATTTTTTGTATGTGGTTATGTATGTATGATTCAATCATTTTTGGACTATATATCCAACTTTTTTAGCGAAATCCTTTACTTTTAGACTATATTTGGTATTTTTTAAACACTATTTAAAATATAGCACGCTATTAGCACGATATAGCGTCCATATCGTTTGAAGGAGACCGCCGCTATTTTGTTAGCACCCTATTTTAAACCTTAGCCATATATATAGATGGGAGGGGTACCTACGATTTTGAAGACAGGTGTCTAGTTTTTTCAATACACTCTAAATTTTGCATCAAGGTGATAAAAGCCACAAGAGCTCGCGCCCTTCCTCAACATAGCTAAGATGCATAAATGTGTCACAAGAAAAGGATTTTTAGCATAATACAAATACATGGAAGACTCATAAAACACCTAAGGTGACGGAGTGCCGACCCATGACTACGTCGACACTCATGTGGGATAAAATACCCCTCTGTGTTTTCTCCGATCCTGAGGTAAGTAGCAGTGGGCATGATCCTGAGGTAAGTAGCGGTGGGCATGATTTGAAATGGTTTCAATACACTCAAGACTCGCTCATTCAGAATCCATCGACACGCGGTCCAACTTTTCTTGTGTTGACACTGGACGATTATTGGCGTAAGTTTCTTGGCGGAGCATGTGAAAGTGTTTAGTCATTGAATAGTTTTCAAATTTTAGGGGTGAAACACGGAAAAATACGTGGTCGGACAATCCGGTGTGGAGTTTGAAATTAAGCCACGTATGAGCTTAGTTGCTTGTAATAATCACGCAACCGGTCGACAAATCTATACCTAATAATAAAGACGCTAAGGTTTCTGCCAAAATTTTCGTCCAACTTTCTGTTCTGGACGATTTTACCCTCCCACCAAAATACATAATACGGAGGAAGGACAGATGCCATGTACCGGTCAAACGAAATAACACACCTGCCCTGTTCCGCCGCTACCCTCTTGTTCCCTGCCGCACCACGCGCCTCCCCTGCCCTTCGGCTCCACCTCGGGACCTCCTGGACGATGACCCTGTGGAGGGGTGGCTCGAACGCTCGACACTCCTAGCATGTCGGCCGCTGGCCGCTGGCATCCGCGAAATTACTAGCGGTACCACAAAGAAAGTTCTCAGCGCCGCCCCATCCTCCCGAAGCTCTGGCGCAAGATCTCCACTTCCATCGCCACGATAAGAAAAATACGGGGAACTCCGCTGCCACCGCCGGAGAATTCAGCCTGAAAACTGCAGGATAGCTTATCCAACAAGCACTTCTTGGTTTGCAGTTTTTTTGGGCCGGAATTGGATCTATCCGATGCGGCGTTGTTATTCTTCAGAAATAAAGGCTAAGGGGATACATCCCAAGAGGAGCAGTACGGAAAGCTGATTCACAGGCTGAGGGAGCAGAGGAGACGGCCGCCGGGGAGGGGCGAATTGGATGGAACGGCGGAGGCAGTGGGACTGTGCAGCCGCGGAAGCGGTGCAGACGGAATTCCTGTCAGTTGGCCGCTGCGACCTCGAGCAGCGCTAAATCGGATAGGAGTAGTGGATTTCGGGTGCGGGGAGGTGGCTACAGGTACAGAGGAGCGCACGCGGCGGCAGAGCTTGGAGCTGGGATTTCCCCCGCCGGCGGCAATCGCTGCAAGTAATTGGGTGCCTCGACGTGCAGCCACGAGGGTATGCAAGTGCCGCATCTATGTGATGCTCAGAGGGGATTGATTCGGAGGCCTTTGCCCTCCGCGGCCGTGTGCTGGACACGGCATGGCTGTCGGCAGCCTGTGAGCCTCTCAATGTTCGCCGTCCGGGAGGCTTTGTGCGGAGTGAACACCTTTCAGTAAATTAATTGACTGGTCTTGATGTTACTACAATTAGCGTACTAGATCGCTGTTCCAGGCACTCTTGAAATCGTGCCCCTTATTCAGTTGCTGCACTACAGCCTGTACATTGTATTTTGTTTTCAGTAGCACATGCCGAACTAAAATTTGAAGCAACTAAATATCCAGACGTTTATTTTACTATTGCTGTGTCAGATATTGTTCTTAGCATGAACGCATGAGTAAAACCAGATAGATAGGGTAGTATTTTTGTTTTTGCCAAATTCCACCGATCTAATTAAAAATCATCAACAATAGTACAAAGAGATCTAAAAATAATAGAAACTACAAATAGATCTTTGGACCATCTAGCGATGACTACAAATTGATACTAGCGCAAGCCGAAGGCATGTCACCGTAATGGCCCCTCCATTACCGAAACTGGGCAAACCTTGTTGCAGTAGAGTTTGTTGTATTAGACAGACGGCAAGTTGTCGAGCTAAGGCCACGAAGGAACATCACACGAGAGCAACAACCATCGCCATTGATGACAACCGTAGATCGAAAGAGACTGGACTGAAAACACATCAAACATGAAAAACCAACCTGATCCCACGAGATGTGTTGGGCATATGACTCCACGCGTCCTCTGGTGATGCTAGATGCACCACCGGAGCAAGGATATAGCGGGGATGACCTTATTCAGACTTCATGACGTAGTTGTCGCCTCAACATGGGTTTTGGTGGTCACCTACCAATCGCCTCTCCTTAGCTTCCGTATGTGTAGATCATGGAGTAAATGTGACACTCATACATGACAACATAATATTTATACTTGAAACCTAACTCACATTGGGTATAAAATGAAATGTAGTAGTAGTAATATCCATTTGACATGTGGTCTAGAAAATTTGTCGACAAAGGTCTCAACTTTATTGGTGTTGGAGTGGATGATCGATGGGATGAGATGGTGATAGTGGTAATTTTGGTGCATCAGACAGGCTGCCGACGCAGATGGGGCAGATGGAGAAGTTCGGCGAGATGATCGATTATATTACTAAGAGCATTACCTGATTTGTTTTGCGAAAAAGCATTACCTAATGATGTTACATGCATATAAATACTTGTTGGTTGACCCAAGCAAAGCACATCCTATGAAAAAAAGTTGTTAGCACAATTATTTTTATTAGTCTATTTCTCATTACATATTCTTTGTTTGCACGGTTATATCTCGTAAGATCACTTTCCTCTATGGTAAATAGTAAAAGCGGAAGTGGAGTCAGAACCATAAGATCATGTGGATGTCATTTTTTCGACATAGTGGGCTTTAATACATGCACATCTCTCAATGATAACAAAAGGACACACGGGGTTACTCGGGTTGATTAAATTTGGAGCAAAATATGAACCTCTCAAAATTTGAAGTTTTACTCAGGTTACTCGGGTTGATTGAATAGAAGTAAACATGATCACCATCGATGATGGTGACAAAGAGGAAAAATATCACACATATGGTTTATTGGAGCGTTTAATATTTGGTTACCCGGTGCAACGCACGGGCACTTTTGCTAGTCTAACGTATGTATGGACTATTGAATCTTGACTGAATTGCTGAACGCAGTGATCGATCTGACAAGCATGTCAAGTCTAGTCTTTTTCCATCAAAAGGCCAAGTCGCAGGTGTGAACAGAACAAGTCATTATCATGGAGCTTCACACTCTCCACGTATTGAGATAATCCAGTGATATTTGAAGCGATTTATTGCGTGAATATTCGATGTGTCAACTTCTCGCAGCTGTGTGGAGGTTACTTTTTTCACCTCTAGGTAAATATACCAGAAGAAAAACACAGTAACTCTCCGTTATCATCAACCACAACGATCAGTTCCCAGAATTAATTATTGGACTCACTCGGACACGTGTAGCAGTAACTAGGACTAAGCAGCGATGGCAGCGGAAAACAAGCGCAAAGGATCCCGGAGGAGGCCACAAATGGAGCTAAGGCTAGCTAACCCTATCCGCAGGGATTGATTCTACACATGCATGTGTTAATTTAGGCAGATAAGCAAGGCGATATTAAGCACAATTAAGCTGATCATTATCCTAACACAACTGATGGAGACCCTGCATATTGCACATGTCGATCGGCACATGCAATCGATTTGCTAGAGAGGCACGGAGGGCCCAGTAACCGCACGTTTCTGGCAAGCCGTGGCTTAATGGCGTGATTAGCTTGAAGTCTTGGACACAACGGTAGAGGATGGAGTAGGTTTTCCATGGACAGAATTAGCAGCCAGGTTTGTGTGGCTGGCTAATTTGTTAGTTTAATTTAAGAGCGTGATTATCCTGAACCATATCGTCACTGGTTAGGTCGATCGCCTCTATCCAGCCATCAATCCCGTCTGCGATCTGTCGTGATGCATCGATCGGTATGCTACTTGCTACTGGTACTGTTGTAGATAGCTAGGTAGCCAGTCCGAATTCTCCGGTGACATGGGGTAGATTAGATTGTGTATGTAATGGCGATTGGTGAGTTGTGAGCTGTGTCTGTTGTAGTACTTGCGCACGGCGGCCAGACGGCCGGGGAGCGGATCGAAGGGCCTAAAAATAGCAGGCGCGAGAGCGACGGCGCGCGGATCGGCAGCGGATATGCGCGCGCGTCGCCGTCGGGAATAGGAGAGGGAATTCCGAAACGGGCAACTTTGCTCCGGTCGTCGCGCGATTCGCCTTGTCGCTGTCGAGGCACGTGTCGACCGCCCGGCGATCTCCAGCCGGCGATCAGGGCCGCGCTGGCGAGAGGGAGATGAGATGACGAGCGAGAGCTCGATCGTGATCTCGCCCGAGAGCTTCGCGAGCGATCGTAGCTACGTGCCGCGCTGCACCACCGTGCGAGCAATAATAATCATGGAGTAGAAGAAGAGGTTGATGTAGGTCAGCTTTGGCGAATTACTTTTGGCTAGTAAATAAATGTAAGAAGGAGATAATGTACACGTACAAAGTTACTACCGGAAGGGGACGCGTATGCCGTATGCGTATCTACTGAGTTGTGGCGCGGTGGCGCCGCTGCTATGCGTATTGGGATTGCCATCTATGCATCGCTGGGAGATTTTTTTAAGGGGTCTGTGCGTCGCCTGAGATGCTGAACGCCAATGGCACCGGCGGCGTTCGTTCTTCTTTTGGGAGGAAGACGAGTGGTAATTCCTGTAAGAGCATGTCTAGTAGAGCCCCTAAACCCCTAAATCTATAAAAATAACCGCTTTTTTACAGTTTTTGACGGAAAAATCGCAAAGACTAGAGCCCCTAAAACTGTAAAACTGTAAAAAATTTCCCAGGTCGGACCTGGGAATCCCTTCTTGGCCTGTAGAAACGAGGGTTGGGCAATCCAACCCGTCCCCGACCTCGTAGTCGTCTCGGACACGCGCGGAGGGAACATTCAGCTCGTTCCCCTCTTCCTCCCTCTTCCTCCCCGATCCCGCCGCCGCCGCCGCCTCTCCACGCCCCGCCGCGCCCGCCTCCCTCCGCCCCGCCTCCGCCGCGTCCCGGCCTCCTCCGCTCCGCCGCGTCCCGGCCTCCTCCACTCGGCCCTCCTCCGCCTGCCCCGCCGCGCCCCGCCCTCCTCCTTCCCCGCCCTCCTCCCGCTCGGCCCTCCTCCCCGCCCCGCCCTCCTCCCCGCCCCCGACCTCCTCCCGCTCGGCCCTCTCCGCCGCCTCCCGCCGCCGCCGCGTCCCGGCCTCCTCCGCCGCCGCCGCCGCGTCCCGGCCTCCTCCGCCTGCCCCGCGCGCGCCCGGCCTTCTCCGCATCGGCTCCTAGCCGCCGCCGCCCCGGTCAAGGTATGTTCTTTTTTTTTTCTTTTTTTCATTTCTTTTGTTTCATTTTGTAGCACTAATTGACGGTTGATTTTTTTGCAGATGGAGATGAACAACGACGTTGTCACGGACTCGATGTCGGATTCGTCGGATTGGTCGACATCCGACGATTCCGACATTGATGAGTTGTTGCAAGACGATGATGTCGAGATGATGAGCCTCCTCGTCGAGGTGCAATCGTTTGAAGACCGCGCGAAGCTGATGGATCATAGGAGAGGGTCGACGATGGGGCGAACCACCATCTACCGGAACCGCGCTCTCGGACACGAGCATTTGATGGAAGACTACTTCGCCGAGGTACCTACATACCCTCCTCGCCTCTTCCGCAGAAGGTACCGAATGCGCCGTAGTCTATTTGTGAAGATTGTCACCGACTGTGAGGCGGCCTCCACATATTTCAAGTGTTGTAGATCCGCCGCCGGTATCATGGGGTTTAGTGCATACCAAAAGATATCGGCGGCAATGCGGGTATCGGCCTATGGTGTACTCGCGGACTACACGGACGAGTATCTTCGCATTGGGCAAGATACAACCACGGAATCCGTCCGTAGATTTGCTAAGTTAGTTATCCGGTTGTATGGTGAGACATACCTTCGAGCACCAAACGAGGAAGATACAAAAAGATTGATGGAAACCAATGAAAAAGGGGATGGCCGGGGATGCTAGGTAGCCTTGATTGCATGCATTGGACATGGAAAAATTGCCCAAAGGCATGGCATGGAATGTATTGCGGTAAAAGCCGTGATGCTACCATTGTGCTTGAGGCCGTGGCATCGGAGGACACATGGATTTGGTATGCATTCTTTGGGTTGCCGGGAACACTCAATGATATAAATATGCTCAATAGATCTCCTTTGTTTAAAAGATTAATTTCTGGAGATGCTCCAACTTGCAACTACACGATCAATGGCAATGACTACTCAATGGGATACTATCTCACCGATGGCATTTATCCCGAATGGGCAACTCTTGTGAAGTCCATCAAGGAGAAAAATGGGGTGCCCTTGTCCAGAAAAAGAGGATCATTTCACAAGGGCACAAGAGGCAGCCCGCAAGGATATAGAGAGAGCTTTTGGTGTCTTGCAAGCAAGGTTTGCCATAGTTCGGGGTCCGGCTCGGTTTTGGGACAAGAAAACCTTGGTGGACATCATGAAGTGTTGTGTGATTCTACACAACATGATCCTAGAAGATGAGAGGGGTTAAACTTGCCTTGTTTCTATGACAATGTTGGCACACGTGTGCAACCGGAAAGAAACCCTTCTCGTGTAGAAGCTTTTCTTCAAGCACATCGTGAGATTGAAGATGCAGCCACTCATGGTCGTCTCCGTGATGATCTAGTCGAGCACCAGATGGCGGTTGGATGGGCAGCGCCGTGGCGCATGATTTACCTTTGTTCTATTTGATTCGAACAATTATTGTTGTATGGTCCAACATTGTTGTAACAATTTGAATGATTATTGTTTTATGTGCTCAAATGTACTATTTGGTGTTGTAATAATAACTAGAATGATTATTGTTTTATGTGAAATGTGATGATATTTGTGATATGTGAAATGATGATATGTGATGAAAACTGTGATATGGCATATGACAGTTTTAGAGGTTGGGGTTGAGCCAAAGACTAGAACCCTCAAACTGCATTCTTTAGGGGTTTAGGGGTTCTACTTTTTACCCCTGTTTTTCAACCTGTAAAAGTGCACAAAAATGGCTATTTCCAACCTGTAAAACTGCTATAGAGGTTTGAGGGTTTAGGGGCTCTACTAGACATGCTCTAAGCGCCTGAGATGCTGAACGCTAATGGCACCGGCCGCTATGTCGAACTCCTACAGGCACGATCATGGGCCTGGCCCATATTAGTTTCCTGTTTTCCATATTTTTCTTTTTGTTTGTTTTTTACTTTTCTTTTTCTTTTGTGTTTTGTTATTCTTTCTGTTTATTTTTCTTTTCAGTTTCTTATACGAAAATTTTTAGATTAAATTTTAGGAAATTATATTTTGAAAGAAATCAAATTTAAAAATGTTTATATATAAAAATATTTTGATTTTGGAAAAAAATAACAAATGTTGAAGTTTCAAAAAAATGTTCATATTCAAAAAAGTATGTAAATTTGGAAAATTCATATTTTGTAAACATTTTAGATTATGGAAAAGTTTAGATTTAGAAGTATTTAAAATTTTAAAAACGCAACAAAAAAGAAAATAAAAATGAAAAATATATAAAAAGGGCAAAAACTAATAGTGGCCCAACACCCCCGTTTGAGGTGTGCAACACCTAGCACCTGCCGACCATGTCAATGTATAGGATCCCCAGAGGAGCAATATGTTTAGAAGAGGAGAGAAGACGGAGTTCTGAGCCTGTAATTTAATTAGTCTGTTGGGCTGTGTTTGTGTGGGTCAAACAAAGGAGCTCCCTTGTGTGTTGTCGCATAAAACAAATGAGAGGCTCAAGGCTGCTATCTACATTGTGTTTTCATACAATTTCATAGTGTGTTTACATACGATTTTTGTATCTTCATCGAGACACTTGTTTTCAAAGCATTCATGTGGGTTTTCCCGGTATTTTATCTATTCCTTTTTCATATATCGGTGTTTTCCCTTTAATACTCCATTTTGTAAACACACTTTCTAAATTAAATAGGGTTGTAAGCAAAATCAAATGACTGAGACGATACAGCATGAAGACTACTAGATCAGCCAAGCTGGCACGACACTTCTCAAATGCACATCGATATGTGGGGCAAGCCAACGGTTTGGCTGAGTAGCGGCATTGTTGGTGGTGTAACACGCACTAGCTGATGTAGATGCCCGTTTGTATTGCATCATACTTTGTTTAGGGTTTAGAGTTTGCCCCACCTTACTTTTTCTTGTCCTCCGTCATCGTGTACAAATCAAGATGTAATAGAGGGAAACTCCCACGGGTCGATCACTAGAAAATATATACAGGTTGTGGTTCCTTACGATAGACACTTGAAGCTAGTTTTTAATTATTTATTTAATGGAAAAGGAGGTCTATCTTTTCAGGGAGCGGGATTTCTTAGCAGCCATGCAATCTATTCTTGAGGATCAAATTTGATGTGTAAGCTGGCTATTCAGCAATGGTAGAATTTAGATAAAGGATCAGCCAAATGCGGTTTACCGTAGAAGTCAAATTCTGACTTTCCTGCAGTAATGATTAGGAAAATGTTCGACATCGATCTATTCTACTATTCTTGGATATGCAATCGTTAACATCATTTGGTGCTCAATCATAGAATGGTTTGGGTCGGATTTTCCTAGGTCGTATTCGTGCATAGCTTCTTCGCTCTTAAATTGGTGGAGCTCGGCGAGGGAAAGCTTGTGCCGCCTTAATTTCTTTTCTTGCGTATGTTTACATAAATGTGGCATATGTTTATTCAATTTGTGCATACTTTTATAGTTCCATTGTCCATGGATGCCATGCATAGGGGTCGTCGAGCCACCTCTTTATAAAGCCCAAGCATAAGTGGATATCACGAACCATGCCAATTCACGCATGTCAATATTAGTTGATAAAATAAGTTTACACGTCGCAATATTATATGTAACACTAAATTGTCTCCTTATTGGATTGGACTTGGAAGCGATGCTTTTATGATATTCGAAACACTACACATCTATTAAACAAGCTTCTCAAAGCAAGTGTGATATAAACTAGACAATTAAGGTGTGTTTGCTCGGAGGGATGCATGTGATGTAGTTCTTCTTCTTTTTTTTGAAAGGGATGGGGTAGAGGACAGGAGGACTTGTACATGAGTGGATGGGTTGTACATCACTTCCCTAACGAATTGATCTAGGATCACTTCTTCCATGTGATGGAGTTATCTTTATATATGCCACCATGGCAACCATTAAACCCATTAAATTGGCTTAAAAAGGTGGATGTGCTGAACCCATTAACAATGGAGATATACTTTATATATATTAGGAATCACATCAATGTTTCATCGGATGCAGTAATCCAAAATTCAAACTAACAACCTGGTGAGATTTGAAATTGTGGAACCAATATATAATTTGAAACTCTTGCTATGGCATCGTTCTAGCATTTCATATATAGAAACCAGCTACAGAAAATGCAAAAACAACATGATTTATGAACAAAACAAGGCCAAAAACCTGAGGATAAATTGTTGATTAGAGAAGAGCTGCACAAAAGGCTCATAAAGAAATAAGGCCAAGAGTGACCGATATCACCAACATGCAGGATGGTTAAGTTACATACTTCCATGGTTCCATGCATCTAGAAACTAATATTGGCTGAGTACATGTAACAGTTTAACGTACTCTCCGATCCAAATTAATTGACTCAAATTTATCTAGATATGGAAGTATTTAGATGTGTTTGTTGATCAGATATATTTGTATCTAGATAAAATTGAGTTAATTAATATGAATCAGATTGAGTATTTTATTTTACCAAGAAGATACAAAAGGACATGGGCACTGCAAAGATTTTGTCTGCTGATCGCTCCATGGAAGAGGTCTCATATTATTTGTTGTTCATTGTTACACTTCGCTTGCAGCACCGAGACAATCTTTACATTACGTGGTACTCCCTCCATTACCTTTTAATTAATATGTTGGTATGCTCACTTACGTTCACATGCTCTGCACCATATTTCACTAGCATACAACCACTTATCGAAGGGCCTCAGTCCGAACTCCATTAAGATAGCAAAAAGGGGTACAATGTTTTTGATACAAAATCGGCTGAGATAGACAAAAAAGGGGAAAACAAACAAAAAGACCATTGGCACTCTAAAACCCCAAGGAATGGTTCAGTACAACATAAGGAACCCCTTAGAAGTTTACAATGCAACCATCTGCTCTCCTAGCACGAAGGTCCCTAACAATCAGCTCAAACACCCTGTCCGGCTCATGGAGCATTTGTTGAAAAATACGAGCATTGTGTTCCTTCTATGGCCTCTAGTGTACAAAAATGGTGACCGTGTCGAAGTCTCACCACAGATTTTTTGGCGCTCCCTTTCTAGCTTCCAACCACCACTCTTCTGTGCTCCTGAAGTTGTCACTAGGGATAGGGAAGTTAACCTACTGCGAGAATCTGTAGTGTACAAATAGGTGTGTGCCATCTTTAGGATTGTTTTGGCACAACGGACAGATTGTGTTCTGAGACTACTCTCTTCTATCTAGGTTGTCAACGGTTAGACAACATCTATGCACAGCCAACCACATGAATTTTTTTCATTTCATCGGAGCTTTCGACTTGCAGATCGGCTTGGCCCAAGCAAACTTTATGGTAGCCATGAAGAAGAGGTTATACACGGTTTTGACAGAGAAGGCGCCATCAACAACGTTTTTCCAAATCACCTTGTCAGCTTCATTATTCACAAGGGTCGTCTCAATTGCAATATCCCAGAGATGAAAATATTGGTCGATGGCCTGCGAGGAGAGCCCTCCCGAGATATCTCTGGCCCATCTCCGGTGCGCCAAAGCAACCACGACCGAGATCCCTGAGTCCCGCACATAGCTGAAGAGAACTAGTATCGACTCCTTCACTGAGAGCTTGTTTGGAATCCAGTTATCTATCCAAAATTTGTCCAGGGCTCCGTTGCCAAACTGGACGCAAGTGGCAGCCCTGAACAACTCCAGGGAGTCGCAGTCGTCATCTGTCGGCACGAGCGACCAAGGGCGTGACTCTGATGCCCAATGCAGCCAAGGGCGTGACTCTGATGCCCAACGCAGCCAAGGCCAGTGGCAACGTAGCGTGGTGCCGAACAACTTCAAGTTCAGAACGCCCAAACCGCCGCATCGTGGTGGTTAGCAAACACGAGCCCATGGCAGGGGGCAATGTTCTCTGTTCACCTCCCCCTACTTGTCGTTGCCTAATCGACTGTACCTCGGAGGAGGGATCCTCACGAGGGGGAGAAGAAGTAGGGGCCATAGGGCGGAGTGCACACGGGACGGTGGTACGCGACTTACCCAGCTTCGGAACACCTGCACGATGACGAGGCCTACTCGCTTCTTGTCTGGAATTATCTGGGCGCTTTCGCGTTGTTACAATGAGTTGTGGTTGTGCCTCTAGGGCTCCCAGGATCCGGCTTATAAAGGCGCACGGATCTAGGGTTTACACGGAGAGTCCTAGCCGGAATACAAGTCGCCTAACTACGGTACACAGTCTTGCCGTGTACGTCAAGGATCCGCCTTCCTCCAAGTACGTGTTGGATCCGGATACTTCAAGGGCCGTCAAGGATCCGGCCTCCTTCGTAGGTCGGTAGAGATCCGGCTTCCCGTTCCTCGGGCTGGACTTCATCCTTCGGGATCTACAGCAAGCCGGGCCGCCCGATGGGCCACATGCCTCATCACCAACTGTGGGCCACCCGGGCTTGCCGGATCTAGGCCATGCCATTGATATACCCATAAAGTATACCCACAACAGTAGCCCCCGAAGTTCTCCGAGATTCATCATTCCTCCGACTTCATTCAGCTCGGATCTGAAGAGAATCTTGAAGAGCTTCAAAACTTTCACTTGATTCCGGGTTCATTCACTCGGAAATCCTTCGTCTTCAGATTGGGTATCGCAACGGAGATTCCGCTTTTCCCGCGCACAACCTCCTTATTTCCCGCGCTAAATTTTCGCAGATGCAAATCTTTAGCCGGAAATTTCGGGAGTGCATGGTTAAGTTACCTCCACGTCGTTTTACCGCACTTGACCTAAGACACGTGTCATCCATCCAACGGTGCGACCTTTCCGTTCCCACCGTTGGATCCGAATCCCGAATCTTCGCACGTGGCCTATAAATACACCGCGGCTCGGTAATTTTTCATTCTTTCACCGCACCTCACCACTTCATCTTCTTCCTCGCGCCGCGCCGCCCGACGGATCTCAACTCCGGCGAACTCTCGCACGGGGAACTTCTCCCGCCGCCACTCCAAGGCCTCCCTCGACCTGAGATCTGCGTGTTTGATCGGGATTTTTCCTCCGCCGCCGTTTCGTGGTCTTCGGAAGCGCAACGCGACAAGTCCGGCCAGCACAACCTCGTCGGCGTCCCACGGAACCACCGCACCATTAACGGTAAGTGCGTCGGTCTCATAGAAGAAGAAGTGTAGCGTAGATTCTGATTACTCGAATATTTTAAATGGGTGCAGCCGGAAGCATGCCAATCGATTCTCCGCACTGTACTGGTAGCTCTCCGAGTAGCCCAAATCCCACTTCGTTAGAACCAATATGTCCGGATCCCATAGCATTTCTACCACCATATGTTTCCGACATCCGGCTAGCTCAACCATTTTCCGCATCTTCCGGCGACCACTCCAGGCCGGATCCCCTCCCTCAAAGAACTTCAAGAAGAACTCGAGGGTCAAGCGAGAATGGCCGCCAAAGTGCAGGAAGCGGAAAACAAGAGGGCTTCCAAGGCTCGGATCCGCGAGGGATAACGGGGTCAATGGTGGCCCTGTGAAACCACCGATGTGGAGCTTAGAGAGCTCCAGAACGAGGGTATGATCTCCGCCTACTGGAGCTTCATACGCGACACCGACGTCCCCAAGCCCGGAGCCGATGAAGTGGTTATGACCAAAGCTTGGGTGGAGCGCGGATTGTCGCTCCCCTGCTCGAAGTTTTTCCTCTCCATCCTCAGCACATATGGGCTCCAGCCGCACAACATTTGCCCAAACTCATACCTCCTCCTCTCCAACTTTGTAACACTTTGCGAAGGGCATCTCGGAATCCGACCGGATGTCAAGTTATGGCAGTTCTTCTTCCGAGTGAAGAAAGAAACGAAGGACAAAGCAATGGTGAACTGTGGGAGCATGAAGTTCATGCTCCGACCTGGACGCATGTATCCACCACATGATTCGCACGAATCCGTCCGTGCTCGGAACGCCGGATGGTTCTATGAAAAGAACGTTTCAGTTCCGAACGTCCATGACGGCCTGCCCAAGTTCGCCAACGAGCCTCCGGAAGAACTTGCGAGCTGGAGCTTCGTTCCCTCACTCGCTCAAACCCCGATCTTGGAGAAAGCGGCGCGGAGAATATCTTGGCTAGTCCATGACGGGCTAACCGGAGCTCAACTCACACTTAGCTGGTTTACCCGACGGATCCAGCCACTGCGGCATAATGTGCGGTTAATCTGCGCATACACCGGGGCGGACGACCTGCTCCGGGCTACCCGCCACGACCTTCCGGCTGACTCTCTGAAAAGGAGAATCAAAACGCTCGTGAAGATAGGCCGGGGCCAACCGGTCCCGGAATTGATCAAGGATATCTACACAAACGACCAGTATCCTCCGGTAAGCTCTGTTTTCTTTGTCACTTCAAACTTCACAAGTTTTCGGATATAGATCTTAACTTATATGCTTATTTCCTCCAGCTCGATACTTTGGCGGAGGAAAACTTTCGCACCATTCTTCGTGTTCCTGTCAGCGGCGACGGGGCGGAGGAGGTTCCGGATGACGAAGAAGAGGAAAAGGAACGTGCACCCCGCAAGGCGGCCCCTCGACCTTCGAAGCGTCCCCGTGCCAAAGCTTCCGGCTCATAAGCCGGAGCCAGCGGCGAGGCCTCCGCCAAGAAGCCAAAAACCGTGAAGCCCCCTCCGCTAAATTCGAAGAGAGCGGAGCAAGCACGTCTAAAAATGCTGGCAACAGCTGGCAAACGCTCGCGCCCCATCATCCCCGGCGCCCCGTAAGTTTCCGAGTATGGTGCATCTCTATTTTGATGAAGTTATTTATGATGTGAACCCCTTCGCTTGCTTGTAGGAATCCAAGTACCGCCGCCACCCGGACCACCAGCCAAGAGCCCATCACCAAATACATGAAAAAGTCTCCGGCTGTTGGTCCACCTACTCCAGCTCCGCCAAGCACATCTCATACTGCTCCTCAAGCGTCCCCCTCTCAAGCTGATCGTTCTCCCCCTCCTGCCGCCAATACTCCACCGGAAATTGTTCCGATTAGTAGCGAAAAGGTGGGCGGAGAAGATCCTAAAGACAAAGGACCTGCTCAAGATGAAGCAGGAGTACAAGGTCAAGGAGAAGCTGAGGTTACTTCTTCCGAAAGAGCCGGAGCCGGTGCTGGCGATGTTGTCGTATTTCCGAAGAATTTTGGAGATCCGACTGACCTCACTTCCACCCCCAAGGCATACGCAACTAAGTTTTTCAATAAACTTACTGAGGCGGAGAAATGGGAACTTGAACAAGACTTGCTCAACGCCATGCTGAACAACGCCTGGGGGAAACCTGATGTCGCCACATCGGAGATTCAGGACTTCAAGAAGAACGTCGGCCAGTTGCTCGACAAACTCGTATGCAAGCAAAAGGTACTCCCCAGTAGCCCCCAAGCATGTAGGCGGAAGCGTAGATGCACGTTAGCGCTTAAATGCTTAGACAAATATCACTTCTGGAAAGATTTTTAAGTTGAAGCAGTAGCCCCCAAGCATTATGGCGGAAAAGTTCCGGCAATAATGCTTTAAAGAAATCCAACGATACGGGCGGAATTTTTACTCCTGCTCTGTCTAATTTTACAGGAACAGCAGGCGCTGCGTTACGAGCTGCACAAGAACATTGCCCTTCAGCGCCGCGTTACCTTAAGTCAAGCGGAAAATATCCGGACTCTGAAAGATGCGAATGCAGAACTAAACAAACAACTGGCGGAAGCTCAAGGTTGGTTTCCGCCCCTTGCTCATCACTTAATTCACATTCCGATTTTGACCTGTGTTATTATAGGCGCATCCTCATCCCTTGTCACAGCCTCCTCGGAACTTGAGAACCTGCGCTCCTCGTACCAAGAATTGGAAACGAAACTAAAGGATGCGGAACTAAAAAGGGAGCAGGCCGAGAAACAGCTGGCGGAGAAAAACTCTGAACACGCCAGGGAGAAGGGCGAATTTGTGTTGAAGAGAAATGCTGACAGCGAGACCATCAAGTGGCAGCAGAAAGAACTCACTGGGCTCCAGAGATATATGGAAACCACGGAGCATCACTGGGACTTCCTCAGCGAGAATATCTTGGGTACTATGCTAGAACCTTATGTAGATGCTTGCTCCGACCTTTTTCTTGTGCTCAAACTACATACTTATATCCGATTATCTCGTGCAGAGCCGCTTGGGTATCCGGAAAAGCGTCGGAATTTGTTCCCCTGAGACGACCTCCTTCAACTAGCGGGCGATGATTGCAAAGACCTCATCTCCGCCTCCCGGAAGATATGCTACAACTTATCCATCAAGAGGAGTCGTACTTGCAATGTTCGCAAGCTTATACAAAAGATGGACGTTCTTCCGGAGCTGGTGACGGATCTTCAAGCATCATCAGCCCGAGGCGCAGCTGCGATGGCCATGACCATGTGCTTGGCGCATAACTCGGAGCTTGATCTTGACCAGGTGACCACCGGCGTTCCTCCGGACGCGAATGTCAATGTGCTCCTAGATGCAGTAAACAGCTACGACACCCGCATCGCGCGCAGGATCCGGCATGAAGAATTCTACGACAAGTTCGTGCTTCTCGCGAGACGAGCCCTGGAAGCCGAACTTCGGAAGGAGCGTGACGCGGAGGCGCGACCTGCGGAATCCGGCACCCAGTTTACCTGGACCAGCTCCAAGGATGCTCCCCAAGAGGAACCCAAGGATGGCGCTGCAGCTTCGACGGAAGAAGAAAGTGATGAGGACGTGTCATCTCCGGCAGAGGATGCCGAGAAAGGGGACCCGAAGGGCAAAACTTCTCCTGCTAAGGGGGAGTGAAAACTTTCTTCCTGCGGGAAAAACAATGCATCATTTTGGCCCCAGCGAGGGTTTGTAATATAACTTTAAATTCTTAAGTAGCTAGGGACGAAACATTTATGCATGGGCGGAAACAACTTATCCTGCTATCCTTTAATAGTATTTTGCATGTTTCGTTTTTGTTGGAAAGCAAGTGCTGATTTTGATGTTTTCCGGCTTACTCGCTTGACCTTCCGCGAGCCGGAAGACCTTTAGCCGGAAATGCTCGCCAGCGGCGACGAAGCCCAATGGCAATCCGTCAGTAACCGCAGAAACAAGCCCCCAGCCAAGGTGCCGGAAATCGCTACTAGGAATCCACGAATTCGCAACAGAAAACACTTCCACTAGAAAACTTAAGCTTACGTCCTAAGGGACGATTTTTGAAAATCACAACTTTCATACACGCCTAGGCGGAAATATCCAGCTCTGCGGTTTTAGTCGGAAAAGCATACACGATCTAAAAATGAACAAGTAAAGGAGGTAAATGACTCATAGAGTGAACCAAAAGCTTTATTTCATTGATCATGTATAATATTGTTACAAAGTACGTAATTCTATGCTAAGTGTGGAAAGGACGTAGCTGTGCAATGTTCCAAGGACGTTCGGTTTCATCGTAGATGTCATCCGGATCCTCCCGTTTTCGTTTCCGGTGCCAATTGGCAGGTCTGTCTTTTAGCTCTCGGAAATCGACGAGGTAGTACGATCCGTTGTGAAGCACTTTGCTCACGACGAAAGGCCCTTCTCATGGAGATTGCAACTTATTGTCTTTTACTTGGCGAAGGCGGAGGACCAAGTCTCCGGCCATGAATGAGCGGTTCCGAACTCGACGACTATGGTAGCGTCGGAGTTTCTGCTGGTAAATGGTGGAACGTTGGTCTGCTAAATTCCGAGCTTCTTTGATCAAGTCCACAGATAGCTGTCTGGCCTCATCAGAAGTTTCTTCGTTGTAGGCGGAGACTCGCGGTGAATCATGGATGATGTCGGAGGGGAGCACAGCTTCGGATCCATATACTAGGAAGAACGGGGTGAATCCTGTTGACCTGTTGGGGGTAGTTCGTAAACTCCACAGGACGGAGTCCAGCTCCTCTGCCCAAGCTCCGGCTGCGCGACGCAGCGGTTCTTCAAGGCGTGGTTTGATTCCGGATAAAAGGAGTCCGTTGGCTCTTTCGACCGGACCATTGGACTGCGGCTGAGCCACGGATGCCAGGTCTAGCCGGATCCCAACGTCATGACAATAATCCTTCAATTCTCCTTGCGCGAAGTTCGTGCCATTGTCTGTGATTATGCTGTGCGGGATGCCGAATCTCGTTACGAGGCTGCAGACGAATTTGAGTGCCGTAGCACCATCGGCTTTTCTCACTGGCTTTGCCTCGATCCATTTACTGAACTTATCAATAGCGACCAGGAGGTATTCAAAACCTCCAGGAGATGATTTCTTTAGCTTACCAACCATATCAAGCCCCCAGACCGCAAACGGCCAGGTGATAGGGATGGTCTTTAGCTCTTGGGCTGGAGCGTTTGGTTGAGTAGCGTAGTACTGACAACCGCGGCAAGTTTTTACCAACTTATCAGCATCTTCTTTAGTTGTGAGCCAGTAAAATCCAAGCCAAAAGGCTTTTGCAACAAGTGATCTGGGAGCGGCATGATGCCCGCAATCCCCAGCATGGATCTCTCTGAGTATCTCAATACCATCTTGATTAGAGACGCATTTGAGAAATACCCCTGTTGCGCTTCTTTTATAGAGCTGTCCATCAACTATTGTGTAGGATCTTGCTCGTCTGATGATCTGACGTGCGAGGACCTCGTCCTCAGGCAGCTTTTGATCGATGAGGTAGTCCAGGAAAGGATGTGTCCAAGCCGGAATGATAGCCATCACTTCTTTAGCCGGAGATACTGCCACATCTGGGTTTTCCGGGTTAGCGCCCTTCACCGAGGGTATCCGTAGGTGCTCTAGGAAAATACCAGGCGGAATTGGTTTTCCGCCGGATCCGAGCTTGGATAGCATGTCTGCCGCTGCGTTGTCATCTCTCCTGACGTACTTGACTTCGTATCCTAGAAAGCACTTGGCGATCTCGTCAACTTCGTCTCAGTAAGCCGCCATGATGGAATTTACGGCGTTCCGAGTTCCGGCTACTTGTTGTGCCACCGGGTCGGAATCTCCGCAGCAGATAATGTGCTTGATCCCTATTTCCTTAGCGATGCGCAGTCCGTGTAGTAGAGCCTCGTACTCCGCCATGTTGTTTGTAGCTTCAAAGTGGATCTGCAAAGCGTACTGCAGTTCTTCTCCGGTAGGGGACTTCAGGGTGACTCCGGCTCCTGAGCCTTGATGCTGCTTGGATCCATCGAAGTGCATAACCCATGTCTCTGGTTTGGGCTCCAGATTTGTATCCGGAGCTTCTGTCCAATCTGCGACGAAATCTGCCAAGATTTGGGATTTGACCGCAGTCCTGGCTTTGTAGTTGATGTCGAAGGCGGATAATTCAATGCCCCATTTTGCTGTGCGTCCTGTTGCGTCAGCGTTATTGAGAATCGTTGACAGCGGAGCTTTGCTCACGACTGTTACTGGATGCTCCTGGAAGTAGTGTCTCAGCTTCCTGCTGCCCAAGAATACTCCATAGGCTAGCTTCTGAAAGTGAGGGTATCTTTGTTTGGACTCCGTCAACACTTCGCTGATGTAGTAGACTGGTCTTTGGACTCCATACTCGTGTCCTTCTTCCTGTCGCTCTACCACGATGACGAGGCTGATGACTCTGTTGGTAGCTGCCAGGTAAAGGAGCATGGGCTCTGACTCTCCTGGTGCTGCTAGGATGGGTGGGGAGGTGAGTATTTCCTTCAAACCTTGAAGCGCTGCGTCTGCTGCCTCGTCCCAAACAAATTTGTCTGTTTTCTTCAATAGCTTGTACAGGGGAAGTGCCTTCTCGCCAAGACGGCTGACAAACCTACTGATTGCTGCAACACAACTAGTTAGTCGCTGCACATCTTTAAGACAAGTTGGCCTTTTAATGCACAAGATTGCCTTGATTTTCTCCGGGTTAACTTCGATGCCCCTATTAGAGACGATGAAGCCAAGGAGTTTTCCGGCTGGAACGCCGAAGACGCATTTCAGCGGATTTAACATCATCTTGTACCGTCGGAGATTCTCGAAGGTTTCTGTAAGGTCGCTGATCAAGTCGGATCCTTTCCGGGTCATGACCGCGATATCGTCGACGTAAGCGTGTACGTTCCGGCCAATTTGGTCCTTCAAGCACCGCTGCATCGTACATTGGTAAGTGGCACCTGCATTTTTCAAGCCAAAGGACATAGTAACGTAGCAGTAAGTGCCAAATGGGGTGATGAACGAGGTTGCCTTTTGGTCGGACTTCTTCATCCGGATCTGATGATACCCGGAATATGCGTCAAGAAAACACAGAAGTTCCGCCCCTGCCGTCGAATCAATGACTTGGTCAATGCGCGGCAAAGGGAACGGATCCTTCGGACAATGCTTGTTCAAGCCGGAGTAATCGATGCACATTCTTAGTATTTCGGTGTTCTTTTTGGGTACAAGGACGGGATTTGCGACCCAATCGGTGTGGATTACTTCTATTACAAAACCTGCCTCTAGTAACTTTGCTAATTCCATTCCTATGGCGCGGCGCTTCTTATCTCCAAAGCGTCGCATAGCTTGCTTCACCGGTTTAGCCCCTGGGTTTATATTGAGGTAGTGCTCGGCGAGTTCCCTTGGTACTCCGGACATGTCAGAAGGTTGCCATGCGAAGATATCCATGTTAGCGCGGAGGAACTCGACGAGCGCGTCTTCCTATTTGGGGTCCATGTTGGCTCCGGCGAGACCTGCTTGGTAACGTCGTCTTCCTTGAAGTTGACTTTCTTGGTCTCTATCGCGGCCACTGAAGGAGTTTTTACGTTCGGAGATCTGCTTCTTGGTGGTCTGCATCTCAGTCGGATCCACCGCGGCTCTGTAGCCTTGCAACTCCTCTCCAGATATCACAGACTCTGCGAAGGCGGCTTCGCCTAACTCGCACTCATGAGCCTTCTTGTAGTCTCCGGATATGGTAATCATACCATTTGGACCCGGAATCTTGAGCTTGTTGTAGATGTAGCATGCTCTTGCGTGGAACTTGTGGTAGGTGGGCCTGCCAAAAATGACGTGGTAGGAACTCTTGAAGGGCACGACCTCAAACGTGATCATCTCTTCGCGGAAATTATTAATGTCGCCGAAGGCCACGGGAAGTCTGATGCTGCCCAGCGAATTTGCCTTTTTACCCGGAACCACACCATGGAATTCAGTGGTGCTGTGCTTAAGCTGCTCCTTGGTAAGGTTCATCCGTTCCAGAGTTTCCAGGTACATGATGTTCAAGCTGGCTCCACCATCCATGAGGCACTTGGAGAAGTCATACCCGTCTATGCGGGGACTCACAACCAAGGCGTAGCACTCTTTTGGCACAATGGTAGGATGATCCTGCCTATCAAATGTGCACGGGACTTCCGACCACCTGACATACTGCGGCACAGCCGGAACTGTGGCGTTCAGGATCCGGAAAGCTGACTTGGTGGCGCGGACTGTTGGGGTTCCGAGGAAGGTGTGGTACGCGCCCACGCTCTTTTTCTCGAAGGGGTTGGATTTACCTATGGATCCGGCTTTGGGATCCGGCGAGTTATCATCCTCGTCCATTGCCTCGGAACTGTCCTCCTCCTTGTCTTTGTTCTTTCCCTTGCCTCCTTTGCCGCGAGGGCGGTGCTTCCGGGTCGTTTTTCAGATCGTTGACCCACTTGCAGTTGCGGTTAGTGTGAGTGGACTTCCCTGTAGCCGGATCCAAATGGGCCAGGCAGGGCATGTCTCTGTACTCCTCGTAGGTTTGGGGTGCGCGGGCTCCGGCTGCGGTGACCTCGTCACCTCGCTGCTGGCCCCTGCCGGCTCCGCCTCCGCGACCGCGGCCTCTTCCGCCTCCTTGACCTCCACGCTGGAAAGCCATGGCGACCATCTCGGATCCGCCACTTTTCTGGTCATCAGGTGGGTTTTTCCGCTTGTTGCCGCTGGTGTTACCGTTGTCACGGTTCTTCTTTTGCTGGTGCAGGGGAATTGCCGTCGCTGCTAGATCTCCGCCTGCGTCGTCATCGGCGGCAGTATGATCGCTGGCGATGGTGATCATGTCATCCAACGTCAGTTTGTTTGCATTGACCAAGCAAGTCAGCTTGTGTCGCAGCAGTCCTCCTCGCTGCAAGCCACCAATGAAGGTGTGCATTGTTGTGCGGTTGTCGACGTTCTCGCACTCGTTTCTGCATGCCAACCATCGGGTGAGGAAGTTCCTTGATGTTTCTCCCTTCTTCTGTATACATGCATGTAATCCGCTTGTTGTGGCAGGTCTTTTGTAGGTGCCCCTGAAGTGCTTTTCGAAGGCGGTCTTCAGGTCGAACCAGCAAAAAATAGAATTCTTCTCGAGGTCACTGAGCCAGATCCGGGCTGGACCTACAAGGTACAACTGAAGCATGCGGCAGGCGATATTAGGGGTTCCTCCGGCAAAGGTTACTGCGTTATAGTAATCCTCGATCCAGGTATCCAGCCTTTCGGTGCCATCGTAGGTCTTCAGGTTTCCGGGTAACTTGAGGTTCATCCTTGGCGTTGGTTCCTCTCGAATCATCCTGCCGAAGCACTTTGGGCCTATGTAATCAGTTTTGTATTCGTTGAGACGTTCCCGTGCGTCACGCGAGCCGTGGCGGGGGGACCTTGAACGCGAGCGAGATCTCTGGCCACCCCCTCCTCCTCCGCCTCCACCGCTGGGTGGTGGTGAAGGAGACCTGCGAAGGGGCCGATGTGACCTCTTGCTTCCGCCGTCCGAGTCTCCCCGTCCTTCGCGATGTTGACTCCGGCTTCGATGGCTGCCTTCACCATGGTGCTGGTTGCCTTCGTCGTTCCGGCTTCTGCGAGGCTCCGGGTCGCGCTCTTCGTTCCGACTCCTCCTAGGCTCGGGTTCTCGGTCATTGTTCCGGCTCCGGCGGGGTTCCGGCGTACGCTCTCTGTGTCTCGGAGGCTGCACGTTGTCGCGGATGTTGATTCCACCTGGACCATGTGGCCTGGTGTTTCCAACTGGACTACGACGGCGAGGGAGCAGAGGACGCGGGTACCCGTTGGGTGGAGGAGAGGGATTCCGGTACTTGTTCCTACCAGTGTACATCGCATCCTTTCCCTTTCTAGGATCTGACGGTGGCGTCTTTGATGGTATGGGGATTGGATTTGGGTGTTCTCTGGTTTTCCTTCTGCGTTCCGAGGATCCAGTTCGCGATTCGTCATCGTGATGTCGATTGTCATAGGCGTCCTTCTGCGCAGTAGAGACACAAAGCTCCGGCTTGGATTCCAACCTGCGCGAAGTGTCTGCCTTGCTCTGCTGCTTCATTGCTGATGTAACGAGCGTACAGACGTATTCGATGTCGATCTCCTCGGTCTTTTTATTCAAGATCTCCGCAGCCTTCTTTATGTTATCCTTTGGAGTTGCGAGTGGCTGTTTGTCAGTGGGGGTTGCGAAAGTGATCTTGCGGGGAGGTATAGCATCCCGCCTGATTTTATCGACCTCCTGCTGAAGCTCGGTGACCTTGTCCTTCTAGTGTTGCTGGAGTTCCTTGACTTGTACCAGTTGTTCGTCAACATCAAGCTCCCGCTGGTGGAAATTTTCCACGAAGTGCGTGGCTTCTTTCCTTTCATCCAGCATTGCCGCTGCGGTTCTTGCGAACTTCTGGGCTGTTGCCAGCATCTCCTGTCTTGCTGCTTCTAGAGCTTCCGGATTTGCGGCATCGTCAGGGGTTATTGGTTTGTTGAGAATAGCCGAGTGCGCGATTGCCTCCATGCCTGCTTGTTCAACCAGCTCTTCAGGGGATATCACTTCCTTGTGCGGACCCTCCCGCGATAGTGGAGATCCTGCACGGGAAGGCTGTGGGTCAGAGTAGGTGTTATCATCCTCTGATTCACGTTGATCCAGCGCCGCCAGGGTTGCAAGGACCTGTTTAGGCTGGGCGGATTCAACTTCGGGATGATCACCGTATCCATATTCCTTCACCTTGCGATCGAACTCTTCAGTGTCCATGGATTGGGCATCTCCGGAAATTGGGCTTAGGTTGCCCAAAATCGACTCTTCAACCGGAGCTCCGCTTTCTCCGACAGCCTCTTGCTGATCCGGAGCAGCATTGTTTTCCGGGGCCTCGACCTGCTCGGGACCAGCTCCGGCTTCTTGAGGGGCGGTTCCGGCGGTATGGGCCAAGAAGTGCACGAAGTGACACCTTTTCTTCTCTAACACCTGGGAGACCCAGGCGGATCTGCATTGGTCTTCCACCTTTATTTCCTGCTCGGGGGCGGATTGGGTGGGTTTTGATTTTTTCAGATCTAAGGCGGAATCTTCGCTAGGAAGTTCCTGCGTCTCAGATCGGATCTTCGCGGCTGCGTCCTGCTCAGCGGCGGTCGCGTCAGCGCTACTTACCAGTGGGTTTCCGTCGGAATCGACGGTTTCCCCGATGAAGATGTGTATGCCGCCAACTGGGACGATGGAGAGCTTGACGGGGTCGGTTTTAGCCGGAATCCAGCACTCATCCGGAGGGACGATTGGCAGATTTCTGGCGTAAAGGACACGCCCCACAGCGATGGTGTCGTCGAAGCTTCCCATGGCGGAACCCTCCCGGTTCCGGCCTCCAGACGCCGCAGGCCCCACGGTGGGCGCCAAGCTGTCGTTGCCTAATCGACGGTACCTCGGAGGAGGGATCCTCACGAGGGGGAGAAGAAGTAGGGGCCATAGGGCGGAGTGCACACGGGACGGTGGTACGCGACTTACCCAGCTTCGGAACACCTGCACGATGACAGGGCCTACTGTTGCTTGTCTGGAATTATCTGGGCGCTTTCGCGTTGTTACAATGAGTTGTGGTTGTGCCTCTAGGGCTCCCAGGATCCGGCTTATAAAGGCGCACGGATCTAGGGTTTACACGGAGAGACCTAGCCGGAATACAAGTCGCCTAACTACGGTACAAAGTCTTGCCGTGTACGTCAAGGATCCGTCTTCCTCCAAGTACGTGTTGGATCCGGATACTTCAAGGGCCGTCAAGGATCCGGCCTCCTTCGTAGGTCGGTAGAGATCCGGCTTCCTGTTCCTGGGCTGGACTTCATCCTTCAGGATCTACAGCAACTGGGCCGCCCGATGGGCCACATGCCTCATCACCAACTGTGGGCCACCCGGGCTTGCCGGATTTAGGCCATGCCATTGATATACCCATGAAGTATACCCACAACACTACCCCTTCCAAACGAATCCTCGGCAGCGCCTGTCACTAAGTAATACTCCCTCCGTACTGTTAGGGCAATATGCTTGTTGTATTACCAGGGGGCCAAAGGCCACAATATATAGTACATGTACAAGTGCACATATGCAGAAAGCCCCCTAACATATGGGGAAACTACAAAATACAGATATATACATCTAACACCCCCCCTCAAACTCATGGTGGATCCACACCACTGAGTTTGGAGAGTAAGAAATCATGTTGTGCTCGAGTCTGTGCCTTCGTAAAGAAATCCGCCAACTGCAAATCTGAAGGCACATAATGAACCGCAACAACATCATCCTGCACCTGAGCACGTGTGTAAAAAACATCAACACCAATATGCTTGGTCAGCTCATGCTTGATCGGATCACGTGCAATACTGATAGCACATGTACTGTCAGACAAAAGTGGAGTGGGTGTCGTAACAGAGACCTCAAAATCTACAAGCAACCACCGTAACCAGGTCACCTCAGCAATCAACAAAGCCATAGCCCGCAACTCAGCCTCAACACTCGAACGGGAAACTGCTACTTGTTTCTTCGTCTTCCAAGCAACAAGCGAACCACCAAGAAACACACAGTAAGCATAAAGTGAACGACGATTCGTAGGATCACTCGCCCACGTAGCATCCGAGTAGCACTGGAGCTGGAGAGAGCTGGAACGGGGAAAGAAAAGGCGACGAGTGATCGTGCCACGAAGGTAACGAAGAACACGGAGGAGATGACTATAGTGAACAGTGGTAGGAGCTGAGACAAACTGACTCAGAATATGAACATGATAAGAAATATCAGGACGAGTGACAGCAAGATAAACAAGACTCCCAACAAGATGGCGATAACGGGTGGGATCTGGAAGAGGATCACCATCAGTAGGACGAAGCTTAACATTGAGCTCCATAGGAGTATCAACCGTGCGCTCATCCCCAAGAGCAGCACGAGCAAGAAGATCCTGAATGTACTTTTCCTGAGAGATAGAAAAGCCATCAGAAGTGGAGGAAACCTCAATGCCAAGAAAATAGCGAAGAGGACCAAGATCAGTCATAAGAAACTGATCGCGAAGACGAGCCTTGACGAAGGCAATATACTTAGGATCATCACCAGTAATGATCATATCATCAACATAGAGAAGAAGAAGAGTACGTCCACGAGGAGAAGTGTGAACAAAAAGTGCTGGATCATGAAGACTAGGAGAGAAACCACCAGCAGTCACCACAGAGGCGAAGCGTTCAAACCAGGCACGAGGGGCCTGTTTGAGACCATAGAGAGAACGTCGAAGACGACAAACCATCCCATCGGGAACAGAATACCCAGGAGGAGGCTGCATGTAAACCTCCTCACTCAACTCGCCATTAAAAAAGCATTCCGAACATCAAGCTGGGAGACAGACCAGCGGCGAACAGAAGCAATAGCAAGAAGGGTACGCACAGTAGTCATATGAGCCACAGGGGCAAAAGTCTCATCATAGTCACGGCCGTGCTCCTGCTGAAAACCACGAGCCACAAGAAGCGCTTTATAGCGCTCAAGAGATCCATCAGAGCGAGTCTTAATTTTATAGACCCACTTACACGTGATGGGACTAACAGCAGAAGGGGGAGAAACAAGATCTCAAGTGCCAGTGCGCTCTAGCGCAGCGATCTCCTCAGCCATGGCAAGTTGCCATTCAGGATGACGCTCGGCATCCCGATAAGAAGTCGGCTCGGAAACGACAGAGAGACCATACTGACTAGGAGAGTAACGAACTGGAGCACGACACTGACGAACAGGCCGTGAAGGGGGAAGGTCATCAACGGAGGACAACTCATCAGAAGAAGGGGAAGAAGGGACAGCATCAAAAGGATCCGAAGCCGGAGAACGAGGAGTACTAGGTGGACTAGACGGAGGAGAGGATGGCGCCGAAGGGGGCGCATCAGGACTAGGAGGGGAGGAGACGGGATAGCAGGGGGTGCATCTGGAAAAAGAAGAAAAGAGATATCATCCACCGGGTAAGTACCCGAGGTGGTACGAGGATAGAAGGGACGCGTCTCATCAAACGTGACATCACGAGAGATGCGCATCCGACGACCAACAGGGTCCCAACAGCGATAGCCCTTATGCTCATCACTGTATCCGAGAAAAACACACTCAACAGACTGAGCGGTCAGTTTGGTCGGTCGCGAGGAGGGAGAAGAACATAGCAAACTGATGACCCACAAGTATAGGGGATCGCAACAGTCTTCGAGGGAAGTAAAATCCAATTTATTGATTCGACACAAGGGGAGCCAAAGAATATTTGTAAGCCTTAACAGCGGAGTTGTCAATTCAGCTGCACTGGAAACGAGACTTGCTCGCAAGAGTTTATCGATAGCAACGAGTTTTATAGCAGATAGCAGTAGTGAAATATAAGCGAGCGAGTGTAATAAAGACAGCAGTAGTGATTATAGTAAACAGCAGGATTAAAATACTGTAGGCATAGGGATGGATGAACGGGCGTTGCATGGATAAGAGAACTCATGTAATAATCAAGGCAAGGCATTTGCAGATAATAATAAAACAGTATCCAAGTACTAAATAACCATAGGCATGTGTTCCGTATATAGTCGTACGTGCTCGCAATGAGAAACTTGCACAATATCTATTGTCCTACCAGCCGGTGGCAGCCGGGCCTCTAGGGAAACTACTGGTAATTAAGGTACTCCTTTTAATAGAGCACCGGAGCAAAGCATTAACACTCCATGAACACATGTGATCCTCATATCACAACCTTCCCCTCAGGTTGTCCCAATTTCTGTCACTTTGGGGCCTCGGGTTCCGGACAGCAATATGTGTATACAACTTGCAGGTAAGATCATAAAACAATGAATATCATCATGAATTAATAACATATTCAGATCTGAAATCATGGCACTCGGGCCCTAGTGACAAGCATTAAGCATAACAAGTTGCAACAATATCATAAAAGTACCAACGACGAACACTAGGCACTATGCCCTAACAATCTTATGCTATTACATGAACAATCTCATCCAATCCCTACCATCCCCTACAGCCTACAACGGGGATTTACTTACACATGGATGGGGGAAACATGGATGGTCGATGGAGAGGCGTCGGTGGTGATGATGGCGATGATCTCCTCCAATTCCCCGTCCCGGCAGGGTGCCAGAACGGAGTTTCTGATCCCAAGATTGGGTTTCGCGACGGCGGCGGAGTTCTGGATGTCTTCTGGCAAATTGGTCGAACCCCCGTGCGTTTTTAGGTCAAGGGCTTTAAGTAGTCCAGAGGGGAGCGTCTGGGGCTGGCCGAGGCGGCGCCACCATAGGGCGGCGCGGCCCAGGGGCCCACCGCGCCGCCATGTGGTGGGCGCCCCTCGTGGCCCCCCTCCGTCTCGTCTTCTTGCTCCGTAAGTCTTCTGTGAAAATAGGCCCATTACAATTATTTCCGGGGATTTTCCTGAAAGTTGATTTTCTGCACAAAAATAAGACACCAGGGAAATTCTGCTGAAAACAGCGTTAATCCGTGTTAGTTGTATCCAAAATACACAAATTAGAGGCAAAACAATAGCAAAAGTGTTCGGGAAAGTAGATACGTTTTGGACGTATCAACTCCCCCAAGCTTAGCTTATTGCTTATCCTCAAGCAATTCAGTTAACAACTGAGTGCGATAAAAGAACTTTCACGAACACATTTGTTCATATGATGTAAATATTCTCATGATATGGACGAGTACTTAGGCAATTCATAATAAGATAAATGCAAATAAAGTCATCTAATAGTTATGTCAATCATGAAAAAGATACCAACAAACTAATAATAAGCATCATGAATCATGTCTATCAGCAGGATTGCAATGTTCATAAAAAGATATGATAAAGTGGTATCTCGCTTGCCCGTATTTGTACAGCAAAACATAAATGCCCAGGCACCTCTGAATTTCATGGAAAGACTAGAAGTAAAGATTATCAAAGATAAAAGCATCAAAGTTATACCACAGTTGATCATATTCTGGGACAAGCATATTACACTAAGAATGACAATTATGCTCTCAAGAAGGTGCTCAAAGAAAGGATGGTGACTCAAC
This sequence comes from Lolium rigidum, assembly GCF_022539505.1. Taxonomy (NCBI): domain Eukaryota; kingdom Viridiplantae; phylum Streptophyta; class Magnoliopsida; order Poales; family Poaceae; genus Lolium; species Lolium rigidum. Next base: position 136,513,506 of record NC_061510.1, on the reverse strand, counting down.
ATAAAAGTAACAGATTGACCCTTCGCAGAGGGAAGCAGGGATTAACATGTGCTAGAGCTTTTCATTTTTTTTAACAGAAGTGAAATTGTTTTGAGAGGTGTTTGTTGTTGTCAACGAATGGTAATGGGCACTCTAACTACCTCATCAACCAGACTTTCAAGAGCGGCTCCCATGAAGGACGTTATCTCTACCAGCAAGGTAAATCATCCCTCTTCTCTTTTGTTTACACATGTATTTTAGTTTCATTATGGATGACACTCCTCCCAACCTTTGCTTACACAAGCCATGGCTAACCGAATCCTCGGGTGCCTTCCAACATTCACATACCATGGAGGAGTGTCTATTTGCAAATTAAGTTTCTTACTGATGAATCAGGGCAAAACATGTGAAGAGAATTATTGATGAAAGTTAATTAATTGGGGCTGGGCACCCCGTTGCCAGCTCTTTTTGCAAAATTATTGGATAAGCGGGTGTGCCACTAGTCCATTGGTGAAAGTCTGTCAGGAGTAAATGACAAGGTTGAAAGATAAAACACCACATACTTCCTCATGAGCTATAAAACATTGACACAAATTGAGAAGTACTTTGAAGGTTTTAAAGGTAGCACATGAAAATTTACTTGGAATGGTTTGAGATGCCATGCATAGGTATTTATGGTGAACACTTTGGAATAACTTGGTTTTCAGGGGTTTGGAAGCACGAGCAGCATTCTCGCTCATTACAAGTGAAGGCTAGCAATAGACTGGGAAGCGACAATCAAGAGAGCAATAACTGTCATAATCATGCTTGCGACAAAATAAAATTAACGGAGGCATAAAAGTGATACGAGAACTCTGAAGCAAAGTAAATCATCGAGGCTTAATTGACTTTTGTTTCAGTCATATGCATGCGTGAGCATGTGCCAAGTCAATTCAAATGAATTATTCAGAGGAGGATACCACAATGTCATACCTATCTATGAATAAAACAATGCAACCAAATATTTATGACATGCTACTCATATTAATAAATTGGAGCTAAACATGAGAGATCATGAACTACTAGACTTTCATTAAATGACATATACCTCACATGAACCAACTAAGCATGCTCACATTAATGAGTATATGTACAAAAATGAAAACAAATAGAGTTCATACCAGCCTCTCACCACAGTCGAGTTGTCATAGATCGTCATTATTGCCTTTCACTTGTGTAGCTTGAATAATATGAAATGAAAACCAAGCTCCAACCACCGGAGACCGCTGAACTCCATAATAAACTTTACAAAACCGAAGAAGAACAACAAATATTTTTGGTGTTTTTGAATTGGAAACAAGAACGAAAGTAAAATCTTTTTGGATTTTCTCATAGCAAACCAACAATAGTAAATAAAGCAAAATAGGAACAAGAAACCAAATAAACAAATAATAAGGAGAAAAAACAGAAATATTTTTGGTATTTTTGTGTTTTGGAAAGAAACAAAGCAAAAACAAGAGAATGAGAACTAAAAGAGTCACATAGACACAAAGTGGCAGAAATCCGTCAAACTTGACAGCAGTACAATAATTATTTTTTTCGAAAATCTTCCGCTGTTCAAATAGAAAAGTGCTCAACTAATGAAAGTTAGATAATAACATGGGGAACATGCACAAAAATTGGCTTCTCAAAATAACGTTCTGGCTATTTTTAGGAATTTCTTTAGTATCAGTCCATAAACTGTTTTTTAGACAGCACTTCCCCAAATATCATCTTCGTCATATTAAAGGAAACCATTAGAAGCAAAACAAGTATATACAAATATCCGGCAATTGTAATATGCAATGAATGAGTGATGCTGGCATACCTCCCCCCCAAGCTTAGGCTTTTGGCCTAAGTGGAGATCAATCCCACGGTGTCCATGAGGTGGCACCTCCGTAGTAAGACGAAGAAGGATCTTGTCCTTGGTACATGCTGGAAGACGCACCAGGATACGTGACGGTGTACCCGTCGGAGGGCTCAGTATCCTCGGAGTCGTGCTGCTGGTGGAAACCACGTATCCTCAGCTGCTCATCCACCTCCTCCTTGGAGCGCGACCACGGTCTCCTGTGAACACTGAACAAATCGGCATGCGGCAAAGGGATTTCCCTCTCATCCCCGTCAATAAATAACATTCTATAGACAATATTTTCTAAATTAGAGTTAGTTGTGACAAATTGGTGACTCTTCATAGCAGCAATATCAAGCTTAATAGGAGTTAGTTTCTCATCACCAGGATCAATAGAAAAACCTAGATACGCAACAATACGTGAGGCAATAATTCCCCCATAAATAGGTCCCTTACTATCTAAGCGACGAGCAATAAGAGCAACAAGATGATAAGGTGAACTTCCAGTAAGTGCAGCAACCAGAAAAGCAAGATGATAACTAGAAATGTTGCTAGTGTTCTCCCTACCAAGAATGCTAGTAGCAAGATAGTAAGTGAAATATCTAATGGCAGGGAGCTGAATGTTCCTTATCTTGCCGCGCTGAATGGTGCGGCTATCATCGTTGGTAACTTCTCGATAGAGTTCCGTCAAAGCTTTGGGGTGGTTCTCGATCTTCTTCGCTGTACCTATAGGAGTAATATCCAATGCAGCACAAAAATCCTTCAACTTCATAGTAATAGGCATGTCATAAATCCTAAATTTAACTGATGGTGTGAAGGGTGATTTGCTGAATTTAAAGCGTTCAAAAAAGATTTTAGTTAGCCTGTAAAATTGATCACTCTCATCTTCCATATAGGTAGATAAGCCCACACTATTGATGAGAAACAAGAAGTCATCAAGTAGCTGTGGTGACCCGGCATACCACTGCATGGTGTAGTATGCAAGTCTGATATAACACCAATGAAACACCATTCCACTAGTATTATATCGCTCAGAGTGGTACAACAGAAACATATGCGAGTCCAAGGCATGTCTATAGAATTACAACATTGACTCTGTTACATAAGATCATCACAGCCTCCTACTTTACAATGAGGTAAAACTGCAATAAACTCCAGAAGAACGACTCGTAGTCTAGTCTTATCACGAACTCTATTTGTAGAGTGTTTAAATAGCTATAGAGGATATGAATAGATTCTAGCTAAATAGGAGCTAGGTTTAGGAAACTAGTTCCTTTCTATTGCTAAGCTAGGTTTTATCCTTGTTGGATGTGGTGTTTGACTCTTCTGTCAGGTTCCTGTCTCTTGAAGTAATTGTTGATTCCTCGGTCTCTGAGTTGCACTGTAGATCCTCCTTCGATGCCTCCATATCTAAGCAGGGGATTTAAGAGTGGGATGAGTACGAGCGTACTCAACAAGTTCATTATAGGAAAGAGGTGTTTAATGCACTAGCTACGGCATTAGACCAGAAAGTCTAATACCAATGCAGGTTTTCATAATCATTTCTTCAAAAGGTTGCTTTTATTTAGAAGAACTATGTCCATCAGCCTTCACCGGTTTACTAGAACTTCATGGAGTTCCTTTCCGGCAGCGTTCGTAGTTCCATATCCCAGAACAGGGAGTGACGGGTCACGATTCATTACACTCTGCAGAGGTGTGTTGCTTTACCCATAAGAGATCTTAACCTTGGTGCCAACCGGGCGCGCAACCCGTCCACACTTCCTTTGGTGTGAGGCCCGGTATAAGGTCATAGCCAATCATATTCCTCCGCTACCTCGCACACCCACCCTTTGTTGCATACCCCGACCCTGGGTCCTCGCCGGTCCCGTTATACCAATTAAGGATGGACCCTGGCCATGACAACAGTTCTGGGCTCGTACCATAAACTCCTTCGCCGGTAGCTGCAACCCATCATAGACCGCAATAACCGTGGGGAACTTTTGGCTTCCCCAACCTACCGCTTGCTCCTCGGGTGACAAGTGTCTACGGACAAAGCCGTGGGGAACTTTTGGCTTCCCCAGCCTACTGCTTGCCCCCGACAGATTACAAGTGTCTACGGTAAAGCGCGTCCGTTGATGTACAAGAGGTGGAAATTCGATTGACTATTCCGTCCCACTCCAGATCTTATGGTTAACACGGGTATTACGGCACAAGAATCACTGGACGACATTTGTTGTTTAATCCTAGATGGATATAAACCCTTGCAATGGAACCTCCACCATATCAACACAATCCATGGTTCCATTGCCCACCACTTAGTCATATTCATAGTTATGAAAATAGTGGTTTTGCTTTTTATGCAATAGTGATAAACATAGTACTTTGCAAGTAATTTGGTAAAAATACTCAAATGACATGAGCAAGTGATGAACTTGCCTTTCTTGACTGCAAGATTATGCAGGCAAGGTCTTCGATACGCAATAAATCCAAAGTATGAAATAGCATCATCGTCCGGTAAGGACGATGTTTAAAAGATTGGCAAGGATGCAATAATTCATAAGTATGAGATGCAATTGCTCTAAGCGTGTCCTACCCCCGATGATTTAGGATTAGTGAGTGGTAATGATTAGTTCAGGGTGTGTTGCACTTTTAGAGTGATTCACAAATAAGGTTCTTATTCAGGGTTGTGTTGTTTTAGTATCATAAGCAATTGGTAAAATGCATAGTAACAATCATACACACCAAGGAATAGTAGTTGTATAATAATTAAATGGCAGTTGTCAATTTTAAGTCTTATAGTGCATGGTTGATGATTATTTATTATATAATTCAAAAGAATAACTTTTGAAGAACATGTTCTTTAATAAAGAACAAGTATGATAACTAGGTCTGTGGGGTTCTATGGTTTTCTATGGTTCCAATTGGTTTCTGGAATAAGGATTTAGATGGATCCTAACAAGGTTGAAAGTACATTTTAGGCAATTCATTAAACATGGGTGCTATCAAGGTTGGTATACCTTGTTGGTGATAGCTGGCTAGGGTTTATGGATCCTATTAAGCAGGGTTGATGATGATTCCTTACTTTCTTTAAAAGAATAACTTTTGAAGAACTTACTTCTTAAATAGTAAGAAGTATAGCAATTAGGGTTGAGGTGGTCTAGGTTTTACTGTTGGTTCTATTAAGTAAGGATTAATTGGCTCCTAAATAGGATGGTTCGTAATTATCCAACACTAGTAGGGTTTAGTGGAACATGGTTATGTAATGATAAATATTGGGCATTGATGCTATTGGAGTTCATCACAATGGCGTGATGTTGAATAAGGATAAATAAGGATTATGGCCTTGGTAATAGGATCTAGGGTTTAGAATTTGTTGATCCGTTGATCCTATTTGATCATCTAGGTTTTATTAAGATGAACACATGGAATACTAAATTCTTAGTGATAGGGCTTCTACATTTTATGTGGATATGAACAACCATTGAGTTTCTCATTATAAACCTATGAATGAAAAGAAAGTGTTATGATCACATACTATAACCTAGGGTTTAGGTTAGTGGTAAATTAGGGTTGAAATGGATTAGTGGAGCTAGGGTTCCTAATGAATTAGGGTTTTAGAATTCCACAAAAAAATATGAGGTTGTGTTCTTTATTCAATATGGAACTAGGGTTTCCTAATTGTGATGCAACTCTTTATGTAATCATTTGATTATGGAGTTGAAGTTGTTAATAACTTTGAATTGAAAATAATATTGGATTATGGCATTTTATTATTTTTAAAGAATTAATAATTAAGATAATTGTTAATTAGGGTTTAAGTCCCTCTAATAAGGATTTAATAGAATAACAAATAAAGAAAATTAGTTTTCATGTTTTCTTTATTTGTTTACTGGTTTTTATTTTTTCAGAACTTTTCTTAATTATTGAATTTTTAATTGAATTTAGAATTAAAAGAAAAGACTTAATTAATAGGTATAAAACAATTACATTTTTTATTTAAAATAAAAATTTCATATTATATTTTTATTGGATAGAGTTTACTTTGATGAAATTTTTGATATCTCATTTGTATTTTTCTGAGTTAAAGTGAATTTATAAGTTCATGTGAAGTTTCAGCAATTTAGGGGATTTAAATTAAAACTGGAAAATAAAAGCTACCCAGACTAGAACTACCCGCAGCTATTGACAGGTGGGCCAGTAGCCAGGTCAGCTGCCACGTCTCCTTTGACCGAAGTCAAAATTGACGAGGTGGCACTGGGCACAGTGGCCGGCGGGCAGTGGCTATGATCGCCGGCATTCCCGGGCATGTGGGGATGTGCGACTGGGTTCATTCGAACCAGCACGCACGTGCGAGCCAAAAGGTGGCGGCACCGCTGGCTAATCGTCACCGGAGCTTCGCCGGCGACGAGGCCGAGCGGAAAAGCTTGCAGGTGTACGGCGCTACGGCGATGCAAGGGGCTATGGAGAGGGCTATGATGCTCTGGAGGTTCAGTGGCTCACCAGGAGCACAATGAGCTTGGTGGCGAGGCGAGAGGAGGTCGCAGTCGCCGGGATTGCTCGATGCCGGCGTCGGAGAAGACGACCTAGCGCGGTCGATGGGAGGCACGTCAGCTCGATTCCTCGCGCACGATGACCATGTCGAGGACGGCGGTCCCAACGGTGGGCACGGCGAGGCCTGGGGCTTCCCCAATCGACGACGACAGCCGGGGTCCGAGCGCGTTAGGGTTTCGGTTTGGGAAGGAATTGGGCGAAGAGAGGGGAAATGGAGGTTCTGTACGCCTTTTATAGGTGCTCCGGCGTGTGCTGGCGGTCAGCAACAGCGGCGGCGACCGCGGGACGTGGCCTTGGCGTCGCGGTGGCGAGCTCCCGCGCATCCAGTGACGAAGACGAAGACGACGACGTCTCCTTCGTCTTTATCCACGCGAAGGGGTACGTGGGCTGGTTGGGCTGCGTCTTGGGCCGGGGTGCTGGGCTGCTCTGCAGGCTACTGCTGGGCTGCGTTGGCCCGATAGGTAAGCCTTTCCTCTCTCTTATTTTCTTTTCTGTTTTCTTTTTCTGTTTTGTATTTGCTTATTTAAATTCAGTTTTTGAATTCAATCACCTTTGTACAATTTGCTTGTTTGAATTTCTGCTGGAATACACTCAAGGCACTTAAAAGATTGTTGTTGTATATTAGCATTTTTAATATTGGTCCTAGAACATTGGTTGATTAATTACTATTGGTATTTGGATTAATTATCCATATAGGTATGAATTTGAATATTGTCTTAGGAAATATTCAAATTATTTTCCAAATGATTGTTTTCTTATTTAATGATCTGTAGGGTTTTATTTGGTGTTACTTTGCAAGGAACTAATCTGCAAAGTAAAGTTTCTTATTTAGGAATGTGATTCTAGGGGCATGATTTCATGTGCCCCAGCATTTTTAAGTCTTGGAGATGATTAATGATATTCAAAGATCATTGGTGAAAGATATAAAGATTTATTTGTTTGTCTCACAATCTTGAGTGAAATTCTGATAAGTATTGTTGGTTAAATCTTATACCAGTAGACTTCTATTATTTTCCTTAATCCATTATTAAAGTATCTAAAGTGGTTATGGTTCTTTTTATAGTTAACTTTGGTTATATGGATGAATGGTTTCTCACCATATAAAGTATAGAGTTTAACTCTAAAGGTTTTCTTGTTTTCTTTAATTGAGGAATAAGTGAAATGTAGATAGGATTCTACTTATGATCACCAAGTGATTCACAAGTTAAGGTTGGGATGTAAGCCTAGGTTTGCTTACTAGTGATCTCTCTATAATTTCATGTGGTGAGTGATATCTACTTACCATATAGGGTTGAACTTATGGCTTATTCTTCTATTTCTCCATAGCATGGTCATGGCATTATCATGAGCAATTTATTTCTCAATGGCTTCTACTCCCAATTCTTAGAGTATATGATCATTACCCAATTGTGATGATCATGCATGGTATGGGCTTCCCTAAGTATCACTAAAAGTATTTGGATATGGCTATTCCAATTATCCCTCTCACTTCACAAGGTCTTGGGTTATAATCTATGGTTCTACACAAGGAATGGTGATGTGATTAACTAAATATGTGGTTTGCCTAAGAATTCTACCTTGCTATCTTCTGTAGCTTGTTCTTTAGGAATTCTAATAAACCTGCCTCTTGTGGCATGTCTCCACCTCCTAGCTGCTTCATCTTGATCCTAACTATTTTATGGAGTGGCTCAGTGTGTTGGTTTTCTTGCATCATGGTGCAAGATGATGAAATGAATGAAGTGTGAGGCTCCTTTTATAGGCTTGATCATGCCCTAGTATCATGACACATAGGTGGATGACTCTTGCTTTGATTTGATGAGTGAGGTGCTTGGTTGTCATGCTCTCATCCATAGCAATCCTTTAGGCATGAGGTGGCATAGCTTAAGATGCAAGCTATGTAGATATTTTCATCATATGTGGCATTGGTATTATCCTCTCATGTGATTTATTTTTGGATAGACAAGTGGCTTTTGTTACTAAATATCTTGTGAACGATTTTATGATTGTTGGTGAGTCACTATATCATATGGGATTGTATTATATTGTAATTGGGATTAGAATGTCAAAGACAAGGGTTATACCCCAATTTTGAATGGTTATTGTTGATTTCAACAAGGCATGATCATATGAGTTTCAAAGTACTCATATTTTATTTTATTGAAATAGTTTGAACTATAATTCGTAATGTAAACGAATTTAGTTTTGTGATATTTGATACGTCTCAAACGTATCTATAATTTCTTATGTTCCATGCTACTTTTATGATGATACTCACATGTTTTATACACATTATATGTCATTATTATGCGTTTTCTGGAACTAACCTATTGACGAGATGCCGAAGGGCCAGTTGTTGTTTTCTGCTGTTTTTGGTTTCAGAAATCCTAGTAAAGAAATATTCTCGGAATCGGACGAAGTCAACGCCCAGCATCTTAGAATTCCACAAAGCTTCCAGAACACCCGAGAGCCACCAGAGGAGAGCCACAGGGGGACCACACATGGGGCTGGCGCGGCCCAAGGGGGGGCGCGCCCCCCTATTGTGTGGCGGCTCCGTACCCCCTCCGACTCCGCCTCTTCGCCTATTTAAAGGTCCCTGACCTAAATCTTCGATACGGAAAAGCCACGGTACGAGAAACCTTCCAGAGCCGCCGCCATCGCGAAGCCAAGATGCGGGGACGGGAGTCTCTGTTCCGGCACGCCGCCGGGACGGGGATGTGCCCCCGGAAGGCATCTTCATCGACACCACCGCCATCTTCATCAACGCTGCTGTCTCCCATGAGGAGGGAGTAGTTCTCCATCGAGGCTAAGGGCTGTACCGGTAGCTATGTGGTTCATCTCTCTCTCCTATGTACTTCAATACAATGATCTCATGAGCTGCCTTACATGATTGAGATCCATATGATGAGCTTGTAATCTAGATGTCGTTATGCTATTCAAGTGGATTTTACTTATGTGATCTCCGGAGACTCCTTGTCCCACGTGTGTAAAGGTGACGGTGTGTGCACCGTGTGGGTCTCTTAGGCTATATTTCATAGAATACTTATTCACTGAGTTATGATTTGAGTTGGATGTCTCTATGAAATTGTGGTGTGTTAGTACCTCCTATGAAAGCTCACGAGTGACGACGTGGGGTGTTTATTAGTACTTGGGAATACATCTTTAAGGTTTGCCTACATGATGAATTAGTGTTCGTTATCTTGCCAAAGAGTAATTCAGAGTAGCATAGTGAAGTGCTTATTTATATTCCTTTTTGATTGCAATGTTGAGAGTGTCCACTAGTGATAGTATGATCCCTAGGCCTTGTTTCCAAATACTGCAATCACTGTTTATTTACTGTTCTGCTACATGTTCGTTTACTGCATCTTTACTTCCTGCAATATTACTACCATCAACTGCACGCCTGACAAGCTATTTTACGGCGCCGTTACTACTGCTCATATTCATTCATACCACTTGTATTTCACTATCTCTTCGCCGAACTAGTGCACCTATACATCTCACAAGTGTATTGGGTGTGTTGGGGACACAAGAGACTTCTTGTATCGTGATTGCAGGGTTGCTTGAGAGGGATATCTTTGACCTCTTCCTCCCTGAGTTCGATAAACCTTGGGTGATCCACTTAAGGGAAAACTTGCTGCTGTTCTACAAACCTCTGCTCTTGGAGGCCCAACACTGTCTACAGGAAAAGGAGTGTGCGTAGACATCAATATTACACATATTTAATAAGTTATGATTAAAACAAGAATGTGTGGCTTTTATGCACTTAGGTCCTTGTGTTTTGCTATATTTGGTATTTAGTTTTAAAGTGAATTCAATTGTACCTCAAGGTAGTTGCTTAACTTTTAAGTGTTAATAATTTAGAGTTTGCTTCTTATGTCTTTGATGGTTATATACCTCTCCCATCTCTAGGGTTTAATGATAAGCTTTTGTTGGTGTTAAGTTCAAGAGTTTAGTTCAAGAAATACCATGAGGTTGATGGTAGGACTATTTATTTGTTTAAGACATGGAAAAGATAAGTTAAGAATAGTTTCTCCATTTTATTGTTACTTGATTTCCAATTGAATAGATGTTCATATGTTATGGCAAGGAATACCATGTTATGATCCTTTATAAGATCAAGCAATTGATCATTGATTGAAGTGTTGTTGTGTTGGTGTTAGTTCCATTTGATCTAACCTCTTAGATCAAATCATCTCTACCCAAAACTAGGTTTTAACAAAGGTCACACTGAGGTTTATAACACTTGACTTGATGAGCTACTTCAATTCCACCAAGGTCAAGTGAAACTTCGAGTCTATCGTGGATCGTTTTACTTTAAAGCGCGAAAATTCCCCAGATTTTCTATGCATGAATGCAATGCACACATCTGTTTCCTCTGTTTTTTGTAACCCCATTTCCTGGGATATTACAGTCTCTACCCCTTAAACTAAACTTCGTCCTCGAAGTTTGAACTCTCTTACGTTTCGGAGTGTGGATCTGACTTGTATAGACTACAACTTTTCTCGAACTCCCTACTGATCCTTTTGGATATAATTGAATATATCCCTTGTCCAGATTCTTCCTGGAATCCAATAGTGTCGATCTCTGAGCCATGGCTTCTTACTTCAATTCCATGATTTCTTTCCATATCATAATCTTGTTTCCTTTCTCATTGAAGATTGGGGACTTCTTCTGGTGCTGCTAGTCTTAACTGAAGACTAATTTGCTAACATATTCCTAATTGGTAAATAGGTCTTTGTTTTCCCTTACTGTTGTGGGTATACTTCATGGGTGTACCATCGACAGTGCCTAAGATCCGGCAAGCCCGGGTGGCCCACAGACGGTGATGAGGCATGTGGCCCATCGGGCGGCCCGATTCGTTGTTGATCATGAAGGAAGAAGTCCGGCCCAGGATCAGTAAGCCGGATCCGTACCGACATTAGGAGGAACCCGGATCCATGGAGGCCCATGAGGAACCCGGATCCAGTACGACATATATGGAAGGCGGATCCGTGACGTGCACGGAAAGATATTGTACCGTAGTTAGGCTATCTGTAATCCGGCTAGGACTCTCCGTGTAAACCCTAGATCCGTGCGTCTTTATAAGCCGGATCACGGGAGCCCTAGAGGCACAACCACAACTCATTGTAACAACGCGAAAGCGCCCGGATAATTCCGGACAAGCGACAATAGGCCCCGTCATCGTGCGGGTGTTCCGAAGCTGGGTAACTCGCGTACCACCGTCCCGTGTGCACTCCGCCCTATGGCCCCTACTTCTTCTCCCCCTCGTGAGAATCCCTCCTCCGAGGTACCGTCGATTAGGCAACGACAGTTGGCGCCCACCGTGGGGCCTGCGGCGTCTGTAGGCCGGAACCGGGAGGGTTCCGCCATGGGAAGCTACGACGACACCATCGCTGTGGGGCGTGTCCTTTATACCGGAAATCTGCCAATCGTCCCTCCGGATGAGTGCTGGATTCCGGCTAAAACCGACCCCGTCAAGCTCTCCATCGTCCCAGTTGGCGGCATACACATCTTCATCGGGGAAACCGTCGATCCCGACGGAAACCCACTGGTAAGTAGCGCTGACGCGACTGCCGCCGAGCAGGACGCAGTCGCGAAGATCCGATCTGAGACGCAGGAACTTCCTAGCAAAGATTCCGCCTTAGATCTGAAAAAATCAGATCCCACCCAATCCGCCCTCGAGCGAGGAAATAACGGTGGAAGACCAATGCGGATCCGCACGGGTCTCCCGGGTGTTAGAAAAGCAAAGGTGTCACTTCGTGCACTTCTTGGCCCATACCGCCGGAACCGCCCCTCAAGAAGCCGGAGCTGGTCCCGAGCAGAGTATTAAGCGTGCTGACTTGAGCTATTGTACTTTTGGGTAGCTCAACTACTCACTTTCTTGAAGTTATAGTCCACTTCATACTTCCGCGAGGTATAAGAAAAACCTGGAGCCTACGATGCGACATCCTTACGCAAGTGGTGTTCGTTAATCTTATGAGAATAAGATCGGAACTTCCTCTCGGTTCGAGACCTTCTTCTTCTATATCTTGCTCAAAGTATTACAGGAGTCTAATTTGTGCATAAACTCAATCTTTACTCTACCCCTTAGAGTTTTCTTGTGGTACTTCAGCTCCTTTACTTCCAAGTATTGGACTTATGATTAGAATAATGGTGTCTAAGTCTAGTTTACGATTTATATTCCTCTATGGTTTCTGACGAAGAATCTTTGTGGTGTATCCACTCAATCGTTGGACATCCGATGTGAATCCTTTCGACTAAATGATTAGAGATCTGTAGCTGTTTGGCTAACAAGATTTTTATTTGTTCACAAACTTTTGTTACAAAGAATTAAATCGTGGACTGTTTGTAATACCAAGCGATACCAATTTGTGGTTATTATACCAGATGCGTGGCTATTTGATATCCAAAGCTGGATTCTATTATAGGTTACGATCCAAGCTGGACGAGACATCTTCTACTTTATCTGCGGTGTCGATGTCATGCCAATTGCGCGTCTTACGCTTTGTAGACTATGGTCTTCTTATGTACACTGCTATGATTTCATATATCACCTTCCTTCATTCGGGGTTTATTTTGCAAGAAAACCACTAAGCGACACTATGATTATAGTATCCTAAGTGATTTCCCATGCATTCCCTCTTCTATGTTGACTATGGATGCACTCTCGGCTTCACCATAATCACCATATTTCTTACCTTCATGCTTCTCATGTACTAAAGTACTCCCTCTCTTGAGGTAAAGCATGAATGTTGATTGGCACTTCCTTCGGAGTATTGTGGTTGCTTCCCACAACTTTGTTTCCTTTAACGATGAACCTTCATCTTGTCTTCAAAATATCTCGAGTTCGTCACTTCCTCACACGAATACCATTACCCTCTAGATCTTTAACATGAAGTAGGAACTTGATATTGCAACATGCATTTGCATATCAAAGTCAAACTTCATGTATGGATCTAGTCAAACAATAAAAATCCAATAAAATCCAAAAGATTGACTTTGTGCATATAATACACACCATCGCTAAACCTATATACTAGTTGAGTAAGACATCTCTAAACATCGGAGCTCTGATCGTAGTATATAACACCACATAAGATAGGTTTGTATCGTGATATAGCACGAATATACGGAAGTCTACTATTCGATCTCAACCTTTACCGTAATTGCACAATTGCAATGAGATAAACTTGACACAAAGTGGTCTAGGATAGTTAAGGTTAACCTAATTTTCTCTGGAAATACTACTTAACTTCCATTTTGTTGAGGACTATCTCACATGATGTATTTTGGTTCCAACTTTGGCTACTCTAAACACATAGCTATTGGAATATAGCTCCTATACTTTCAAGTGTTTCTACCATAAATCTATGGTCATGATGTGTGACACACTTCCCATGATTTTGGAACACAACTCTTACTATTGAGTGAATACTGACTTCTTATTGTACTTCTTCTAATTATTTATGATGCTCTATTCCATCACATAATGATTCTCGGATGAATCATATATGATTACTATCTCTAGTCGATTAAGTAGTCATGTTTTATTTCTATTTCTCTTCCTTACTTCCCATGATTGACTCATCATGGTCTATACTATCTTAAATAACTTATAGTTATCACTTACTATCAATTGTTTCACATGTCTAGATAATTTTTACTTACTCATTACTTATTTGGGTCTACATCTTCTATTTGGATATCTTAATTATCTTCATCACTTGATATAACTCCTATTATAGTTACGGATAGCTCTTACTTAATCATAACATCCTTGTTGGTACACATTTTCCAATAGGACAGACTTCCTTATAGTTGTATCCTCTCTTTGGTTACCATGTATTGTATACCAGCGTGATCTACTCATCCATTGTTTTAAGGACTTAATGGTATACTACATATTTGGGATTAG
>NC_061510.1:136477080-136499115 GCF_022539505.1 Lolium rigidum | reverse complement strand
TTGGGCATATCTCCAACAACATTGTTATGCCTTCTTTATTTGTCAATTGCCCAACTGTAATTTGTTCACCCAACATCTGCTATCTTATGGGAGAGACACCACTAGTGATCTGTGGACCCCGGTCCTATTCTTTACATCTGAAATACAAACTGCTGCAATTGTTCTTTACTCGTTCTTCGCAAACAAACATCATCATCCACACTATACATCTAATCCTTTGTTTACGAGCAAGCCGGTGAGATTGACAACCTCGCCGTTACGTTGGGGCAAAGTTCTCGTGATTGTGTTGTGCAGGTTCCACGTTGGCGCCGGAATCCTCGGTGTTGCGCCGCACTACACTCCTCCGCCATCAACCTTCAACGTGCTTCTTGGCTCCTCCTGGTTCGATAAACCTTGGTTTCTTTCTGAGGGAAAACTTGCTACTGTGCGCATCACACCTTCCTCTTGGGGTTCCCAACGGACGTGTCAACTACACGCATCAGTCACCTATGATATTTAGTGGTGAGCTTAACATAGCACACCGCCATGACACAAAGCACAAAATCATCAGATACAACAACGAAACAAATGAACTACATACATATAAAACCGAGCCCTAGCTACGCATGAATATCAGTTAACCACACTCATGGACTAGTAGTTTATTAGTTCACCAGTAGTGCGAGCAAAACCGATACCTATCCACATACGAATAGTAGTTTAATATTACAGATCGGGGATAGTTCAACAATAGCGACCAAGGGGAGTGCAAACCTTCTTCTTCTTGATGCCTTCTTCTTGCTTCCTTGTCAACTGTAGACATCATTTCTGTGAATACACATTTCCTCTTGTTCTTCCAAGCATGGATGTCGTCCTGCTCGACACCATGGCCACCCTCTACATCACCAGGAGTAACATCAACCTTGTCCGTGACATAGTCATCCATATCCAGCCTAAGATCCAGTTGTGAAGGATGCAACATACAAGAACAAGCTTTACTCGAGTGGGGAAAGTGTGGAATGGCTTCTGATCAAGGATTTTGAACCTATTTTTCAATGCAGCAAAATCCATCTCGATGGTAACCCTGAGGCTATAGTGTCTAAGATTGAACAACTCATCTGCATTATGTGGTCTATTCCTTGGAGATAACTCGTTCAGATGATACCTGGTAAAGGGTGGTAGAATTCCCGGTTGACAAGCATAACCTGCATCTACAAGGTAGAACTTACCATCAGGGAGATGTATGCCATATAGTCTGCTCAGTCTGTCTATTAGAACACACAAGTGAACTTTAGATTGAAATCGATATCAGCAAGCACATTCTGCCTGGTGTAGTGCTTCCTGGCTCTGTATGACGCTGATTGGGATTTTGTCACTCTAGCAGTCACATGAGTATCATCAATTGCTCTAATACAGTCTTGTGATGATAACAACAAACAGTCAAGATTTTGTGCATTGTGTTGTTCTCAAACAACGTGCACAACAATATTATTTGTGCTCACCTTCAAGTATGGATATCATCTTCTCCTGTTCTGTATCTTGCTTGGTGTTTCACCAGAAGGTGGCTTGATCATCTCTTGCCTGAGCTCCCCAATTGCATATATGATTTGGTTAAAATAGCGGGATATAACCTCTATGGATCTCTTGAATGTGTTGTGCATAACTCTGAACCTCTAGTTATGTCCAACAACATGAAAAAAACATAGCAACTTGCTCTTCTACACATGTGTGGATGCTATCTTGCAGCAAACCTCTCTCGCTAAGCCTCTTAACTAGCTAATAGAAGGGGGCTCTTCTCATCCCTCAGCATCTGAACAACCTCTACATCATTGGTGTTGTAGATGAAGTTTAGATTGGCAATGCTCTCTTGATCTCAGGCAAGCACCGAATCATAAGTCACTGGTGGATATGCAGCTCGCATAACTGATCTCTTCTGGATGAGGAGGATCCATGCCTGAATCACAACTACTAGTGTTGCTTCCTGGTAGATCAGACTCATACGGCCGGCCTAAGCAAATAGATCTAACATGAGTGCCTGCTAAATCTACCATCCAGGCTGAGTACTAACTACGGGGACACAATAAATTGGAGGGGACGGTCGGTTTTAGCGTAGTTTTTATGTTTCCTTCCATTCATAAGAACAAATTGGAGCTCCGGGTCCGACTTATAAATAGGGTACTACTTGACCTTAGGATCGAATCAGGCTCTCCTTGGGATAAGCCAGAGAATGGATCAGCCGGGCGAAGTAAGTGATATGATCTCCAGGATTCTAAATTCCATGCCCGGGGAAGTCTAAGAGGATAAAGGAGGATGTTCCCTGCAGGGCATTTTACCTCCGCCACTGCACATGAGGGAGAGTTGCCGGGGTCAGAGAAAAAGAAGAGCTTTGCCCGCCGATGCCTTGCGAAGAATAGGAGACCAGCTGCTATGACAGACAAGGCAGAGGAGAAGCAGAGCTCGCCCGCGTATCCCTGCCGGAGTCATCGGAACCAGAGGATGAGATGGCGAGCCGACACCGTCACCAGCGCCGAGAGGGGAAATTGGAGTGGTTTGCTAGGACGTAACTGAAAAGAGGAGGTAGCACTAGCTACCATGCCACGAAATACAACGGGCATTTTTAGTTTCTCCCTCCATCTCGCGCCGACCTCCCGCGGGCACGCTGTTTGCACACGGTTGGAGTCACAGGGAAACGACCGATTCAGATGTACCCACCGGGTCTAACCTAAAGCTACTTTTAGCAGGGTGCCAATTGCCAACCACTAGGCAGGCTGCTTCCTGAAATCCAAATGCCAAACCTTTACAACCCGAAAATCTGTTTGAAGGGAATGCCATCTAGCAATAACGTCCTTGGAAACTGAAGATATTTTCCACTCCACAGTTGGATCTGCGTCACGTGTGACGAAGGCAGCCAAGCAGGCAAAAGCATGGGCCTAACCAGGAGAACCCGCGTCGCTTTCGGACACAATCCACGAGCACACGAGCGAGAGATGTCCATCGCAAGCCAGTCGACGCGGCAATCAGCAGCTCGCAGGTCAGCATGCCGGCTGGCTACCGGCCGCCGCCCGCCGGCGTGGCGCCGTCTTCTTTACCCCGCGGACCGTGACACCTCTCCGCGCGCGCCGCCTCACCAGCTTGCACGTACGCAGCGGATGCTTCAACGCAACGAATTGGTCCCTGTGCAGGGCTTTTCTTTTCCTTTCCTTTCTTTTTCAGATGAGGGACGTGGCAGAAGCATGGTCCGGCCATGATACACACGCGCTGCAGAACGAACACGGTGCAGTTCAGGTCCAAGGATAACCATCACGTTGTTGTCTCATCTTCATGTCCTTTAGAAGTCTTTTAAATTCGCAGGGTTCCGAAACTGTGGGAACAATAGAGGCCACATTGTACTACTCCTGGAACGTTAAAGACATTGAATCGGTACCAACTTTTGGCTAATTGCACCTCAGGAGAAGCGCATGATATATTCTTTTTCCAAGAGGATGGAGTAGATATTCTATTATAAATATGAATCAAGCCACGAGTCAAACAACTCGCTCCATTTGTTTCTATGAAATTCTTCTGAAGACGAGATGTTTCCAATTCTTCTAGTTTTGACAGCCAGCCACCTATTTCTGTTTCTTTTATCAACATATGCACTACATACAGTTCAACATGAGTTTGTTGAAACTTTGAACTGCCATTAATTTTAGAATTTTCAAATTTTTGGTCTTGGTGGAGCACGGGAGTCTCCGTTCAACATGTAAGTGTTTCATTGAGTGCAGCGTCTATACTCCCGTACTCCAGTAAGCCCATTTAAAATTCTAAAATGGCAGTTTAAAGTGTCAAAAAACTCTGAATTCTTCCCGTGGATACATACATATGTTTTGTAATTCACGGTAATTTTTTGCTGAATGACACATTGAATTTGGGATACACAAAAAAAATAGCTCGAGGGAGCTCATGATCTAAAATGATTATTTGAAGTTTTGGAGCCATATAGCATTAATAAGTTTGACCAATTATAAGAAAAATAGTAGCACGCGACTTAAGAAATTACACAACTAGAATTATGCGAACCACACTTTTGAAATGCAGCAGTAGATTTTTTGTGAGGCACCTTGTTTGTACAAAAAATGGAAACATCTCGAAGACCGTATTATTAATAGTAAAAAGCCCCGCGTTTGGACTTGACTTAATAAAATTTAGAAATAGTTGTTTTATTTCTTAAGAATAGTTTGTGTTAGAAAACACATTGTCAATAACTTGACCATATTAGGGTGGTGAGGGGATGTCACTTTAGAGATGGTCATCTGTTGAAATGGCTCCTTCTGTGTTTTCTTGCTGAGAATTTAGTTCATTGTTCTTGTATGTAGCATGTACTATCTCGATGATAATGAGCGCAAGATTGATTGGAAGAATTTCAAATATACTAAAGAGAGTGGAAACTATCTCTGGTAAAAAAATAGAGCAGAAACTATATAAAAAATAGAGTAAAATAAATAAATATCACAAGAAGGATGTTTGAAGTTTTTAAAATTGACACCATTCCCAGAACTGATATGTATCCACTAGGCAACAATAGAAAGAAGAGAATAGTAATTCGTCGCCTCTCGCAAGTTGCACAATTTTTTTTTTAAAGGTAGTACACCCCTGATCATAAAATAATGTACATTCAAATTTAGATAAATCTAAAATATATTTTTATAAATGGAAGGAATGACATTTTAGTCAAATCTAAAGCGATCAATTCTTATCTAGCAATTGCCCAAATTATATCTTCTACTAATGAAAGAGCACAAAAAAATTCGGAAAACGAAATGTTTTAGCCAAGTCCAAATCAATCATTTCTTATCTAAAGGATAGAAAGCAACTGTGGGCCAGATCATTCAATTATCATCACCAACTTTCTGTTGAGTGCAACAACACTTCGAGCCTGTGAAGCTTGCTACGAACCTGCGAGTCAAAAGCAACAGGCGACCCATGCTCACCAAGGTCCACGAAGCGGGCACAGGGGCAACTCATTTCTTTCCATTTTCCACGCGGAAGTCCATAAAATTTTCAGGGGCAACTACACAACATGTATTTTCATGGAACGAAATAAAGGAATTTCCACGGGGACTCGTCAGCAGTGACCGTCACTTCTCTTACCCGTGACGTTATCTTAGGAACTTGGCCATTTGCTTAACAGCTACACTTAGATCTTTTTGCCTACCGGAGAACATTTTCAGTCACTGTAGCGTCTGCGATTGTACCGTGTTTCTCAAAAAAAGTCACCGTTCATTCCACGTTTTTTTTCTTTTATTTTTATGAGTTGTTCTCAATCTGTTGGAGCCTATCACCTTTTTCTTTCCAATATATTTCATGACGGAGTTCCTTCCGTTCTTTTAACCAATGTGCACGTCAAAATTTTGGAGACGCGAGTGGTTTTCAATCAAAGGAAAACTTACATACGAGCACTTTGAAGGTGCATTATTATGCTAATTGACCAAAAAGAACATAGCTAATAAAACTCACAAAAACAACACATATTAAAAGTTGAAAAAAATATGTGAAAGCTATCTCGGTATACAATATGCATCGAACATGTGTTTTACAGTTTGGATCCGTGACGAACAAAGCAACATGTTGTGAATACTACCAAACACAACCGAGGCAGATAATATTATGCCGGTAATATTCAGAGTGAAAATAGTCTTTTGGTGTAAGTTTTGGTGTATCATTTGTGTTAGTTCTTGTCTCCTTCAATCTTTTGTCATTTTGTGCAGTACCATTGAGTAGTACTTCTCCTCCCATAATAGAATAATATGTTATTCCAACTAACATATAAGTCAGCAGGTTGTAATAGTAATCACCATCCTTTTATGGATCACTATTTTCAATTCATATTACTTGATGCTAAAGTAAACGTATCTACAACTAAGCTCGGAGGATCAAGGTTGATAGTTTGAAACACAAGAAGAACCATATCGACTTTTATTCCATATCTTGACGTCGTTCTCCCATGTCACCGTAGCTGCCCACCCATATATGTGCGCACCTTGACGGCTCACCTACGTTCTTTTCTATCTGGTTCTTCAGGAGACGTGCATCGCTACGTAACACTGCAGAAATTAATTGACTGACTCTACGTGGGGACATGCCCGGCCTCTTCACAAGCTTGTGCGCACGTGTGAGAAATACTGGCTGCAAACTTTCTTGGATAATCATAGGCAGACTTCTTTCCGGTTGCACTCCTTCCACGAACTCTCCAAATGCTATGCATGCATGTCTCCATCCGAAGCTTTTGTCTTGCATAGTTGTGTACTACCCCTTCACTTCGGTTTATAAAGCACGCATGTAGTTTTTGAAAGACGTTGATCATTAAATTGCTTAATGAAATATCTAAATTGTATGTCAGAAAATTTATACCATTATAAATTTTCTTTGAATATAAATACAGCAATATACCTTTTAGGATATAAATATCATATTTTGTTGACCAAATTAATGATCCTTTTTTAAACAACATATAGGCCTCCTTCATCTTCAAATCCGATCCAATCTCGCTATGCAACTTTGACCTTGACCGGGGAAGTAACAATAATATAACTTTGACTTTTCTAAACTTGCTAGGGTCTACGTTAACAGAGTATTACTGTGTGACAGGTGGTTTTAGGCTAGTGAAATATGGTGCAGAGCATGTGCACTTGCCGCAAGTGAGCATAACAACATATTAATTAATGTCTGATACATCTAAATTTTAATAAATTGCATACAACTTTCGTGGTACGTGTTAGATGTATATATCTGTATTTTGTAGTTTCCCCATATGTTAGGGGGGTTTCTGCATATGTGCACCTGTACATGTACTATATATTGTGGCATTTGGCCCCCTGGTAATACAACAAGCATATTGCCCTTACATGGTATCAGAGCAAAAATTGATCCTCTAGTTCTCCCGGCTGACGTTGCTTGTTCGTCTCTATCCGTCGCCCGTCCGTCCGCTCCAATCGGACCCTGCTGCTCTTCCTCTCATCCCCGTCTTCGATCTGGACGCCAGGCCCGACTTGCTCCCGCTCGCCGGTTTCCGATCTGCGCAGCTCCGTCTTCGATCCGGGAGCTTGCCCTTCGCCCGACGCCAGGCCGCTCCCGCTCCCGCTCGCTGCCCCGTCTTCGACACGCATGCAGCGCCAGGGCTCGCAGCGCCAGGACTCCCTCCGCCCTCCGCCCTCCGCTCTGCTCTTCCGCGCCGACGGCTTCCTATCCGCGCCACCCGCTCCCCGATCTGCGCCGCCGGCCCGTTTCTCGTCTCCCTGCGCCGCCGGCCCGTTTCTCGTCTCCACGTCGCAGTTGACTTCGATCTGAGGTAAAAAAAGGAGAGCTATGTCTTCCTCGGGCTATGTTGCGATCCCTCGCTGCCCGGTGATCTTTGATGGCGCGAATTACCCTGATTTCGCTGCCTTCATGCGCGTCCACATGCGCGGTCTTCGTCTTTGGAGTGTCCTTTCTGACGAGGTCTCCTGTCCGCCGCGCCCCATTGCTCCTACGGTGCCTGTTGCACCGCCACCTGTTGCCCTTGCCCCTGATGCTACTCAGGCGGATAAGGATGCAACCAAGAATGCTGATGACACTGCTCTGGCTGATTATGACCGGAAGGTCCAGGACCACTCTACTGCCGTTGCGACTTACCGGCTGGATCTGACCGAGTACACTCAGTGGATAGATGAGGATGCTCGTGCTGCTGATGTTCTCACCTCTAGTGTTCTGCCTCAATATGCTGCTGAGTTTATGGGTCTTCCCACCGCTGCTGCTTAGTGGGCTTTTCTTTGTCAGTGAGAGGTACCATCAGCTGTGATAACACGAACATGAGAAACAAGAGAGCGAAGAGCGGAAAGAATAGAAGATGCGGAGGTTATATGAAAAGAAGCTCCAGAATCCAGATACCACGGGGATGACGTACCTGACTGTGTGGAAGGTGGTGGTCGCGCGGTGCCAGAAGAGCCAGGCATAGAACCAGCAGTACCCGTCGAGGAAGATCCTGTTTCCAGTCGAGGCACCCTTTCTACTACCTCTTTCTCTGTTCCTGATGTTTCTCATGTTCCTAGTCTTAATGAACCTGTTTTCTCGCTAGTCGCCTATCGATTTCGGTTGTCGCGTCATTCTTGACGCCGATTCTTGTGCTGTTCGAGACCGCCGTACACAGGCCCCGGATGGAGCTGACCCTCGCAGCCTTGAGTCCCCGGGGCTCGGGAGTTAGACCGGCTTCGTGTTCCTTCCGCCGACACTTCATCCGCCGGCTCTCCCGCGGTTGCCGCTTCGTCACCGGATCTTTTCAGCAGTGGCATCATCGGCTGGGTCACCTCTCGTGGCTCCCGTTTATCGTCATTAGTTCGTCGTGGTCTTCCGGGGTCCGTCTCGGGAGATGTGTCTTTGCATTCGTGTCGGTGTTGTAGGTTAGGCAAACGGATTCAGCTTCCCTATCCTACTAGTGCGTCCGTATCTCAGCGACCTTTTGATTTAGTTCATTCGGATGTTTGGGGTCCGGCTCCTTTCCTTCGAAAGGGGTCATCGATACTATATTTTGTTTATTGATGATTTTTCGCGATATACCTGGTTGTTTCTTATGCACTCTCGTAGTGAGGTGCTTTCTATTTATCAGCGTTTTGCACCCATGGTTCATACTCAGTATTCCACGTCTATTCGTGTGTTTCGTGCTGATTCTGCAGGAGAGTATATCTCCCAGCACCTGCGTGGTGTTCTTGCTGAGCAGGGCACCCTTGCCCAGTTCTCGTGTCCCGACGCCCATGCTCAAAATGGTGTCGCCGAGCGTAAGCATCGTCATATTCTTGAGACAACCCGTGCTATGATGATTGCTTCCTCTCTTCCGCCGCATTTCTGGGCTGAGGCTGTCTCTACGTCGACTTACCTCATTAACATTCAACCTTCTGCTGCCCTTCAAGGTGGCATTCCTCTTGAGCGTCTTTCTGGTCGCTCTCCAGATTACTCGACACTTCGTTTATTTGGTTGCGTTTGTGATACATCCAAAACGTATCTACTTTCCCGAACACTTTTGCTATTGTTTTGCCTCTAATTTGTGTATTTTGGATACAACTAACACGGATTAACGCTGTTTTCAGCAGAAGTGCCCTGGTGTCTTATTTTTGTGCAGAAAATCAACTTTTAGGAAAATCCCCGGAACTAATTGCAATGGGCCTATTTTCACAGAAGACTTACGGAGCCAGAAGACGAGACGGAGGGGGGCCACGAGGGGCGCCCACCACATGGCGGCGCGGTGGGCCCCTGGGCCGCACCGCCCTATGGTGGCGCCGCCTCGGCCAGCCCCCGACGCTCCCCTCTGGACTGCTTAAAGCCCTTGACCTAAAAACGCACGGGGGTTCGACCAATTTGCCAGAAGACATCCAAAACTCCGCCGCCGTCGCGAAACCCAATCTCGGGATCAGAAACTCCGTTCTGGCACCCTGCCGGGACGGGGAATTGGAGGAGATCATCGCCATCATCACCACCGACGCCTCTCCATCGACCATCCATGTTTCCCCCATCCATGTGTGAGTAAATCCCCGCTGTAGGCTGTAGGGGATGGTAGGGATTGGATGAGATTGTTCATGTAATAGCATAAGATTGTTAGGGCATAGTGCCTAGTATTCGTCGTTGGTACTTTTATGATATTGTTGCAACTTGTTAGCTTAATGCTTGTCACTAGGGCCCGAGTGCCATGATTTCAGATCTGAACATTTTATTAATTCATGATGATATTCATTGTTTTATGATCTTACCTGCAAGTTGTATACACATATTGCTGTCCGGAACCCGAGGCCCCAAAGTGACAGAAATTGGGACAACCGGAGGGGAAGGCTATGATATGAGGATCACATGTGTTCACGGAGTGTTAATGCTTTGCTCTGGTGCTCTATTAAAAGGAGTATCTTAATTACCAGTAGTTTCCCTAGAGGCCCGGCTGCCACCGGCTGGTAGGACAATAGATGTTGTGCAAGTTTCTCATTGCGAGCACGTACGACTATATACGGAACACATGCCTATGGTTATTTAGTACTTGGATACTATTTTTTTATTATCTGCAAATGCCTTGCCTTGATTATTACATGAGTTCTCTTATCCATGCAGTGCCCGTTCATCCATCCCTATGCCTACAGTGTTTTAATCCTGCTGTTTACTATAATCACTACTGCTGTCTTTATTACACTGCTGCTTATATTTCACTACTGCTATCGCTATAAAATTGTTGCTACTGATAAACTCTTGCGAGCAAGCCTGTTTCCAGGTGCAGCTGAATTGACAACTCCGTTGTTAAGGCTTACAAATATTCTTTGGCTCCCCTTGTGTCGAATCAATAAATTGGGTTTTACTTCGCTCGAAGACTGTTGCGATCCCCTATACTTGTGGGTCATCAAGACTATTATCTGGCGCCGTTGCCGGGGAGCATAGCTTTATTTGCAAGTTCACCTGAATTGATATTGTTCGCTGCAAATCCTTCATCATGGGTAAACCTCGCGATGCTAAAGTCGCCATATTACCATCCACTACAAGAAAAGGTACAACTCTGAGTACCTCTCGCTGCTCTTGACTCACCATCCGTGATAAGTCAACTTGTTTCACCACCACAAGCTTCACGTGTTGGTACTTCGCTGAATCTGAAAATTGCTTTGATAATTTTGATGATGCTTCTACTGTGCTTGATGATAATGGTTCATTAGGTCCTTTTCTAGATGCTACAATTGCTAGGTCTAGACAAATTGAAAATACTGAAATTCCTAATGAAAATACTATTACAATTGTTAATTCACCTGAGTCTGTTGAACACTCTAGTGATGATCTTGATGAAGATTATGTGGAACTTGATGATGATTTTATTGATAAATGTAATGCTACTATTGGTGCAAGTAACATTAAAAAACTTCTTGCACAACATGTTGTTAGATATAAACTATCTCCTGATCCTAAATTTGCCACATCTCCTATAAACATTAAGGATAAGGATTATGATTTCTCTCTTGATTTATCTCATATATCTATTGTTGAGAAAACACCTTTTTGTGGTACTGAAAAAGAAAGTGCTGTAGAGCACATGAATGAGCTTTCTACTTTGAGTAGCTTGTTTTCTGATGATATCAAGAAGCGTACTTATTTTGTTGCTAAATTTTTTCCTTTCTCATTAAAGGATGATGCTAAAACTTGGTATAATAGTTTGCCTCCTGATTCTATTGATAGTCCAAATGCTTTGCTTGATGTTTTCTTTCGGAAATATTTTCCTACTAGTGCTCAACATATTGCTTTGCCGAAAATTTATAGTTTTGACCAGGAAGATGGAGAGAAATTGCCTGAAGCTTGGGCAAGGTTTTGCTCTCTTCTTAGAGCTCGGCCTGGACATGATTTGGAAAAGCATGACTTCCTTGATATATTTTATAGTGGACTAACCATTGAGTCTAGGGCATACCTGGATAGTTGTGCTGTTTGTGTTTTCAGGAAAAGAACTCCAGACGATGCTGAAGAATTAATGGCTAGAATAAGCCAAAATCATGATGATTGGACTACACCTGAACCAACCCCAACACCAATATTGAAGAAGAGGGGTATGATTAAATTAAATGATGAAGATATGAGGGAAGCCAAGAAATCTCTTAAAGAGAAAGGTATTAAATCTGAAGATGTGAAGAATTTACCCCCCATAGAAGATTTATGTAAGTAAACCCCCCTTCATCTACGATTGAGGTACATTCTCTTCAACGCTTTGATAAGGAAGATATTCCTTACTCAAAACCTCCTGATCAATGTTTAGATGAGTTTGATAATTATGTTGTTAAGCAAGATAATTTTAATATGAGAGTAGAGAATCATTTAATGGAAAATTCTCAAGCTATTAGTAAATTGCATGATATTGTGGAGAGAACCTCCAATGATGTTAAGATTGTCGTGGTATCGTCACGGCATATGCCATAGGGTGGCTAATCGAAGGTGGTTCCTGAGAGATCTCACGGTGGTATCCGGAAGCGGGTATGGGCACGAGCGACACGGCGACGTACCCAGGTTCGAGGCCCTCCGATGGAGGTAAAACCTCTACTCCTGCTAGAGTGTATATGATATCACACAGTACAATGGTGCTCCTAGAGCTGTGTCCGGCTGCTCCTGGGAGGCTAAGGGAGACGATGGTCTCTCTCACAGGGCAGCGCTAAGGGTGGAAATGAAGTAAGAATGATCGATCCCCTACACGAGAGGGGGCAGTGCGGCTTATATAGGCACCGGCACTTTACATATAAGACCCTATAGTTTACTGGCCGGCTTGGCCGGCTCCGGCTTCCGCTCCTTCCCGAGGCAGTGACGTCGGGAGTCGTTGAGGCGTAGTGGCTCTGTCCCATCCGGCTGCCCGGGTCAGCGGTATGGAGAGGAGGTGTCCCTGTCGCCGTCGGCCACCGTAGCCGTACGGATCGTCGTTAGCCATGATGGCCTGTCCGGCGCGTGGCACTGTTGCTCCACAGTGCCCCGCGCTTTACGGAAGATGAAGTCAGCGTGGACTTTGGGAACCCGGACCACCAGCCCAGTTCCTTCCAGCGCAAGGCTCGCCAGCCTCGAGTCGGTTTGAGGTACAAACCCCCAGTCGGATATGGCTTGTAGAAGCCGGCCCAGCTACAGCATTGGCGGCCGTAGCCAGGCCGACTAGGATTTAGAGCCAGCCGGCTTCCGGACCAGCCGGCCACGGCGCCAGCCGGCTGCTCCTCAGCCGGCCTTTGCCGCGAGACGGCCAGTGGCCAGCCGGCTGCTCCGCGTCCATTGCCCTACCCGGGGTCTTCCCCCCGACATTAGCCCCCGAAGCTGGCAAGGTCCTGCGTTTAGAAGGACCTAGGCAGGTTTTCCTGGCTTCTTGAATATACTTGGCGGCACTTGGAGGGGCCGACTGAGAATTTCCCTTCAGCCGGCTGCGCCCTCATCCGGCTCGTTCTCGCCGGCTGCTTCTAGCCGGCTGCCATTTATACTTGTGCAGCTTTTGCTTTCTCGCAAGTTTTGACGGCGTCTCCGCCTTGCTGATGACTTTTGGTTCGAGTTGGACTTCTTGTCCGGCTCCGGCTTGCGGCGCGACGGAGTCTCCGCCGCCTCGGGTCCTGCACCCGACTTGACCGGTCTGACGCCTGGGCTCTGCCGCCGGTTCGTCTGGTCACATCAATGTCCCCGCCGGATCCGCTGCGGTCGTGGGGGAAGTGGTGTGGCAGTTTCTGGTAACGGTAGCGGTCGTGGGAGGAGTTAGGGCGCAGTAAATCCGGAGGCGTGGCCCATGTTGGCCACTTGGAGGCCAACCGCCCACGGCTGAGGGCTTTAAATGCCGCGGGGGAGGCATCGAGGCGGCACTTGCCCCCTTCTTCCTCCTTGCGCTCCCGTTTCGCTCCTTCTCGCGCTCGAGCTCCTCACTGCCCCGCGCCGTTCTTCTTCCGTTCTCCTGGCGAGCCTCGGCGAGCGGTTGCCCCGACGAGCCTCCACCGAGCTGCCGCCGCGACTCCGCCAATCCGGCGCCACGGGGCCGCGCGCATCGACGGCGCGCCCTTCACCACCGCGCTCCCCTCCGGCGAGGAGCGGCTCTTCTTCGCCCTTCCGCCTCTCCTGGACCTCTTCCTCTTCTTCGTCCTCGATGGCCCAGCCGAGCGGTTCCTGGAAAGGTTCTTACATGCGGGAGGATGACATTGCCCGGCTGGTGCGCCTCCGCCGCATCCCGGCGGGGGTGATTACGAGGGCGCCGGGCGCGGAGATGGAGCCTCGGCCGGAGCCCGGCGAACGCGTGGTCTTCGGCGCGCACCTCGACCGCGGATTGGGCCTCGCCGGCTTCCAACTTCTTCCGCCGGTTCCTCGACCACTTCGGCCTGCAGCCGCACCACCTGCCGGCCAACGCCATGATCCTCCTCGCCTGCTACGTGGTCTTCATGGAAGGCTACGCCGGCTTGTGGCTGGATGTGGAGTTTTGGAGCCGGCTCTTCTACATCAAGGCGCAGACGACTGAAGGCCGTCTGAGGACCTGTGGCGCCGCCTCCATCTATCCTCGCACGGGTACGTCCTTCCCGCGGATTCCGACTGTCGATTCTGTGAAGAATTGGCAAATGTCTTTCTTTTATGTGCGGAACGAGAGCCCGGCCTTCGACCGGCTCAACCTGCCGGAATACAATCCGGCTCCGCCAGTCGGCCGGCTCAACTGGGGCCACAACGCCAAGTCCTCGGACCCGGACGCGGAGGTGAACCTCCTGTGGGACTTTCTGGGTGAGTGCGTCACGGGGGGCCGGCTGAGTGCCGAGGACCTCCTCTGCACCTACATCACGCTCCGGGTCATACCGCTCCAGTGGCGCGTCCACAAGATCGGCCATATGTCCGGCCGGCTCGACCCGACCCGGACGTCGAAGGCGGAGCTTTCCAAGTCTCGGGTGGCTCGCCGGGTGAACAACATCACCAAGGCCAACATGCCGGACAACCGGGATTGGGGGCTGCCGCCCTACGACCGGGAGCAGCCGCCGGAACTGGTAAGTTTAACGTTTTTGCCGTCTTCCGGCTTGCGGCTGCGTGGCCGACTTGATATTTATCTTGTTGTTTTCAGCTTTTCACCCGCCAAGGCATCGAGGATGGCGACTTGGCGACGAAGGTCTGGACGCCGGATCACGTCGACCCGGCTGACCCAGCCGGCGACCAAGCCGGCGACGACGATCTGCCGGAGGTGTTGGATCAGGGTGGCAGGGGGAGCATAACCCGCCGCCCTCGCCTGAGCATGAGCAGGAGCAGGAGCAGCCGCAGGCGGAGCCGGCGGAATCCGGCACGGGGCCCATCCCGGCGGTGCCTCTGCGCGCGGTGCCGCCTACGAGCACGGCGACTTCCGCGCCGAAGGGGAGGAAGCGGGCCGTCGGCGGGTCTACGGCTGCTGTGGAGGCGAGAGCCAAGAAGCAGCGCCGGCTGGCGCCCAAGAAGGTCCCGGAGAAAGCCGGGTGAGTTCTTTTTCCTCTGTTGTTTGATTCCTTTTCTTTCCTTCCTTTTTGTACTTATCTTTTCTTGCTTGTTTGACTAGGGCTCCCATTAAGTTTACCCAGGGAGGCGGCTCTCGGCAGTGATACGTCTCCAACGTATCGATAATTTCTTGTGTTCCATGCCACATTATTGATGTTATCTACATGTTTTATGCACACTTTATGTCATATTCGTGCATTTTCTGGAACTAACCTATTAACAAGATGCCGAAGTGCCGCTTCTCGTTTTCTCGCTGTTTTTGGTTTCAGAAATCCTAGTAACGAAATATTCTCGGAATCGGACGAAATCAACGCCCAGGTTCCTATTTTACCCGGAAGCCTCCAGAACACACGAGAACCGCCAGAGAAGAGAGGCAGGGCCACCAAACCCTATCCCGGCGCGGCCAAGGGGGGGGGGGGCCCCCCTAGGGTGTGGACCCCCCTTCGACCTTCCTGCGCCGCCTCTCCGCCTATAAAAAGCCCCTGGATCAGAAAACCCGATACCAATTGACGAAACCCACGAAAACCTTCCAGAGCCGCCGCCATCGCGAAGCCAAGATCTGGGGGACAGGATCTCTGTTCCGGCACCCTGCCGGAGCGGGGAAGTGCCCCCGGAGGCTTCTCCATCGACACCGCTGCCATCTCCACCGCCATCTTCATCACCGCTGCTGCTCCCATGAGGAGGGAGTAGTTCTCCATCGAGGCTCGGGGCTGTACCGGTAGCTATGTGGTTCATCTCTCTCCTATGTGTGTCAATACAATAATCTCATGAGCTGCCTTACATGATTGAGATTCATATGATGATGCTTGTAATCTAGATGTCATTATGCTAGTCAAGTGAGTTTTACTTATGTGATCTCCGGAGACTCCTAGTCCCACGTGTGTAAAGGTGACAGTGTGTGCACCGTGTGGGTCTCTTAGGCCATATTTCACAGAATACTTACTCAATGTTGAATGGCATAGTGAGGTGCTTATTTATATCTCTTTAAGATTGCAATATGTTTTGTATCACAATTTATCTATGTGCTACTCTAGTGATGTGTTATTAAAGTAGTTTATTCCTCCTGCATGTGTGCAAAGGTGACAGTGCGTGCACCGTGTTAGTACTTGGTTTATGCTATGATCATGATCTCTTGTAGATTATGGAGTTAACTATTGCTATGATAATATTGATGTGATCTATTCCTCCTACATATGCATGAAGGTGACAAGTGTGCATGCTATGCTAGTACTTGGTTTAGTAGCGTTGATCTATCTTACACTAAAGGTTACTTAAACATGAGCATTATTGTGGAGCTTGTTAACTCCGGCATTGAGGGTTCGTGTAATCCTACGCAATGTGTTCATCATCCAACAAAAGTGTAGAGTATGCATTTATCTATTCTCGTTATGTGATCAATGTTGAGAGTGTCCACTAGTGAAAGTGTAATCCCTAGGCCTTGTTCCTAAATACCGCTGAGTTACTATCGCTTGTTTACTACCGCTGCGTTACTACCGCTGAGTTACTACCGCTTGTTTACTCGTTTTACCGAGTTACTACCGCTACAATACCACCACCATCCACTACACGCCAAGCACTTTTCTCGGCACCGTTGCTACTGCTCATACTTATTTATACCACCCGTATTTCACTATCTCTTCGCCGAACTAGTGCACCTATTAGGTGTGTTGGGGACACAAGAGACTTCTTGCTTTGTGGTTGCAGGGTTGCATGAGAGGGATATCTTTGACCTCTTCCTCCCCGAGTTCGATAAACCTTGGGTATCCACTTAAGGGAAACTTGCCGCTGTTCTACAAACCTCTCGCTCTTGGAGGCCCAACACTGTCTACAAGAATAGAAGCTCCCGTAGACATCAAGCACTTTTCTCGGCGCCGTTGCCGGGAGGAAAGGTAAAAGGCTCTCATACTACGGTCCCGTGTAAAGTATTTTTCTCGGCGCCGTTGTGTGTGTGCTCGAAGCTATTTCCTTTAGATCCCGCAATTGCATCTTTTTGTTTCTTGTTTACACTAGTTTGGCATAATGTACAAGAGTGAGCTTCTTATTCTATTTCCTGATTTAAAACATGGATTGTTTGATGCGAAAATTAAAAAACCTATGAAATCTTCTTTGCATGCTGGTAGTAATATTAGTATGAACGCTTTGAACACCATTGTTGACAATAATATAAAAAGTTCTAAGCTTGGGGAAGCTGGTTTTCATGATATTTTTAGTCCCCCAAGCATTGAGGAGAAAATTTTCTTTGATGATACTTTGCCTCCTATTTGTGATGATAATAATAGTAGTCTTCTGATGCCACCTACTATGGAGAGTAAATTTTTTTGTGATTATACTATGCCTCCTACACTTGATGAGAATAATAATGATAGCTACTTTGTTGAATTTGCTCCCACTACAACTAATAAAATTGATTATGCTTATGTGGAGAGTAATAATTTTATGCATGAGACTCATGATAAGAATGCTTTATGTGATGGTTATATTGTTGAGTTTGCTCATGTTGCTACTGAAAGTTATTATGAGAGGGGAAAATATGGTTGTAGAAATTTTCATGTTACTAAAACACCTCTCTATGTGCTGAAATTTTTGATGCTACACTTGTTTTATCTTCCTATGCTTGTTACTTTGCTCTTCATGAACTTGTTTATTTACAAGATTCCCATGCATAGGAAGCATGTTAGACTTAAATGTGTTTTGTATTTGCCTCTTGATGCTCTCTTTTGCTTCAAATACTATTTCTTGCGAGTGCATCATTAAAACTCGCTGAGCCCATCTTAATGGCTAAAAAGAAAGAACTTCTTGGGAGATAACCCATGTGTTATTTTGCTACAGTACTTTGTTTTATATTTGTGTCTTGGAAGTTGTTTACTACTGTAGCAACCTCTCCTTATCTTAGTTTTGAGTTTTGTTGTGCCAAGTAAAGTCTTTGATAGTAAAGTAAGTACTAGATTTGGATTACTGCGCAGAAACAGATTTCTTTGCTGTCACGAATCTGGGTCTAATTCTCTGTAGGTAACTCAGAAAATTATGCCAATTTACGTGAGTGATCCTCAGATATGTACGCAACTTTCATTCAATTTGAGCATTTTCGTTTGAGCAAGTCTGGTGGCCTAATAAAATCCATCTTTACGGACTGTTCTGTTTTGACAGATTCTGCCTTTTATTTCGCATTGCCTCTTTTGCTATGTTGGATGAATTTCTTTGATCCATTAATGTCCAGTAGCTTTATGCAATGTCCAGAAGTGTTAAGAATGATTGTGTCACCTCTGAACATGTTAATTTTTATTGTCCACTAACCCTCTAATGAGTTGTTTCGAGTTTGGTGTGGAGGAAGTTTTCAAGGGTCAAGAGAGGAGGATGATATACCATGATCAAGGAGAGTGAAAGCTCTAAGCTTGGGGATGCACCCGGTGGTTCACCCCTGCATATATCAAGAAGACTCAAGCGTCTAAGCTTGGGGATGCCCAAGGCATCCCCTTCTTCATCGACAAATTATCAGGTTCCTTCTCTTGAAACTATATTTTTATTCGGCCACATCTTATGTGCTTTACTTGGAGCGTCTGTGTGCTTTTGTTTGAATAAATTGGATTACATCATGCTTGTGTGGGAGAGAGACACGCTCCGCTGGTTCATATGAACACATGTGTTCTTAGCTCATAATATTCATGGCGAAGTTTCTTCTTCGTTAATTTGTTATATGGTTGGTATTGGAAAATGATACATGTAGTAATCGCTATAATGTCTTGGGTAATGTGATACTTGGCAATTGTTGTGCTCATGTTTAAGCTCTTGCATCATATACTTTGCACCTATTAGTGAAAAATACATAGAGCATGCTAAAATTTGGTTTGCATATTTGGTTTCTCTAAGGTCTAGATAATTTCTAGTTTTGAGTTTGAACAACAAGGAAGACGGTGTAGAGTCTTATAATGTTTACAATATGTCTTTTATGTGAGTTTTGCTGCACTCGGTTCATCCTTGTGTTTGTTTCAAATAGCCTTGCTAGCCTAAACCTTGTATCGAGAGGGAATACTTCTCATGCATCCAAAATACTTGAGCCAACCACTATGCCATTTGTGTCCACCATACCTACCTATACTACATGGTATTTTCCCGCCATTCCAAAGTAAATTGCTTGAGTGCTACCTTTAAAATTCCATCATTCACCTTTGCAATATATAGCTCATGGGACAAATAGCTTAAAAACTATTGTAGTATTGAATATGTAATTATGCACTTTATCTCTTATTAAGTTGCTTGTTGTGCGATAACCATGTTTACCGGGGAACGCCATCAACTCATTGTTGAATTTCATGTGAGTTGCTATGCATGTTCGTCTTGTCCGAAGTAAGGGCGATCTACACCGAGTTGAATGGTTTGAGCATGCATATTGTGAGAGAAGAACATTGGGCCGCTAACTAAAGCCATGATTCATGGTGGAAGTTTCAGTTTTGGACAAACATCCTCAAATCTCTAATGAGAAAAGAATTAATTGTTGTCAAATGCTTAAAGCATTAAAAGAGGAGTCCATTATCCGTTGTCTATGTTGTCCCGGTATGGATGTCTAAGTTGAGAATAATCAAAAGCGAGAAATCCAAATGCGAGCTTTCTCCTTAGACCTTTGTACAGGCGGCATAGAGGTACCCCTTTGTGAAACTTGGTTAAAGCATATGTATTGCGGTGATAATCCGGGTAGTCCAAGCTAATTAGGACAAGGTGCGAGCACTATTAGTACACTATGCATGAGGCTTGCAACTTATAAGATATAATTTACATGATGCATATGCTTTATTACTACCGTTGACAAAATTGTTTCATGTTTTCAAAATCAAAGCTCTAGCACAAATATAGCAATCGATGCTTTTCCTCTATGAGGACCATTCTTTTACTTTCAATGTTGAGTCAGTTCACCTATTTCTATCCACCTCAAGAAGCAAACACTTGTGTGAACTGTGCATTGATTCCTACATACTTGCTTATTGCACTTATTATATTACTCTATGTTGACAATATCCATGAGATATACATGTTACAAGTTGAAAGCAACCGCTGAAACTTAATCTTCTTTTGTGTTGCTTCAATGTCTTTACTTTAAATTATTGCTTTATGAGTTAACTCTTATGCAAGACTTATTGATGCTTGTCTTGAAGTTCTATTCATGAAAAGTCTTTGCTTTATGATTCACTTGTTTACTCATGTCATATACATTGTTTTGATCGCTGCATTCACTACATATGCTTTACAAATAGTATGATCAAGATTATGATGGCATGTCACTCCGAAATTATCTTTGTTATCGTTTTACCCGCTCGGGACGAGCAGAACTAAGCTTGGGGATGCTGATACGTCTCCAACGTATCGATAATTTCTTGTGTTCCATGCCACATTATTGATGTTATCTACATGTTTTATGCACACTTTATGTCATATTCGTGCATTTTCTCGGAACTAACCTATTAACAAGATGCCGAAGTGCCGCTTCCGTTTTCGCTGTTTTTGGTTTCGAAATCCTAGTAACGAAATATTCTCGGAATCGGACGAAATCAACGCCCGGGTTCCTATTTTACCCGGAAGCCTCCGTAACACACGAGAACCGCCGGAGAAGAGAGGCAGGGCCACCAAACCCTACCCCGGCGCGGCCAAGGGGGGCGCGCCCCTAGGGTGTGGACCCCCTTCGACCTTCCTGCGCCGCCTCTCCGCCTATAAAAAGCCCCCGGATCAGAAAACCCGATACCAATTGACGAAACCCACGAAAACCTTCCAGAGCCGCCGCCATCGCGAAGCCAAGATCTGGGGGACAGGATCTCTGTTCCGGCACCCTGCCGGAGCGGGGAAGTGCCCCCGGAAGGCTTCTCCATCGACACCGCTGCCATCTCCACCGCCATCTTCATCACCGCTGCTGCTCCCATGAGGAGGGAGTAGTTCTCCATCGAGGCTCGGGGCTGTACCGGTAGCTATGTGGTTCATCTCTCTCCTATGTGTGTCAATACAATAATCTCATGAGCTTCCTTACATGATTGAGATTCATATGATGATGCTTGTAATCTAGATGTCATTATGCTAGTCAAGTGAGTTTTACTTATGTGATCTCCGGAGACTCCTAGTCCCACGTGTGTAAAGGTGACAATGTGTGCACCGTGTGGGTCTCTTAGGCCATATTTCACAGAATACTTACTCAATGTTGAATGGCATAGTGAGGTGCTTATTTATATCTCTTTAAGATTGCAATATGTTTTGTATCACAATTTATCTATGTGCTACTCTAGTGATGTGTTATTAAAGTAGTTTATTCCTCCTGCATGTGTGCAAAGGTGACAGTGCGTGCACCGTGTTAGTACTTGGTTTATGCTATGATCATGATCTCTTGTAGATTATGGAGTTAACTATTGCTATGATAATATTGATGTGATCTATTCCTCCTACATATGCATGAAGGTGACAAGTGTGCATGCTATGCTAGTACTTGGTTTAGTAGCGTTGATCTATCTTACACTAAAGGTTACTTAAACATGAGCATTATTGTGGAGCTTGTTAACTCCGGCATTGAGGGTTCGTGTAATCCTACGCAATGTGTTCATCATCCAACAAAAGTGTAGAGTATGCATTTATCTATTCTGTTATGTGATCAATGTTGAGAGTGTCCACTAGTGAAAGTGTAATCCCTAGGCCTTGTTCCTAAATACCGCTGAGTTACTACTGCTTGTTTACTACTCGCTGCGTTACTACTCGCTGAGTTACTACTCGCTTGTTTACTCGTTTTACCGAGTTACTACCGCTGCAATACCACCACCATCCACTACACGCCAAGCACTTTTCTCGGCACCGTTGCTACTGCTCATACTTATTTATACCACCTGTATTTCACTATCTCTTCGCCGAACTAGTGCACCTATTAGGTGTGTTGGGGACACAAGAGACTTCTTGCTTTGTGGTTGCAGGGTTGCATGAGAGGGATATCTTTGACCTCTTCCTCCCCGAGTTCGATAAACCTTGGGTATCCACTTAAGGGAAACTTGTCTGCTGTTCTACAAACCTCTCGCTCTTGGAGGCCCAACACTGTCTACAAGAATAGAAGCTCCCGTAGACATCAGC
>NC_061510.1:136441247-136476980 GCF_022539505.1 Lolium rigidum | reverse complement strand
GATGCTTGTTAAACATTTTCATATGGTTCAAACTCAAATTGATCAACTCACTAAAGTGCAAAATGACTTGTTAAAAATACTTCTAAAGAGAAACATGCTTATGAAGTAACAACTAGCGGTGGTGTTTCTACTCAGGATCCTCTATATCCCGAGGGGCATCCCAAAAGAGTTGAACAAGATTCTCAACGAACTAAAGAAACTAGCGCTCCTTCTAAGAAAAAGAAGAAGAAACATAAAACTGTTGTACAATCCTCTGCTGTTAATGATCCTAATAGTATTTCTATTTCTGATGCTGAAACTGAACGTGGTAATGAACATGATAAAGATAAATGATAAGAATGATGTTTTTGATAAAGAAGAGGTTGAAGATGAACTTGAAAAGCATGCTAAAAATAAAAAGTACACTAAAGAAGATTTTATTGCTAAGAAACATGGTAATGAAAGAGAACCTTGGGTTCAAAAGCAAATGCCTTTTCCTGTTAAGAAACTAAAATCAAAGGAGGAAGAACACTATAATAAATTTTGTGATTGGATGAAACCTTTGTTCCCGCAAATCCCTTTGACTGATGCTATTAAATTGCCTCCTTATTCAAAGTATATGAAAGATATTGTCTCTAACAAAAGGAAAATTCCTAATGAGGAGATTTCCACTATGCTTGCTAATTACTCTTTCAATGGCAAGGGTTTCAAAGAAGCTGGGAGACCCAGGTATACCGACTATCCCTTGTTCCATCAAGAATAATTATGTTAGAACTGCTCTATGTGATTTGGGAGCAGGAGTTAGTGTTATGCCCTTTTCTCTTTACAAGAGACTTTATTTAGATAAGTTGATACCAACCGATATATCTTTGCAAATGGCTGATAAATCTACTGCTGTTCTTGTTGGTATATGTGAGGATGTTCCTGTTCAAGTTACTAATAATTGCTTAATATTAACTTATTTTGTTGTGTTGGAAATGCCTGAAGATGATAATATGTCTATTATTCTTGGAAGACCTTTTCTTAACACTGCAGGGGCTGTTATTGATTGCAATAAAGGAAAAGTTACTTTCAATGTTGATGACAAGGAGCATACTGTTTATTTTCCCAAGAGGATTGATAAAGTATATGGAGTTAATACAATTTCTAATTTGAGAACTATCAAAGTGGGAGTTATTGATTGTCCTATATATGAGCCTAAACAAGGATATCAAAATATTATGATTGGATCCATATCAATACAATATAAGGTAACATGATTGATTTGAGGTTTATTTCTTATTATGTCATGTAAAATTTATTTGGTGGCAAGACTTGATCAACCTTGTTAACAAGTACATTTTATATGCATAGAAGAACTAAACAACATTTCTTTCTTCCTCCACACTTGTTTACTTTCTGTAGTACCACTTGTTTTGCAAGATGCTTTAGTTGCTTAGAAGTTTGAAAATCTTTTTCCTGCCCTGTAATAGTTATTTTAACACCCACAAATGTGCATTTTTCGAAGTTTTAAAAAATTTATAAAAATTATACCGCTGGTCCTATTTTTCAAAATGCAACCTGGGAGTGCCTGGGGCTGACCAGTGGGGCACCCCAGGGCTGCACCCCATGTGCCGGCGCAGCCAGCAAGGGGGGCGCGCCACCCTGTGGTGAGGGCCCCACCTGGCCCTCCACTTACTCATCCACCTACCACTCCACTCTCTTTCACGGGAAAACACACCACCATTGTTCAAACCCGAGTTTCTTGCTGTTCTTGCTCGAGATTTTCGATCTCCTTGCTCAGCCCATCTTTGCTGCTGAAATTTGGGCCATTTGTTCTCCGGTATGTGACTCCTCCGATTATCCAAATAGAATTTTGTTTGGTTGAGTATATCTTGAGTATTTTGCTGCTGTAGGTGACATGTTAAGTGAGTTTGCATGCTTGTTCTAAGTTGTAAAAATTAGTTTTGATGCATGTTTAGTACTCTATCAAGTTCCTATAGTAGCTTCCCTCATTTATATGTCTCAAAATCAACTTTTATAATGATTATTGAAAAATTTCAGAAAAGGAAAATGCATAACCACACCTTTGGAGAAGTGTTCGAGAGGGATACGACAAGAGCGGCAAGGCCTTCAAGGGCAGCCACTCGAGTTAGGCGATCCTATGATGAGGATGTCATTGCACCTAGCTTTGAAGCTGAAGAGGATAATGGAGTTCCTAATGCTTCATCCTTTCCATGCTTTGACTTTTTGCGTAATGCAGGGCTACTGTAATATCCCAGGAAATGGGGTTACAAAAAACAGAGGAAACAGATGTGTGCATTGCATTCATGCATAGAAAATCTGGGGAATTTTCGCGCTTTAAAGTAAAAACGATCACGATGAATCGAAGTTTCACTTGACCTTGGTGGAATTGAAGTAGCTCATCAAGTCAAGTGCTATAAACCTCAGTGTGACCTTTGTTAAAACCTAGTTTTGGGTAGAGATGATTTGATCTAAGAGGTTAGATCAAATGGAACTAACACCAACACAACAACACTTTAATCAATGATCAATTGCTTGATCTTATAAAAGATCAAAACATGGTATTCCTTGCCATAACATATGAACATCTATTCAATTGGAAATCAAGTAACAATAAAATGGAGAAACTATTCTTAACTTATCTTTTCCATGTCTTAAACAAATAAATAGTCCTACCATGAACCTCATGGTATTTCTTGAACTAAACTCTTGAACTTAACACCAACAAAAGGTTATCATTAAACCCTAGAGATGGGAGAGGTACATAAACATCAAAGATATAAGAA
This sequence comes from Lolium rigidum, assembly GCF_022539505.1. Taxonomy (NCBI): domain Eukaryota; kingdom Viridiplantae; phylum Streptophyta; class Magnoliopsida; order Poales; family Poaceae; genus Lolium; species Lolium rigidum. The sequence goes on along the minus strand of NC_061510.1, from coordinate 136,474,212 downwards.
GCAAACTCTAAATTATTAACACTCAAAAGTTAAGCAACTACCTTGAGGTACAATTGAATTCACTTTAAAACTAAATACCAAATATAGCAAAACACAAGGACCTAAGTGCATAAAAGCCACACATTCTGGTTTTAATCATAACTTATTAAATATGTGTAATATCACAAAACTAAATTCGTTTACATTACGAATTATAGTTCAAACTATTTCAATAAAATAAAATATGAGTACTTTGAAACTCATATGATCATGCCTTGTTGAAATCAACAATCACCATTCAAAATTGGGGTATAACCCTTGTCTTTGACATTCTAATCCCAATTACAATATAATACAATCCCATATGATATAGTGACTCACCAACAAACATAAAATCATTCACAAGATATTTAGTAACAAAAGCCACTTGTCTATCCAAAAATAAATCACATGAGAGGATAATGCCAATGCCACATAGGATGAAAATATCTACATAGCTTGCATCTTAAACTATGCCACCTCATGCCTAAAGGATTGCTATGGATGAGAGCATGACAACCAATCACCTCACTCATCAAATCAAAGCAAGAGTCATCCACCTATGTGTCATGATACTAGGGCATGCCCAAGCCTATAAAAGGAGCCTCACACTTCATTCATTTCATCATCTTGCACCATGATGCAAGAAACCAACACATTGAGCCACTCCATAAAATAGTTAGGATCAAGATGAAGCAGCTAGGAGGTGGAGACATGCCACAAGAGGCAGGTTTATCAGAATTCCTGAAGAACAAGCTACAGAAGATAGCAAGGTAGAATTCTTAGGCAAACCACATATTTAGTTAATCACATCACCATTCCTTGTGTAGAACCATAGATTATAACCCAAGACCTTGTGAAGCGAGAGGGGTAATTGGAATAGCCATATCCAAATACTTTTAGTGATACTTAGGGAAGCCCATACCATGCATGATCATCACAATTGGGTAATGATCATATACTCTAAGAATTGGGAGTAGAAGCCATTGAGAAATAAATTGCTCATGATAATGCCATGACCATGCTATGGAGAAATAGAAGAATAAGCCATAAGTTCAACCCTATATGGTAAGTAGATATCACTCACCACATGAAATTATAGAGAGATCACTAGTAAGCAAACCTAGGCTTACATCCCAACCTTAACTTGTGAATCACTTGGTGATCATAAGTAGAATCCTATCTACATTTCACTTATTCCTCAATTAAAGAAAACAAGAAAACCTTTAGAGTTAAACTCTATACTTTATATGGTGAGAAACCATTCATCCATATAACCAAAGTTAACTATAAAAAGAACCATAACCACTTTAGATACTTTAATAATGGATTAAGTATAATAATAGAAGTCTACTAGTGTAAGATTTAACCAACAATACTTATCAGAATTTCACACAAGATTGTGAGACAAACAAATAAATCTTTATATCTTTCACCAATGATCTTTGAATATCATTAATCATCTCCAAGACTTAAAAATGCTGGGGCACATGAAATCATGCCCCTAGAATCACATTCCTAAATAAGAAACTTTACTTTGCAGATTAGTTCCTTCCAAAGTAACACCAAATAAAACCCTACAGATCATTAAATAAGAAAACAATCATTTGGAAAATAATTTGAATATTTCCTAAGACAATATTCAAATTCATACCTATATGGATAATTAATCCAAATACCAATAGTAATTAATCAACCAATGTTCTAGGACCAATATTAAAATTGCTAATATACAACAACAATCTTTTAAGTGCCTTGAGTGTATTCCAGCAGAAATTCAAACAAGCAAATTGTACAAAGGTGATTAAATTCAAAAACTGAATTTAAATAAGCAAATACAAAACAGAAAAAGAAAATAGAAAAGAAAATAAGAGAGAGGAAAGGCTTACCTATCGGGCCAACGCAGCCCAGCAGTAGCCTGCAGAGTAGCCCAGCACCCCGACCCAAGACGCAGCCCAACCAGCCCACGTACCCCTTCGCGTGGATAAAGATGAAGGAGACGTCGTCGTCTTCGTCTTCGTCACTCGACGCGCGGGAGCTCGCCACCGCGACGCCAAGGCCACGTCCCGCGGTCACCGCCGCTGTTGCTGACCGCCAGCACACGCCGGAGCACCTATAAAAGGCGTAGAGAACCTCCATTTCCCCTCTCTTTGCCCAATTCCTTCCCAAACCGAAACCCTAACGCGCTCGGACCCCGGCTATCGCCGTCGATTGGGGAAGCCCCAGGCCTCGCCGTGCCCACCATTGGGACCGCCGTCCTCGACATGGTCACCGTGCGCGAGGAATCGAGCTGACGCGCCTCCCATCGACCGCGCCAGGTCGTCTTCTCCGACGCCGGCATCGAGCAATCCCGGCAACTGCGACCTCCTCTCGCCTCGCCACCAAGCTCATCGTGCTCCTGGTTAGCCACTGAACCTCCAGAGCATCATAGCCCTCTCCCTAGCCCCTTGCATCGCCGTAGCGCCGTACACCTGCAAGCTTTTCCGCTCGGCCTTGTCGCCGGCGAAGCTCCGGTGACGATTAGCCAGCGGCGCCGCCACCTTTTGGCTCGCACGTGCGTGCTGGTTCGAATGAACCCAGTCGCACATCCCCACGTGCCCCGGAACGTCGGCGATCATCGCCACTGCCCGCCGGCCACCGTGCCCAGTGCCACCTCGTCAATTTTGACTTCGTTCAAAGGAGACGTGGCAACTGACCTGGCTACTGGCCCACCTGTCAATAGCTGCGGGTAGTTCTAGTCTGGGTAGCTTTAGTATTTTCCAGTTTTAATTTAAATCCCCTAAATTGCTGAAACTTCACATGAACTTATAAAATTCACTTTAACTCAGAAAAATACAAATGAGATATCAAAATTTTCATCAAAGTAAACTCTATCCAATAAAAATATAATATGAAATTTTTATTTTAAATAAAAATGTAATTGTTTTATACCTATTAATTAAGTCTTTTCTTTTAATTCTAAATTCAATTAAAAATTCAATAATTAAGAAAAGTTCTGAAATAAATAAAAACCAGTAAACAAATAAAGAAAACATGAAAATTAATTTTCTTTATTTGTTATTCTGTTAAATCCTTATTAGAGGGACTTAAACCCTAATTAACAATTATCTTAATTATTAATTCTCTAAAAATAATAAAATGCCATAGTCCAATATTATTTTCAATTCAAAGTTATTAACAACTTCAACTCCATAATCAAATGATTACATAAAGAGTTGCATCACAATTAGGAAACCCTAGTTCCATATTGAATAAAGAACACAACCTCATAATTTTATGTGAAATTCTAAAACCCTAATTCATTAGGAACCCTAGCTCCACTAATCCATCTGAACCCTAATTTGCCACTAACCTAAACCCTAGGTTATAGTATGTGATCATAACACTTTATTTTCATTCATAGGTTTATAATGAGAAACTCAATGGTTGTTCACATCCACATAAAATGTAGAAGCCCTATCACTAATAATTTAGTATTCCATGTGTTCATCTTAATAAAACCTAGATGATCAAATAGGATCAACAAATTCTAAACCCTAGATCCTATTACCAAGGCCATAATCCTTATTTATCCTTATTCAACATCACACCATTGTGATGAACTCCAATAGCATCAATGCCCAATATTTATCATTACATAACCATGTTCCACTAAACCCTACTAGTGTTGGATAATTACGAACCATCCTATTTAGGAGCCAATTAATCCTTACTTAATAGAATCAACAGTAAAACCTAGACCACCTCAACCCTAATTGCTATACTTCTTACTATTTAAGAAGTAAGTTCTTCAAAAGTTATTCTTTTAAAGAAAGTAAGGAATCATCATCAACCCTGCTTAATAGGATCCATAAACCCTAGCCAGCTATCACCAACAAGGTATACCAACCTTGATAGCACCCATGTTTAATGAATTGCCTAAAATGTACTTTCAACCTTGTTAGGATCCATCTAAATCCTTACTCCAGAAACCAATTGGAACCATAGAAAACCATAGAACCCCACATACCTAGTTATCATACTTATTCTTTATTAAAGAACATGTTCTTCAAAAGTTATTCTTTTGAATTATATAATAAATAATCATCAACCATGCACTATAAGACTTAAAATTGACAACTGCCCTTTACTTATTATACAACTACTATTCCTTGGTGTGTATGATTGTTACTATGCATTTTACCAATTGCTTACGATACTAAAACAACACAACCCTGAATAAGAACCTTGTTTGTGAATCACTCTAAAAGTGCAATACACCCTGAACTAATCATTACCACTCACTAATCCTAAATCATCGGGGGTAGGACACGCTTAGAGCGATTGCATCTCATACTTATGCATTATTGCATCCTTGCCAATCTTTTAAACATCGTCCTTACCGGACGATGATGCTATTTCAGACTTTGGAGTTATTGCGTATCGAAGACCTTGCCTACATAATCTTGCAGTCAAGAAAGTCAAGTTCATCACTTGCTCATGTCATTTGAGTATTTTTACCAAATTACTTGCAAAGTACTATGTTTATCACTATTGCATAAAAAGCAAAACCACTATTTTCATAACTATGAATATGACTAAGTGGTGGGCAATGGAACCATGGATTGTGTTGATATGGTGGAGGTTCCATTGCAAGGGTTTATATCCATCTAGGATTAAACAACAAATGTCGTCCAGTGATTCTTGTGCCGTAATACCCGTGTTAACCATAAGATCTGGAGTGGGATGGAATAGTCAATCGTATTTCCACCTCTTGTACATCAACGGACGCACTTTACAGTAGACACTTGTAATCTGTTGGGGGCAAGCGGTAGGCTGGGGAAGCCAAAAGTTCCCCACGGCATTGTCCGTAGACACTTGTCGCCCGAGGAGCAAGCGGTAGGCTGGGGAAGCCAAAAGTTCCCCACGGTTATTGCGGTCTATGATGGGTTGCAGCTACCGGCGAAGGAGTTTATGGTACGAGCCCAGAACCGTTGTCGTGGCCGGGGTCCATCCTTAATTGGTATAACGGGACCGGCGAGGACCCAGGGTCGGGGTATGCAACAAAGGGTGGGTGTGCGAGGTAGCGGAGGAATATGATTGGCTATGACCTTATACCGGGCCTCACACCAAAGGAAGTGTGGACGGGTTGCGCGCCCGGTTGGCACCAAGGTTAAGATCTCTTATGGGTAAAGCAACACACCTCTGCAGAGTGTAATGAATCATGACCTGTCACTCCCTGTTCCGGGATATGGAACTGCGAACGCTGCCGGAAAGGAACTCCATGAAGTTCTAGTAAACCGGTGAAGGCTGACGGACATAGTTCTTCTGAATAAAAGCAACCTTTTGAAGAAATGGTTATGAAAACCTGCATTGGTATTAGACTTTCTGGTCTAATGCCGTAGTGATGGCGTGTAAGCACACGTCCGTTGGGAACCCCAAGAGGAACGTGTGATGCGTACAACAGCAAGTTTTCCCTCAGAAAGAAACCAAGGTTTATCGAACCAGGAGGAGCCAAGAAGCACGTCGAAGGTTGATGGCGGCGGGATGTAGTGCGGCGCAACACCAGGGATTCCGGTGCCAACGTGGAACCTGCACAACACAACCAAAGTACTTTGCCCCAACGAAACAGCGAGGTTGTCAATCTCACCGGCTTGCTGTAACAAAGGATTAGATGTATAGTGTGGATGATGATTGTTTGCAGAAAACTGTAGAACAAGTATTGCAGTAGATTGTATTCGATGTAAAAGAATGGACCGGGGTCCACAGTTCACTAGAGGTGTCTCTCCCATAAGATAAACAGCATGTTGGGTGAACAAATTACAGTCGGGCAATTGACAAATAGAGAGGGCATGACCATGCACATACATGATATGATGAGTATTGTGAGATTTAATTGGGCATTACGACAAAGTACATAGACCGCTATCCAGCATGCATCTATGCCTAAAAAGTCCACCTTCGAGGTTATCATCCGAACCCCTTCCAGTATTAAGTTGCAAACAACAGACAATTGCATTAAGTATGGTGCGTAATGTAATCAATAACTACATCCTCGGACATAGCATCAATGTTTTATCCCTAGTGGCAACAGCACATCCACAACCTTAGAACTTTCTATCACTGTCCCGCATTTAATGGAGGCATGAACCCACTATCGAGCATAAATACTCCCTCTTGGAGTTAAGAGTAAAAACTTGGCCAGAGCCTCTACTAATAACGGAGAGCATGCAAGATCATAAAAAACACATAGGTAATAGATTGATAATCAACATAACATAGTATTCTCTATCCATCGGATCCCGACAAACACAACATATAGAATTACAGATAGATGATCTTGATCATGTTAGGCAGCTCACAAGATCCGACAACGAAGCACATGAGGAGAAGACGACCATCTAGCTACTGCTATGGACCCATAGTCCAGGGGTGAACTACTCACTCATCACTCCGGAGGCGACCATGGCGGTGAAGAGTCCTCCGGGAGATGATTCCCCTCTCCGGCAGGGTGCCGGAGGCGATCTCCTGAATCCCCCGAGATGGGATTGGCGGCGGTGGCGTCTCTGGAAGGTTTTCCGTATCGTGGCTCTCGGTACTGGGGGTTTCGCGACGGAGGCTTTAAGTAGGCGGAAGGGCATCCTCGGAAGGGTCACGGGGGGCCCACACAGCAGGGCCACGCGGGCCCTATGCTGGCCGCGCCGCCCTAGTGTGGCGGCGCCCCGTGGCCCCACTTCGTCTTCTCTTCGGTCTTCTGGAAGCTTCGTGGCAAAATAGGCCCCTGGGCGTTGATTTTGTCCAATTCCGAGAATATTTCCTTACTAGGATTTCTGAAACCAAAAACAGCAAGAAAACGAGCAACTCGGCTCTTCGGCATCTCGTTAATAGGTTAGTGCCGGAAAATGCATAAATACGACATATAATGTGTATAAAACATGTAGATATCATCAATAATGTGGCATGGAACATAAGAAATTATCGATACGTCGGAGACGTATCAGCATCCCCAAGCTTAGTTCCTGCTCGTCCCGAGCAGGTAAACGATAACAAAGATAATTTATGGAGTGACATGCCATCATAACCTTGATCATACTATCGTAAGCATATGTAATGAATGCAGCGATCAAAACAATGGTAATGACATGAGTAAACAACCGAATCATAAAGCAAAGACTTTTCATGAATAGTACTTCAAGACAAGCATCAATAAGTCTTGCATAAGATTTAACTCATAAAGCAATAAATCAAAGTAAAGGTATTGAAGCAACACAAAGGAAGATTAAGTTTCAGCGGTTGCTTTCAACTTATAACATGTATATCTCATGGATATTGTCAATGTAAAGTAATATAACAAGTGCAATATGCAAGTATGTAGGAATCAATGCACAGTTCACACAAGTGTTTGCTTCTTGAGGTGGAGAGAGATAGGTGAACTGACTCAACATAAAAGTAAAAGAAAGGCCCTTCGCAGAGGGAAGCATTGATTTCTATATTTGTGCTAGAGCTTTGGTTTTGAAAACAAGAAACAATTTTGTCAACGGTAGTAATAAAGCATATGTATCATGTAAATTATATCTTACAAGTTGCAAGCCTCATGCATAGTATACTAATAGTGCCCGCACCTTGTCTTAATTAGCTTGGATTACCGGGATTATCGCAATACACATGTTTTAACCAAGTGTCACAAAGGGGTACCTCTATGCCGCCTGTACAAAGGTCTAAGGAGAAAGTTCGCATTTGGATTTCTCGCTTTTGATTATTCTCAACTTAGACATCCATACCGGGACAACATAGACAACGAGATAATGGACTCCTCTTTAATGCATAAGCATGTAGCAACAATTAATGTTCTCATATGAGATTGAGGATATATGTCCAAAACTGAAACTTCCACCATGATTCATGGCTTTAGTTAGCGGCCCAATGTTCTTCTCTAACAATATGCATGCTCTAACCAATAAATGAGTGGTAAATCTCCCTTACTTCAGTACAAGACGGACATGCATAGCAACTCACATGATATTCAACAAAGAGTAGTTGATGGCGTCCCCGGGAACATGGTTATCGCACAACAAGCAACTTAATAAGAGATAAAGTGCATAAGTACATATTCAATACCACAATAGTTTTTAAGCTATTTGTCCCATGAGCTATATATTGCAAAGGTAAAGAATGGAAATTTTAAAGGTAGCACTCAAGCAATTTACTTTGGAGTGGCGGAGAAATACCATGTAGTAGGTAGGTATGGTGGACACAAATGGCATAGTGGTTGGCTCAAGGATTTTGGATGCATGAGAAGTATTCCCTCTCGATACAAGGTTTAGGCTAGCAAGGTTATTTGAAACAAACACAAGGATGAACCGGTGCGAGAAAAACTCACATAAAAGACATATTGTAAACATTATAAGACTCTACACCGTCTTCCTTGTTGTTCAAACTCAATACTAGAAATTATCTAGACTTTAGAGAGACCAAATATGCAAACCAAATTTTAGCAAGCTCTATGTATTTCTTCATTAATAGGTGCAAAGTATATGATGCAAGAGCTTAAACATGAGCACAAAAATTGCCAAGTATCAAATTATTCAAGACATTTTAGAATTACTACATGTAGCATTTCCCAATTCCAACCATATAACAATTTAACGAAGAAGATTCAACCTTCGCCATGAATACTATGAGTAAAGCCTAAGGACATATTTGTCCATATGCAACAGCGGAGCGTGTCTCTCTCCCACACAATGAATGCTAGGATCCATTTTATTCAAACAAAAACAAAAACAAAAACAAACCGACGCTCCAAGCAAAGCACATAAGATGTGATGGAATAAAAATATAGTTTCAGGGGAGGAACCTCGATAATGTTGTTGATGAAGAAGGGGATGCCTTGGGCATCCCCAAGCTTAGACGCTTGAGTCTTCTTAAAATATGCAGGGGTGAACCACCGGGGCATCCCCAAGCTTAGAGCTTTCACTCTCCTTGATCATATTGTATCATCTCCCTCTCTTGATCCTTCAAAACTTCCTCCACACCAAACTCGAAACAACTCATTAGAGGGTTAGTGCATAATAAAAATTCACATGTTCAGAGGTGACTTAATCATTCTTAACACTTCTGGACATTGCACAAAGCTACTGGACATTAATGGAACAAAGAAATTCATCCATCATAGCAAAAGAGGCAATGCGAAATAAAAGGCAGAATCTGTCAAAGCAGAACGGTCCGTAAAGACGGATTTTATTGAGGCACCAGACTAAATGAAAATGCCCAAATTGAATGAAAGTTGCGTACATATCTGAGGATCACACACGTAAATTGGCATATTTTTCTGAGCTACCTACAGAGAGGCAGGTCGAAATTCGTGACAAAGAAAGAAATCTGTTTCACGCGCAGTAATCCAAATCTAGTATGAACCTTACTATCAACGACTTTACTTGGCACAACAATGCACAAAACTAAGATAAGGAGAGGTTGCTACAGTAGTAAACAACTTCCAAGACTCAAATATAAAATAAAATTACTGTAGTAAAAACATGGGTTGTCTCCCATAAGCGCTTTCTTTAACGCCTTTCGCCTAGGCGCGAAAAGTGTATATCAAGTGTTATCAAGAGACGAAGTATCAACATCATAACTTGTTCTAATAATAGAATCAAAAGGTAACTTCATTCTCTTTCTAGGGAAGTGTTCCATACCTTTCTTGAGAGGAAATTGATATTTAATATTACCTTCCTTCATATCAATGATAGCTCCAACAGTTCGAAGAAAAGGTCTTCCCAATATAATGGGACAAGATGCATTGCATTCAATATCCAAGACAACAAAATCAACGGGGACAAGGTTATTATTAACGGTAATGCGAACATTATCAACTCTCCCCAAAGGTTTCTTTATAGCATTATCAACAAGATTAACATCCAAATAACAATTTTTCAATGGTGGCAAGTCAAGCATATTATAAATTTTCTTAGGCATAACGGAAATACTTGCACCAAGATCACATAAAGCATTACAATCAAAGTCATTGACCTTCATCTTAATGATGGGCTCCCAACCATCCTCTAGCTTCCTAGGAATAGAAGCTTCTCGTTCTAGTTTCTCTTCTCTAGCTTTTATGAGAGCATTTGTAATATGTTTTGTGAAAGCCAAGTTTATAGCACTAGCATTAGGACTCTTAGCAAGCTTTTGTAAGAACTTTATAACTTAAGAGATGTGGCAATCATCAAAATCCAAACCATTGTAATCTAAAGCAGCTCAACTATAGCAATTCTCGTTTGAATAAGAGCTTAAAGTAAAGACAGACGTGAAAGCGAAAGAAAAATGTTTGGCCCGAGCCAAAAAGAGGTTGATCCACTTCATTCGCCAAGCGAATGATCTTCGCTTCGCGGGAGCCAAAACATTTGACTAGTGACTCATTCCAATATAAAGGACTAGTAAATAAAATAATATTTAGTAAATGGATCGGTTTGAAAATAAATGAGTTCTTAGTCGTAGAATATTAGGATGAAAAGAAGTCCTTGTGAGCGGAGCTACAAAAGGAAGTTCAAGCTCAAGAAATCCTCTCAATAGGGATTGGGCAAGCAAGCTGTTTGTTTATTTTATCTTACCCGGTTGTGGGATCATCATCCCCAATGTTGGAAAAAATTTCAGCAGTTTTATCACAGGCAATTTCAGCAGTTTTAGCAGTTTTCGGCAGTTTTGCAAGCTTTGCATTAGAAGTGGAAACATTGCCAACACCAATTATTTTACCATTGATAGTAGGAGGTGCAGCAACATGTGAATAATTAACATTACTAGTGGTGGTAATAGTCCAAACTTTAGCTACATTATTCTCTTTAGCTAGTTTTTCATTTTCTTCTCTTTCCCATCTAGCATGCAATTCGGCCATCAATCTTATATTCTCATTAATTCTAACTTGGATGGAATTTGCTGTAGTAACAATTTTATTTTCAATATCCTTATTAGGCATAACTTTCGATTTCAAAAGATCAACATCGAGGCAAGACTATCAACCTTAGAAGCGAGAATATCAATTTTATTGAGCTTTTCCTCAACAGATTTGTTAAAAGCAGTTTGTGTACTAATAAATTCTTTAAGCATAGCTTCAAGTCCAGGGGTGTGTTCCTATTATTGTTGTAAGAATTCCCATAAGAATTACCATAACTGTTACCATTATTATAAGGATATGGCCTATAGTTATTACTAGAATTGTTCCGATAAGCATTGTTGTTGAAATTATTATTTTTAATGAAGTTTACATCAACATGTTCTTCTTGAGCAACCAATGAAGCTAACGGAACATTATTAGGATCAACATTAGTCCTACCATTCACAAGCATAGACATAATAGCATCAATCTTATCACTCAAGGAAGAGGTTTCTTCGACAGAATTTACCTTCTTACCTCGTGGAGCTCTTTCCATGTGCCATTCAGAGTAATTAATCATCATATTATCAAGAATCTTTGTTGCTTCACCAAGAGTGATGGACATAAAGGTACCTCCAGCAGCTGAATCCAATAGGTTCCGTGAAGAAAAGTTCAGTCCTGCATAAAAGGTTTGGATGATCATCCAAGTAGTCAGTCCATGGGTTGGGCAATTTTTAACCAAAGCCCCATTCTTTCCCAAGCTTGTGCAACATGCTCATTATCTAATTGTTTAAAATTCATTATACTACTCCTCAAAGATATAATTTTAGCAGGGGGATAATATCTACCAATAAAAGCATCCTTGCATTTAGTCCATGAATCAATACTATTCTTAGGCAGAGATAGCAACCAATCTTTAGCTCTTCCTCTTAATGAGAAAGGAAACAATTTTAATTTTATAATGTCACCATATACATCTTTATACTTTTGCATTTCACACAATTCAACAAAATTATTGAGATGGGCAGCAGAGATCATCGGAACTAACACTGGAAAATTGCTCTCGCATAACAAGATTCAGTAGAGCAGGTTTAATTTCAAAGAATTCTGTTGTAGTAGCAGGTGGAGCAATAGGTTGGCATAAGAAATCATTATTATTTGTGGTTGTGAAGTCACACAACTTAGTATTTTCAGGAGTGGCCATTTTAGCAGTAGTAAATAAAGCAAACTAGATAAAATAAATGCAAGTAACTAATTTTTTTGTGTTTTAAATATGGAGAACAAGACAGTAAATAAAGTAAAGCTAGCAACTAATTTTTTTGTGTTTTGATATAATGCAGCAAACAAGTAAGTAAATAAAATAAAGCAAGACAAAAACAAAGTAAAGAGATTGGATTGTGGAGACTCCCTTGCAGCGTGTCTTGATCTCCCCGGCAACGGCGCCGTAAAAAATGCTTGATGGCGTGTAAGCACACGTCCGTTGGGAACCCCAAGAGGAAGGTGTGATGCGTACAGCAGCAAGTTTTCCCTCATAAAGAAACCAAGGTTTATCGAACCAGGAGGAGCCAAGAAGCACGTCGAAGGTTGATGGCGGCGGGATGTAGTGCGGCGCAACACCAGGGATTCCGGCGCCAACGTGGAACCTCGCACAACACAACCAAAGTACTTTGCCCCAACGAAACAGCGAGGTTGTCAATCTCACCGGCTTGTCTGTAACAAAGGATTAGATGTATAGTGTGGATGATGATTGTTTGCGAAAAACGAGTAGAACAAGTATTGCAGTAGATTGTATTCGATGTAAAAGAATGGACCGGGGTCCACAGCTTCACTAGAGGTGTCTCTCCCATAAGATAAACAAGCATGTTGGGTGAACAAATTACAGTCGGGCAATTGACAAATAGAGAGGGCATGACCATGCACATACATGATATGATGAGTATTGTGAGATTTAATTGGGAATTACGACAAAGTACATAGACCGCTATCCAAGCATGCATCTATGCCTAAAAAGTCCACCTTCGAGTTATCATCCGAACCCCTTCCAAGTATTAAGTTGCAAACAACAAACAATTGCATTAAGTACGGTGCGTAATGTAATCAATAACTACATCCTCGGACATAGCATCAATGTTTTATCCCTAGTGGCAACAAGCACATCCACAACCTTAGAACTTTTTGTCACCGTCCCGCATTTAATGGAGGCATGAACCCACTATCGAGCATAAATACTCCCTCTTGGAGTTAAGAGTAAAAACTTGGCCGAGCCTCTACTAATAACGGAGAGCATGCAAGATCATAAACAACACATAGGTAATAGATTGATAATCAACATAACATAGTATTCTCTATCCATCGGATCCCGACAAACACAACATATAGAATTACGGATAGATGATCTTGATCATGTTAGGCAGCTCACAAGATCCGACAATGAAGCACATGAGGAGAAGACGACCATCTAGCTACCGCTATGGACCCATAGTCCAGGGGTGAACTACTCACTCATCACTCCGGAGGCGACCATGGCGGTGAAGAGTCCTCCGGGAGATGATTCCCCTCTCCGGCAGGGTGCCGGAGGCGATCTCCCGAATCCCCCGAGATGGGATTGGCGGCGGCGGCGTCTCCGGAAGGTTTTCCGTATCGTGGCTCTCGGCATCGGGGGTTTCGCGACGGAGGCTTTAAGTAGGCGGAAGGGCAGCCTCGGAAGGGTCACGGGGGCCCCACACGCAGGGCCGCGCGGCCCTATGCCGGCCGCGCCGCCCTAGTGTGGCGGCGCCCGTGGCCCCACTTCGTCTTCTCTTCGGTCTTCCGGAAGCTTCGTGGCAAAATAGGCCCCCGGGCGTTGATTTCGTCCAATTCCGAGAATATTTCCTTACTAGGATTTCTGAAACCAAAAACAGCGAGAAAACATCAACCGGCTCTTCGGCATCTCGTTAATAGGTTAGTGCCGGAAAATGCATAAATACGACATATAATGTGTATAAAACATGTAGATATCATCAATAATGTGGCATGGAACATAAGAAATTATCGATACGTCGGAGACGTATCACGTAGCTAGTGCATTAAACACCTCTTTCCTATAATGAACTTGTTGAGTACGCTCATACTCATCCCACTCTTAAATCCCCTGCTTAGATATGGAGGCATCGAAGGAGGATCTACAGTGCAACTCAGAGACCGAGGAATCAACAATTACTTCAAGAGACAGGAACCTCGACGTAAGAGTCAAACACCACATCCAACAAGGATAAAACCTAGCTTAGCAATAGAAAGGAACTAGTTTCCTAAACCTAGCTCCTATTTAGCTAGAATCTATTCATAGCCTCTATAGCTAGTTAAACACTCTACAAATAGAGTTCGTGATAAGACTAGACTACGAGTCGTTCTTCTGGAGTTTATTGCAGTTTTACCTCATTGTAAAGTAGGAGGCTGTGATGATCTTATGTAACAGAGTCAATATTGTAATTCTATAGACATTCCTTGGACTCGCATATGTTTCTGTTGTACCACTCTGAGCGATATAATACTAGTGGAACGGTGTTTCATTGGTGTTATATCAGACTTGCATACTACACCATGCAGTGGTATGTCGGGTCACCACAGTTGGTATCAGAGCAAATGCTTAGACCCTAGGATTAAAAAACTTTAAAGGAGACCTATAGGATTGGTAGTGTCTATAGGAAGTTGTGTTAGGTGAACCAAATATTTTTATGACTTGAGATGGATATTCACTTGAGAATAATCCTGACACACGTAAGTCAAACTTTCCTACCTATCTTTCCTAAGTGAAGTTAGTTAACTAATCCCAAACATATAGTACACCATGAAGTCCTTAAACAATAGATGAGTAGACCACAGTTGGTATACAATACTTAGTAGTCCAAAGAGAGGATACAACCATAAGGAAGATATCCTATTGGAAGGTGTATACCAACACATGTTATGGTTAAGTAAGAACTATTACGACCTGTAATAGGAACGATATCGAGTGATAAAGATAAGAATATTAGGAAGATATCCTACTAGAAGGTGTATACCAAAACAAGTAAAAGGGTAAGTAAAATTTATCTAAATTTGTGAAACAACTGACAGTAAGTGAAAAATATAAGTTATTTAAGGCAGTATAGACCATGATGAGTCAATCATGGGAAGTACGGAAGAGAGATAGAAATAAAACATTTCTACTTACAGATTAGAGGTAGTAATCATATATGATTCATCTGAGGATCATTATGTGATGAACATCTAAAGTATTTAGGAGGAGTACAATAAGAAGCCAAGTGCTAAACAATAGTGCAAGAATTGTGTTCCAAAACAATGGGAAGTGTGCCAAGCCCATCAAGACCATATGTTTATGGGAGAAACACTTGGAAGTATCGGAGCTATACTCCAATCGTTATGTATTTAGATTAGCTATGTTAGAATCTAGATATACCATATGAAGTAGTTCTCAACATAATGGAAGCTAAGTTAATATTTCCAAAGAATTTTAGGTCAACCATAGCTATCCTAGGCCACTTTGTTTCAAGTTTATCTCATTGCAAATGTGCAATTAAGGTAAAGGTTGAGACAAATAGTAGAATTCCATATATTCGTGCTAAGTATCATGATATAAACCTAGCTTATGTGGTGTTATATACTACACATCAGAGCCTGATGTTTAGAGATGTTTTACTCAACTATTTTATTCAGGCTTATGATGATGTGTATTATATGCACAAAGATGAATCTTCTTGGATTTTATTGGATTTTCATTGTTTGACTAGATCCATACATGAAGTTTGACTTTGGTATGCAAATGCATGTTGCAATATCAAGTTCCTACTTGATGTTAAAGATCTAGAGGGTAATGGTATTCGTGTGAGGAAGTGACAAATTCTGAATGTTTTGAAGACAAGATGAAGGTTCATCAAAAGAAGGAAGCCAAATTGTGGGAAGCAACCACAATACTCTAAAGGAAGTGCCAATCAAAATTCATGCTTTGCCTCAACAGAGGAGTACTTCAGTACATAAGAAGCATGAAGGTGAGAAATATGATGATTATGGAGAAGTAGAAGTAGAACCATAGTCATTATGGAAAAAGGAATGCATGGGAAATCACTTTGGATACTATATTCATAGTGGTTTTTCTTGCAAAATAAACCCTGAAGGAAGGAAGATGACCTATGAAACCATAGAAGATATAAGAAGACCACAGTTGGTATCAGAAGACCACAGTTGGTATAGGATCAATACTGCGAGATAAAGTAGGAGATGTCTCGTCCAGTTGATCAGAACCTATAATAGAATCCATTTTTAGATAACAAATAGCCACAATCGGTATCAAGTAGCCCACCATTTTATTATTTGTAACAAAAAGTTGAGAACAAATAAAATCTTGTCAAGCCAAATAGCTAGAACCAAAATTATTTAGTCGAAGGATTCACGTAGGATATCCACAATTGTGTGGATACACCACAAAGATTCTTCACGAAATCTTAGAAGAATACAAATCATAAGCTAGACCTAGACCAATATTCTAACCATAAGTCCAATGGTTGGAAGAATAGGAGTTGAAGACCATAAGAAAACTCTAAGGGGTAGAGTAAAGATTGAGTTGGATGTACAATGACTCAATATTTTGAGTAAGATAGGAGAAGAAGGTCTGAACTGAAAGGTAGTTCGATCTTATTTTCATAAGATTATTGGACACTACTTTCAGAAGGATGTCAGACCAGAAGCCGAGGTTTATACCTCGAGGAAGTAAGAAGTGGACTATAACTTGAGAAAGTGAGTAATATTTACTCAGAAGTACAATAGCTCAAGTAAACTAAGTTAATGAAGTTGGACGAAGGAAATACCGCAGACCAAATAAAGCTTTGGAATGCCAAAGACCGAAGGAGTTTGGCTATACTAAAAACTAAAGTCTAATTGAGAGATTCCTTTCATGGAACCTAAAGAACCCAAAATAGTTATAGGTATCAACTATAAACCATGATTGGATGGACTAAATGAGTCGAATCCATTATTAGGGAAATAAACCATCACAACCATTTCCATGGTAAGTACCTTACCAAGTACCATTATTGCAGTTTTGGTAGTAAGTGGCGTTGCCTAATCGACGGTACCTCGGAGGAGGGATCCTCACGAGGGGGAGAAGAAGTAGGGGCCATAGGGCGGAGTGCACATGGGACGGTGGTACGCGAGTTACCCAGCTTCGGAACACCTGCACGATGACAGGGCCTATTGCTGCTTGTCTGGAATTATCTGGGCGCTTTCGCGTTGTTACAATGAGTTGTGGTTGTGCCTCTAGGGCTCCCAGGATCCGGCTTATAAAGACGCACGGATCTAGGGTTTACACGGAGAGTCCTAGCCGGATTACAGATAGCCTAACTACGGTACAATATCTTGCCGTGCACGTCACGGATCCGCCTTCCATATATGTCGTACTGGATCCGGGTTCCTCATGGGCCTCCATGGATCCGGGTTCCTCCTATTGTCGGTACGGATCCGGCTTACTGATCCTGGTCCGGACTTCTTCCTTCATGATCAACAGCAACTGGGCCGCCCGATGGGCCACATGCCTCATCACCGTCTGTGGGCCACCCGGGCTTGCCGGATCTTAGGCACTGTCGATGGTACACCCATGAAGTATACCCACAACAGTAGCCCCCAGAGTTCTCCGAGTTTCGCCTGCTGTTTCCGCCTTGCTAGTCCATCATGGTCCCCGACAATGTCAGTAACGCGGAGAAACTCGAAGAACTCCAACTTCACATTTTCTTCTTTTCCCAACCTCTAGTCGGAAAATGCTCCCATTCTGCGGGACTTCATCCATCGACGATTTGAATACGTTTCCGGGTTCCCCCTGCTTCAAACGAGAGCCAACTTATCTTCACGCAATTACCCGGAATCTTAAAAGACTCAAACGGTTCCGCCAACTTCGGCGCCATTTTCGCGCGATTCGCACGGTAACTTATCCTTAGCCATTTTTACCGTTTAGGGTTTTGGACACGTGTCACACATCCAACGGTGCGACGCTTGCGTTCCGACCACAGGATGCGGAGCACGAATCTCGTCCCTCTCGGCCTATAAATATCCACCGTCAACCCTAACTCCTCATTCACCCCCCGTTCTCACCTCTCCACACAGCGCCGCTCGTGAGCTCCTCCTCCGCCGTGCCGGATCCCGCCGGAGCATCACCGGAGCGATTTCACCACCGTGGTGTTCATCGTGTTCTTAACTCCGGTGAGCCACCGTACGAAAAACTCATCGCCGGCGACTCCGACCACCGCGGAATCCATTACGGTAAGTTCTCCGAGCTTCGCTCCTTTGCCGTAGTTGGTAGGGATGATTGTTAAGACGAAGACGCGGATCCGACTTAAACTTTGTTTTTCCGTGATCTTTTCTGTCTTCAGATGTCTTCCGTGACTCCGCCTCCCACCACTGAGCCGATCATGGCAACGCCCATCTCCTCCGCTCCGCCTCCCTTCATCCCAGTCCAGCTGGATCCCACTAAGGATTCCGGCAAGGACACCGAGGGCACCTCAGCTCCCCCGGAGAAAGCCTCCGAGGCGGAACAAGCGGAGAAGAAGGCGGAAGAGACCGCTGCCAAGAAATCCAAAGCCCGCCAGCGGGATTCGGAATCCAAAGGGAAATGGTGGCCCTGTACCACCACAGAGACTGAGCTGAAGAACTTGGAGGGGGAAGGCTTTTTGCAACCCGGAAGCTGGAGGACAACGCCGAATGCCTTAGCTCCAGCCCCCCAAGACAACGAGATGGTGCTGACGAAAGCGCTAGTGGAGCGGGGCTTCTCATTTCCGCCTTCGGACTTCTTCCTAGAGATCCTGAAGGCTTATGGGCTCCAGCCCCACAACATCTCACCGAACAGCGTGCTTGCGATCAGCAATCACGTCACCCTCTGCGAAGGCCATCTCCGGGTAACTCCCGAGCTCTCCCTGTTCCAATACTATTTTACTGTCAAGAAGGAGAGGATCCGGCAGTCCACCGAGCTGGCAACATGCGGATCCATCACCTTTATGATCCACCCAGGCCGCGTCTATCCTCACACCGACCGCCACGAATCCGCGCGGTACTGGTCTGGGGGTTTCTTCTACTTGAAGGACGTCTCCGACCCCGCGAGCGAAAGGAAGCTGCCACCGTTCAAGAACTGCCCCGCCACCGAGCTTCCGGCATGGTCGCACTGCCCCCACCTTTCCGAGTCGCTCCAGCTCACACGCGCCGTCAGGCGGATTTGTAAGCTGACGGAGGAAGGGCTGACAGGGAAGGACTTGACCCTTTCCTGGTTCACCAAGCGGATCCAGCCGCTCCAACACAGGGACCGCCTGATGTTCCAGTACACAGGGCGCGATGACCTAATGCGCGCCACAAAAGAAAATCTCTCCGCCGACGCCATCGACAAGTGGATCCGGCTCCTCATCAAAATTCCGCGTGAACTTCACGTTCACGTGTGCAACAAAGATATCCACATGAATGGTTCCGGAACCGCGGTACGTCGTCTTGATTCTAGTCTATTGTTTCTCTTTGCATTCAAAATTTTTGTCTAAGTGTTTAACTTTGCATTAGCTCGAGGCGCTTGAAGAAAACGAACTCGGAACTATCCTTCGGGTTCCCTCCACCGGCAACACGGATCCGGAAGCTGCATCGGAGGCGGAAGCTCCCGAGGCTCCGCGCCCCGCTAAGAGGAAGAGGCCAGCTCCTTCCAGCCCCTATGCGAAACGCGCCCGCGAAGTGCTTAGCACTGCGGCTACCCGGAAAGCGGAGGCGGAAAAGAAGCGCCTTAAACTGATTAATACCAGCAACAAGGGGCAGCCTGCCATCCAGCACTTCTTCAAGCCTTCCGGGTAAGCGCCTATTTCCGAGATCCAAGTTCTGGTTTCACACTCAAACTCTTACTTATACTTTTATGTTTTTTCTGAAGCTCCGGAAGCCAACCCCCCAAAGCTCCAAAGACCCTGAAGAAGAGAACCAAACCGTCTCCGGCTTCAATTCCAGTTACTCCCGAAGTTGAAGTTCCGCCCAAGGCTTCATCCGCCTCCAAGCCGGATCCCAAAGATGTCATCAACCTTGATGACCTTCCTGAAGATCCCGCTGACCATGGGGACTCCGCCAAGGGGGCCTCCTCGTCTGCTCCTCCGCCAGATCAACCAAGCGGCGCTTTCGCGGAGCCCATAGAGGAAGAACAGGAGCAAAAGGCAAAGCTCCTTCAAGTCACCAACACGACTCGGGTCGACCCTCGACCGACTCCGTCCCTACAAAAGCTTACCCTCGCACAGCGCCACGCGGAAGTTTCCGCCATGCCGAACAAAGTGTGGGGAAAGCCGGACGAGGAGATGCGAGAGCTCGCCGACCTGGAGGACGGCCTGAAGGTGTTTTTCGCCAAGCACAAGGAGGTGCGGCAGGTAATGTAGGATAACGTTGCATAGAAAACAAATATTTTCCTACCGCGAACACGCAATCCAAGCCAAGATGCAATCTAGAAGACGGTAGCAACGAGGGGTATCGAGTCTCACCCTTGAAGAGATTCCAAAGCCTACAAGATGAGGCTCTTGTTGCTGCGGTAGACGTTCACTTGCCGCTTGCAAAAGCGCGTAGAAGATCTTGATCACGATCGATTCCGGCGCCACGAACGGGCAGCACCTCCGTACTCGGTCACACGTTCGGTTGTTGATGAAGACGACGTCCACCTCCCCGTTCCAGCGGGCAGCGGAAGTAGTAGCTCCTCTTGAATCCGACGGCACGACGGCGTGGTGTCGGTGGTGGTGGAGAAATCCGGCGGAGCTTCGCTTAAGCGTGCGGGATGTGGTGGAGGAGAGAGACCGCTAGGGTTTGGGGAGAGAGGGGAGGCTAGGGCGCCGGCCAAGGGCAGCCCTAGGTGGTGCGGCCAAGAGTGGGCAGCCCCTCCCTCTCCTCCTCATTATATAGGTGGAAATCCCCAAGTGTTGGTATCCAAGTCTTCGAATAAGACCCCAACAATGAAACCTCCCATATGTAGGGAAACCTACCCAAGGTGGGAATCCCACTTGGGGTGGGATTCCCCCTTCCATGAGGGGGTTGGCCGGCCACCCTAGGGGAGTCCACCTTGGACTCCTCCCTTTAGGGTTGGCTGGCCATGCAAGGTGGAGTCCCTCCGGGACTCTACTTTCCATGGTGATTTCTTCCGGACTTTTCTAGAACCTTCTAGAACCTGCCATAAATGCACCGGATCATTTCCAAACTTGGAATATGACTTCCTATATATGAATCTTATTCTCCGGACCATTCCGGAACTCCTCGTGATGTCCGGGATCTCATCCGGGACTCCGAACAAATATTCGAACTCCATTCCATATTCAAGTTCTACCATTTCAACATCCAACTTTAAGTGTGTCACCCTACGGTTCGTGAACTATGCGGACATGGTTGAGTACTCACTCCGACCAATAACCAATAGCGGGATCCGGAGATCCATAATGGCTCCCACATATTCAACGATGACTTCGGTGATCGAATGAACCATTCACATACGATACCAATTCCCTTTGTCACGCGATATTTTTACTTGTCCGAGGTTTGATCATCGGTATCACTCTATACCTCGTTCAACCTCGTCTCGTGACAAGTACTCTTTACTCGTACCGTGGTATGTGGTCTCTTATGAACTTATTCATATGCTTGCAAGACATTAGACGACATTCCACCGAGAGGGCCCGGAGTATATCTATCCGTCATCGGGATGGACAAATCCCACTCGTTGATCCATATGCCTCAACTCATACTTTCCGGATACTTAATCCCACCTTTATAACCACCCATTTACGCAGTGGCGTTTGATGTAATCAAAGTACCTTTCCGGTATAAGTGATTTACATGATCTCATGGTCATAAGGACTAGGTAACTATGTATCGAAAGCTTATAGCAAATAACTTAATGACGAGATCTTATGCTACGCTTAATTGGGTGTGTCCATTACATCATTCATATAATGATATAACCTTGTTATTAATAACATCCAATGTTCATGATTATGAAACTAATCATCCATTAATCAACAAGCTAGTTTAAGAGGCATACTAGGGACTTCTTTGTTGTCTACATATCACACATGTACTAATGTTTCGGTTAATACAATTATAGCATGATATATAAACATTTATCATAAACATAAAGATATAAATAATAACCACTTTATTATTGCCTCTAGGGCATATCTCCTTCGAGTCTCCCACTTGCACTAGAGTCAATAATCTAGTTTACATTTGTAAAGATATAACACCTTGGCCTTCGGTGCTTTATCATGTATTGCTCACGGGAGAGGTTTTTAGTCATCGGATCTGACACGCTCAGAAACGTATGTATTTTGTAATTCATTTGCGTCTCAACGCATTACTCATTTCCAAATGAGTTGGCATTAAATATGTTTGATCTTCGGTGGAACCTTAATTCCGCTTGTCTGAAATATGTCACTAATATTGTCACACACAATATAGCTTCAAAGTTCGACTCTGTCGGAACTACACCAAGTTCTCAAAGAACCTCTTGACTTAACATCCTTTGTCATTGTCAAAATAATGACATACTCGCCTTCTTTTGTAGAATCTGTCACAATATTTAGAACTCTTCTAAATCTAGCATAGACAACTTCTAGCTCATTGTGCTACCTTTTAAACAACACTTAGTCTAATTTGAGATTGAAATTATATTTTATATGTGACAAAACCAATATCGGTGTAACACCTTACGGCGATTTGTTTGTCATTTCTTCATACAAAAATATAAATATATATATCCTTAGTTCTTCTAAAGTACTCAAGGATATTCTTATCGTCGTCCAATGATCATCATATGAATCATTCGGTATATGCTCATAACACTTTATAGCACATGATATCTGATTGTGTACATATTATTCGTGATCTATAATCACTCATGTGTTTTTTACTCATTGAGTGTCAGATACACTCAAGTCTTGTTAAACCTTCACATGACAAGAACATTTTATTAATATTTCTATATTGAACTACTTCAATATTCATCATATGTACTTTGACTTAAACTTATTTATGTGTTTCAATCTATCTTCATAGATCTTCACACTAAATTTGTTTCAGTCCATATCCTTTCATTGAAGTTAATTCTCAATGAAACCTTTTTAATCAAGTATATAATTACATCATTTATAACCAACTATATGTCACCTACATAAAGTATTATAAATGTGTCTTAGCGCTCCCACTTAATTTCTTGCAAATGCAAGCCTCTTCATCGTCTCTGATGAAATCAAAAACTGTTTGACTATTTCATCTGGTGAAGATTCTAACTCCGTGATACTTACTTCATCCAATTGAAGCTTGTATACCTATCTAGTATTCCACGGACCAGCAAAACTCTTGGTTGTATCTTGTATACATACTTCTGTTAAGTAGTGTATTTTGCCATCCTACTAGCATATCTCATAAAAGAAATATGTAGTGATTACTAGAATAATCCACATAGACTATAAGCATTGCTACGGAAGATCTAATCTTATCGTATTCAACTCTTTGAACTTTGTCGTAAACAATGTTTCGATAAGTCAAGATTTCTTCAAGGATATTTCATCCAAGTCTATCAATTTCATAGATCCATTTACTTTCATAAAGTATTCATCTATCTTGGATTTCATGGCGCATGGCCATTTTAACGGAGTCAGGGCCCATCATAACTTCTTTGTTTTGTAGTTGGTTTATCATTGTTCAAAATCAATCCTTTGTCCACAAATCATTTATTTGATCACAAAGTAAACCATACCTACAAGGTTCAATATGTACTTCGATCTCCATGGCTAAAACACTTTGTAGTCATGAGAGCCATGATCGTCGTGGCCGCTTCCGAAACCAATTCCGATCGTTGCGCTACTACGATCATTATGCTCAGGTTCATAAACCTTATCAAATTATATTGTCCTCCCACTCAAATACTTCACTCGAAACAATTTCTCGGAAATAAGAAACATTGACAAACACTTTTGTCTTTGTCTCGTGGGAAGAATTCCCAATTAAATCTCACTACAAGAAAAGTTCTGATAGACAACGTCTCAAAATCGTCCGCTAAGGGGTATTTTTCGTCGCCCATGGGCCTAACCCGACGATATGGGTTCTGTTGTGGAAACTGCGTCAGGCAAAGTCCAACGACGTTTTTTCGGTCCGTCGCGCTTGGGCGCCCTTCCGCCACGGAAAATCGGACCGTTGCGCAAGTGTTTCCGGGAGCCCGTTGATCGCGACGTCATGCAAGCCGACACGTGGCGGACGCCGTTAACCGGCGAGTTAACGGCGTTAACCGACTGAAACCCCGTGGTAGATGGTAGGCCCACACGAGGCCTGCCACGTCTTAAGCGGGCCGGGCCAGTCGACATAGTTTGACCAGGTCAACTATATAGTCGGGCTGGTCCATTAGTTACGTGGGCCGGGCCTAACCTCTAAGGTTGATCGGTCAAAACTTAAATGGGCCGGCCCATTTAACATGTGGGTCCACCTTACGACTCTGGGCCGGCCCAAGAAAGCAAGTGGGTCGGGCCGAAACACGAGTGGGTCCCACTTTCTCGTTAAAGGGCCGGCCCATTTAGTGTGTGGGGTCCACCGGTGTAGCAAGTGGGCGGGCCAAAAACACGAGTGGGTCCCACTTTCCGAGTTAAAGGGTCGGCCCATTTAGTATGTGGGGTCCACCATATAGCAAGTGGGCCGGCCCAACAAGATAGTGGGTCGGGCCAAAAACACGAGTGGGTCCCACTTCCTGTTAAAGGGCCGGCCCATTTGGTGTGTGGGGTCCACCATATAGCAAGTGGGCCGGCCCAACAAGATAGTGGGCCGGGCCAAAAGCACAAGTGGGTCCCACCTTCCTGTTAAAAGGCCGGCCCATTTAGTATGTGGGGTCCACCATATAGCAAGTGGGCCGGCCCAACAAGATAGTGGGCCGGGCCAAAACACATGTGGGTCCCACCTTCTGTTAAAGGGCCGGCCCATTTAGTATGTGGGGTCCACCATATAGCAAGTGGGCCGGCCCAACAAGATAGTGGGCCGGGCCAAAAGCACATGTGGGTCCCACCTTCCTATTAAAGGGCCGACCCATTTACCATGTGGGACCACCATATACCAAATGGGCTGGCCCAACAAGATAGTGGGCCGGCCCAATAAGCATGTGGATCCCACTATCGTGTAACCGGGCCGGCCTACTAAAGAAGTGGGCGGCCCAAAATGAAAGTGGGTCCCACACTACCGTAAGTGGGCCGACCCAATGCTGTTGTAGTGCCCTACTTGTTTGACTAGTCAACATGAATTAAATTTCATGAGCCTAAAATCTGATATCAATGATACACACAATTACATACACAAATAAAACAAGTAGGAAAATTACAAGGCAATTCATGTGCCCAAATAAAAAAATTACATAGAATCATTGAGGACTTCTATTAGCATCATCAATAACACGTTGACATTTGGCAATCGCCTTGATTGAATCTTGTGTACTCTTTGTCAACATATCGACTACGGATCTTAAAGCGAGCAATACCATGTCTTTTATAAAGTACAGCCTTGAGATATTTACTTGTTTGATGAAACCAATGGTCTAGGTTGACGGCTATGAGAAGATGCATCGAAGAAATATCGAAGTTTTTGTGGGCCTCACTTCTAATGAAGATTGCTTCATCACAAGCGCATTCGATAATAATGCAAAAAGAGTTAAACGATGAACTATGCAAACATTTATTATGCAATGTAGATATAAGATAATAACAAGTTGCATAAATAAGACAATGTATGGAACTTGTACTAAGCACAAACTTACATCATAATGTTGCACATGGTCGCTACAGATCCTTTTTTGGCGACTATCTTCTATTGATGACTGCTTCATTAAAACTGCATTACGGTAACATTGCAAACATAGTTACAACAATTAACTATTCAAACATGTAGTATGCAATGTAGAGATCAGATAACACCATGTAGCAGAAATAAGCACAAGATAAGATAAGATGCATGTACTAAGCACATACTGGCTCGCTGCAGGTCCTTCTCTTGCGTGCACTAGTCGTGGTCAACATGCTTGTCATTTTAGGTTCAGCCATCAAGTGAAATGCTAATCCTCCTGCTCCATTGTCCTTAATCTGTGTTTAGATATCACATTTAAGACCAAGTCAGCTGGTTTCAAATAACAAAAAACTTGAGCTGCCAAATGAATAAGCCAATATTTACCAGATATCGGATTAAAACCAACTAGATGTTGCTTTGCATGAGATACGAATTTCGGACATTCGGATTTAGAGTAGGGTAATGCCAAGGTTTTCCACATAAAGTAAGCTGGCATTAAGAATGACCAAATGTCGGGTTCAAATCACCTTCGCAGTTTCTCCAAGACAAGCATATCAAATAGGCAGAAACATAGTAAAGCATGAATGGCATTGCTATGGCAGGGTTCCAAGTGTTAATCTCTTGCATAAGGAACAATGCATATAGGTTATAGATAATAACGGAAGTAAAGCGCCAAAATTACCAACCAAGAACTCAGATTCCAACCTTCCCTAGCGTCCCCGCTGTTAATGTTGGATGTTCTAATAAGTGGTTCGCATGATCAATCCCTAGGAAAAATAACATTGACAAGTCGATCTATGATAATACAAAGACCAGACATGCACGCAGCAATAACTATATAAGCTAAAGACGAGGTATAATAGAAAGAAGATTGGAAATGCACATAGCATGATTATAAAAGCAGTGTGAGAATAGCAGACACGAGAAAACAGCTAGCAGCTAGCGGTGAGCTAATGACGTGGTATAAGAACAAGCAGATTGGAAATGCCCATAGCATGACTATAAAAGCGGTGCGACAATAGCATGCAGTACAAAAACGAGTTGGCAGCAAATGAATGGGTATAAGGCTATAAATATGTGGATGCACACAGGTGTCAGTAGAATGAACAGGATGGTAGCGACCGGATAATGCTTTTGTACTGTATAATATTTAAACAAACTTCACGCGAAGCAACACATCAAGAAAGTTAACGGCATATGAGATCTGCAAATAACTACACAAAACATGGCTAAAGAAACACCGCGATCTAACGGGCCAGCGTACTAACCAAGCCGCGGCGGGGTGGACGGGGGCGGCAACTTGCATTCCAGCGGCGGCGAACACGGGAGACGATGAATCGACCCTGTTTCAGTAGAAGCGGGCGTTAGTGAAGCAGATCTGGTTGGCTAGCAAGGGATTCGGTGAAGTTGATACAGCCGCTGCGCCGAGGTAGTCGGTGGCGAGGTCGGCGGT
Source organism: Lolium rigidum (assembly GCF_022539505.1). Taxonomy (NCBI): domain Eukaryota; kingdom Viridiplantae; phylum Streptophyta; class Magnoliopsida; order Poales; family Poaceae; genus Lolium; species Lolium rigidum. The sequence continues at coordinate 136,447,069 of NC_061510.1, read as the reverse complement.
GAAGCAGATCCGTCGGTGGCGAAGTCGGCGGTGAAGCAGATCCGTCGGTGGCGAGGTCGGCGGTGAAGCGGATCCGTCGGTGACGAGGGCGGCGGGGGAGCGGATCAGGTGGGTGGACAGCCAACACGATCAAGGCTACGGCTGTGGAGGAGTATGCCGGCGGCGAAGCGGATCTAATACTTGTAGAGAGTCGAGCTTTGGCGTGTGAGAGTATTTTTGAGCTAATGGGGCGAATGGTTGGTGGGTGGGTGTGGGCCCGTGGGGAGGGTTCGGGATCTAGGCAAGATATTTCATTGTTACCGAATGAGCCCTCCATGGTCGGTGGGTTGTAGCTTCCGGACCAGGGTTAAAAGGGTAAAACTGGTCACGGGATTTTCGAATGGATGCGGCGGGATGATTTGGCGCGCGGCCGAAATTTTCAGTTTCAAGCTACGAGCAGAACGACAAAAATAATGTTCTTCCCCAGGGAGCTCTCATTTCTTCCTCTTCTCTTTCTCCCTCGAGTCTTTCCCACTCCCCGGCTCCTCTCCCCCTTCTCTCCGGCGGCCTCGCCGGCGGAGACGAGGCCGACTTCTCTCTGTATATTGTACACCCTCCGAACTAAATTAATTGATTCAACTTTCCTTAGACGTGTATGTATCTAGAGTAAAAACATGTGTGGATACATCCATATTTAGATAAGCAAAGTTGAGTCGGCTAATTTGGATCCGAGGGAGTTAGTGTTGTTGTAAGCTTAGATCCGGTGTTTCCCATGAGCGAGAATGGCACAATGGAGTCGGGGATCTCGTCATCGGCTTCGGATCCGGCCTGTGGTGAATGCGGAGGATCTTGCCGGCCAAACCCCGATCTGGTGCCATCAATGTGATGGCGCTAACGGTGAGGCTTGCTTTGGTCAGTGCTTCAGATCCGGCCAATGGGGAAGTCAAGCTGCTAAAGTTCACAAGCTCGGGGCATACGACGGCGTCATCCGTCTTGCCCGTGCACATCTTGGCCTTTCAGCGGCCCTTCTCGGAGCCAATATGCCGTTGCTTGAGGCCCTTCTTCTCCTTCGTCCTGGCGACTACCGGCGACACCGTCCCAAGTGGTGCGTCCCCGGCGACGGAGTTGCTTGGAAAGGATGCGGAGCGAGAGATCGATGTGCGGTCGAGAAGGACTCGATTGATTTTCTTCTATATGTTTTCGGGTCCTTTTTGTAAAGTTGCGGGTTCTATTAGTTATTGTCTAGTACTTTTGGTCCTCTATGTAATTTTTTGGACTAGTTTCCATTGGCATCGATAAACTTGAATTTTGACAAGTTCACGGGGAAAAAAATTCCTTTGCACATATGGCCTATCATGTATAAACATTCTTGAGATTTAAACTATATGTAATGTGCCATGCATTAACCCTAAACCATATATATGTAACTAACCCTAGCTGATCAAACCCTACTTAATTAAAACAAATAACCCTAAACTATACGCATGCACTTTATGCGCAAAGGCGCGGGTGCCTCTAATAATGTGTGTGCGCACTCGATCGATGATCCCTAAACCTTATACAACCCTGAAACCCTAATCCCTAATCCCTAAACCCTAAACACCCTAAACACTAAACCCTATACCCTAAACCCTAATTAAACCCTATATATAGGCCAACGACACTTAATTGTGCATCAAGCAGGCCAGGGGTGCCTCGCGGTCCTCTAATTAAATTAAATGTGCCATGCATTAACCCTAAACCATATATATGTAACTAACCATAGCTAATCAACCCTACTTAATGAAAACACATAACCCTAAAGTATACTAGCTATAACCCGATCTAATAAAAACATGCTCTATATATAGCAGCTAGCTAGCAAACCTTAGATTAACACCAATTAATATATACATGGCCTATATCGATCATGTTGTATAACATATCTGTCGTGGTATCGTCACGGCATATGCCATAGGGTGGCTAATCGAAGGTGGTTCCTGAGAGATCTCACGGCGGTATCCGGAAGCGGGTATGGGCACGAGCGACACGGCGACGTACCCAGGTTCGAGGCCCTCCGATGGAGGTAAAACCTCTACTCCTGCTAGAGTGTATATGATGATCACACAATACAATGGTGCTCCTAGAGGCTGTGTCCGGCTGCTCCTGGGAGGCTAAGGGAGACGATGGTCTCTCTCACAGGGCAGCGCTAAGGGTGGAATGAAGTAAGAATGATCGATCCCCTACACGAGAGGGGGTAGTGCGGCTTATATAGGCACCGGCACTTTACATATAAGACCCTATAGTCTACTGGCCGGCTTGGCCGGCTCCGGCTTCCGCTCCTTCCCGAGGCAATGACGTCAGGAGCCGTTGAGGCGTAGTGGCCCGTCCCATCCGACTGCCCAGGTTAGCGGTATGGAGAGGAGGTGTCCCTGTCGCCGTCAGCCACTGTAGCCAGTACGGATCGTCGTTAGCCATGATGGCCTGTCCGGCGCGTGGCACTGTTGCTCCACAGTGCCCCGCGCTTTACGGAAGATGAAGTCAGCGTGGACTTTGGGAACCCGGATCACCAACCCGGTTCCTTCTAGTGCAAGACTCGCCGGCCTCGAGTCGGTCGAGAGTACGGACCCCCGGTCGGATATGGCTTGTAGAAGCCGGCCCAGCTACAACATTGGCGGCCGTAGCCAAGCCGACTAGGACCTAGAGCCGGCCGGCTTCCGGACCGGCCGGCCACGGCGCCGGCCGGCTGCTCCTCAGCCGGCCTTTGCCGCGAGCCGGCCAGTGGCCAGCCGGCTGCTCACCGTCCATTGCCCTACCCGGGGTCTTCCCCCGACATTAGCCCCCGAAGCTGGCAAGGTCCTGCGTTTAGAAGGACCTAGGCAGGTTTTCCTGGCTTCTTGAATACACTTGGCGGCACCTGGAGGGGCCGGAATCCATTGAGCGGCTCTCCTCTTCGGCCGCGCTGCCGCCGCTCTATCACTTACGCAGCTATTCTTACAAGTCTTGATGGCGTCTCCGCCTTGCTGATGATTTTTGGTCCGAGTTGAACTTGTTGTCCGGCTCCGGCTTGCGGCGCGCCGGAGTCTCCGCCGCCTCGGGTCCTGCACCCGACTTGACCGGTCTGACGCCTGGGCTCTGCCGCCGGTTCGTCTGGTCACATCAATGTCCCCGCCGGATCCGCTGCGGTCGTGGGGGAAGTGGTGTGGCCGTTTCCAGTAACCGTCGCGGTCGTGGGAGGAGTTAGGGCGCAGTAAATCCGGAGGCGTGGCCCACGTTGGCCACTTGGAGGCCAACCGCCCACGGCTGAGGGCTTTAAATGCCGCGGGGGAGGCATCGAGGCGGCACTTGCCCCTTTCTTCCTCCTCGCGCTCCCGCTTCGCTCCTCCTCGCGCTCGAGCTTTTCACTGCCCCGGCGCCGTTTTTTCTCCGTTCTCCTGGTGAGCCTCAGCGAGCGGTTGCCCCGACGATCCTCCGCCGAGCTGCCGCCGCAACCCCGCCAATCCGGCGCCACGGGGCCGCGCGCATCGACGGCGTTCCCTTCTCCACCGCGATCTCCTCCGGCGAGGAGCGGCTCTTCTTCGCCCTTCCGCCTCTCCTGGACCTCTTCCTCTTCTTCGTCCTCGATGGCCCAGCCGAGCGGTTCCTGGAAAGGTTCTTACATGCGGGAGGATGACATTGCCCGGCTTGTGCGCCTCCGCCGCATCCCGGCGGGGGTGATTACGAGGGCGCCGGGCGCGGAGATGGAGCCCCGGCCGGAGCCCGGCGAACGCGTGGTCTTCGGCGCGCACCTCGACCGCGGGTTGGGCCTGCCGGTCTCCAACTTCTTCCGCCGGTTCCTCGACCACTTCGGCCTGCAGCCGCACCACCTGCCGGCCAACGCCATGATCCTCCTCAGCTGCTATGTGGTCTTCATGGAAGGCTACGCCGGCTTGTGGCCGGATGTGGAGTTTTGGAGCCGGCTTTTCTACATCAAGGCGCAGACGGTCTGAGGACCTGCGGCGCCGCCTCCATCTATCCTCGCACGGGTACGTCTTTCCCGCGGATTCCGACTGTCGATTCTGTGAAGAATTGGCAAATGTCTTTCTTTTACGTGCGGAACGAGAGCCCGGCCTTCGACCGGCTCAACCTGCCGGAATACAACCCGGCTCCGCCAGTCGGCCGACTCAACTGGGGCCACAACGCCAAGTCCTCGGACCCGGACGCGGAGGTGAACCTCTGTGGGACTTTGCGGGTGAGTGCGTCACGGGGGGCCGGCTGAGTGCCGAGGACCTCCTCTGCACCTACATCATGCGCCGGGTTATACCGCTCCAGTGGCGCGTCCACAAGATCGGCCATATGTCCGGCCGGCTCGACCCGACCCGGGCGTCGAAGGCGGAGCTTTCCAAGTCTCAGGTGGCTCGCCGGGTGAACAACATCACCAAGGCCAACATGCCGGACAACTGGGATTGGGGGCTGCCGCCCTACGGCCAGGAGCAGCCGCTCGAACTGGTAAGTTTGATGTTTTGCCGTCTTCCGGCTTGCGGCTGCGTGGCCGACTTGATATTTATCTTGTTGTCTTCAGCTTTTCACCCGCCAAGGCATCGAGGATGGCGACCTGGCGACGAAGGTCTGGACGCCGGATCACGTCGACCCGGCCGACCTAGCCGGCGACCCAGCCGGTGACGACGGTCTGCCGGAGGTGCCGGATCAAGGCGGCCAGGGGGAACATAATCCTCCGCCCTCGCCTGAGCATGAGCAGGAGCAGGAGCAACCGCAGGCGGAGCCGGCGGAATCCGGCACGGGGCCAATCCCGGCGGTGCCTCTGCGCGCGGTGCCGCCTACGGGCACGGCGACTTCCGCGCCGAAGGGGAGGAAGCGGGCCGGCGGCGGGTCCACGGCTGCGGTGGAGGCGAAGGCCAAGAAACAGCGCCGGCTGGCGCCCAAGAAGGTTCCGGAGAAGACCGGGTGAGCTCTTTTTTCTCTGTTGTTTGATTCCTTTTCTTTCCTTCCTTTTTGTACTTATCTTTTCTCGCTTGTTCGACTAGGGCTCCTATTAAGTTTACCCAGGGAGGCGGCTCTCGGCAAGCTCCTCCCGTCACGTCGCCGCTTCAGCGGCAGAGGAGGGAGCCAACCCCGCAACCTTCGGCACGCGCGCGCACGCCGCCGGCTGCCAACGTGCCGCCCGGCTGCGCCACGCCGGGCGTCTTCTTCAGCCCGCGCCTCTCCGCGGCGCACTGTCCGGCGGAGACCGGGGTCGGTCGGCGCGCCGGCCGACCATAGACGATATGTTCCCGCGCCGCGCCCCGTTTGTGGAGCGGGCGGCCGGAGCTGGCGAGGGCATGCCGCTGCGGCCGGAGCTGGAGCCGGCGGGGCTGCGCCGCCTGCGACCGGAGTCGGCGGGCCCGCGCCCAACGTCGTGGCGCTGGAGAGCAGCCCGGAAGGAGCGCCTCAAGCGCCGGATGCGACGGCTCCCACCGGGCCGGCCGCTTCGTCCGCGCCGCCTCCGGCCGGAGCCGACGAGGAGGAGCCGGCCGGGGAAGGAGCCTGCAAGGGAGGAGCCAGCACGCTCGAAGGACGCCGACTCCCGGGCGCTGGTGAGGACGGAGGGCCCGTCGGACCCAGCTAAGGGCCTTCATGTGGCCAAGGGGGCTCGGCTGCTGCATGTGTCGTCTGCCTCTGACTCCAGCCTTGGCTCGGCTGGCACCATGGAGGCTGCGTGGCATCAGGCGGATGCCTGTGAGGTGACCAGCCGGGAGGGCCAGCCGGGCGTGGCGCCCATGAAGGCTGTTCTTCTCCGGCTTCCGCGGCAGCCTCAAGGCCAAGGCCGCCGAGACCCTTGCCCAGCTGGCGACGGCTGGAGGATGCCGACAAGGTATGTTATTATC
>NC_061510.1:136184206-136441147 GCF_022539505.1 Lolium rigidum | reverse complement strand
GGGACAAAGCCGTAAGTACTTCAAGTACTTGCAAACTAATACCAATGTAAAATGCTAGCTCTTGGAGTTAAACTCTATTTCTACTTGCATAAGTCATATTTTAGTTTATGAGTGGTGAAGCATATACTAGCTACTCAAGTGGGAACATTAGTGTCATTCCCACACAATGGTTGTCATTCTACCAAATCACCAAGTCACCATTCATATTCAGAAAGTTTTCAAAAGACTGACACAGGAAATTGTATGGCCTTTCCAATTGTCCGTAACCGTGGACACGGCTATTCGAATAGATTGACACTCTGCAGAGGTTGCACACTTGTGCCACAACATTTGATTACATCCGTCGGAATCACTCCGAGTCACCGTAACACAGTACGCGGATCATCAACCCTAACCTTTCACTTATAAACCCTAGTATGAGCACCTCTCCCCATGAGCTTGGCCTCCCAGTGAAAACCAACTGTTAACCTGGGAACTGCACAGGGCTTGGCCGTACAATTTCACCTCAATTCACATCTTTCTCAACAACGGAGGCAGCCTCGGCATAACCCCTATGATGTGTGTTCAGAGGGAACCCATACTAAGATGTATAAACTTCCAGTTAAGCCCTACCCATAATCAGGTATTGTGGGGGTACTTGTATTTGGAAAGGTATCGCATTCAAACCAATATCAGGGTTTTATCAAAAATCACCATCTTCTCTTGGTCACCATCAACTTCAAAACTTTCAATAGGATTTTATCAAAAATCACTATCTTCTCTTGGTCACATTCCACTTTAAAACTTTCAATGGAATGCTTCACCATTCCAAGGTTTCAATTTCATCAAGTCACATGTTCCCATCTAGAGTAGTCAAAGTTTTAGTATTTTAGCACTAGCACTAATCATGAGGGGTGCTACATTTGCTTGCCATCTATAGCACTAACTTTGCTACTCTAATGGTTTTGTTCAACTATACCATTTAATTAACTCTTTTGAAAAACACAACAAGTAAGACTTGTAGGGTATACAAATAGGATAAGCTTGTATGAAGGTAGATAAAATCATGGTGCCTTGCCCAAGGTGGGCTTTGCACTTTGCAAGAGTATTATCTTGCCTTGGTAGTTCTCAAGGTTCTCTTCTTCCTCTTCTTGGTAGAATTCTCCTTCCTCTTGGTAATTTCCGGTGCTAGCGTCTAAATTTAAATACAAGGTATAATCACTAAACAAACTCAAAGTCTATGCTAAGCACATCATTATCTCACACAAACTATGCTAAGCACACTCATAAAATAATTAGGTGCATTGGTTTTCTTTATTAAAGAAACTAATTTCCTCTCATTACATATGTGATTAATAATCTTCATTTAGTTCTTGAGAAAATAATTTCCTCTCATTGAAATCTTCTTAAGATTTAACTTCTCAAATAATCATATATGAATTCATATTGACCTAAGTCAAACCTTCATTATCATTATTTGAGAAAATGATTTAAATGAGGTAAATCACCTCATACTATTTTATAATTCTCCAAATGATTTAAATCTCCAAATATTCATATAGGAGTGTTTGGACCAGGGGTACAAACATCTCATGAACTCATTTGGGACAAGATTTAAATGAAGGGAATTCCTCCATGTGATTTACATAATAAATTTGGGACAATTTCACTTAATAAACTAGCCATATTGTCCATTAATTAATCTAGGGCATGATCATGCAAAGTGACCACACCATTTTATTGCATAATCAATTAGTGTAAGTCATTTGTGAGCTATAGGAGTTGGAATTGTTCAAATATCTATTTTATTTGATTTTTAATAATTATTCTAAGGCAGAAAAGTCCCTGCCTTGTTTATTTTCCCATTTTAAATCTATAATAGATCTAGGGTTCAAACCAGGGGCAGTGTGTAGATAATTTCTTAAGCTTTCTAATTATATAAAGTTTGTTAAATTTGGCCAAGCCAAACAGATCCTATGAATTTTCAAAGTTGGGTCCAGTATTGAATTCAAACTAAATTTATTAAACGAAATTTGAATTAAACGGGCTGGCGGGAAAGCTAACTGGGCCCAAAGGTTTAAAAACGGCCCAAGGCCAGCCCACCACGCGTCTGTGCACGCGCGGGCCGCCTGACAGGGGGCTCCACCCGTGAGCGACGTTTAAACGCCGAAGCGGTATGGGCGCGTCTGAGGCGTTGGATTAGATCCACGATCAACGGCTCAGGTTCATCGTCGTCTCCGACGAGAACCCGACGGTGCGGCGGCGACAGTAGGGGGTCGGAGGCTCACCGGGGCTCCAGCTAGGGTCAGGCAGTGTGCTCGGTGACGTTGTGGATGACGGCGAAGCTCCTGGTAGCAGTGGCGTCGTCAGGGGCGGCCTCCTTCTCGCGGCGATCTGCCGCGGGGCTTCCGCGGCGCTGAGGCGTCGATTGGACCGGCGGCGGTGGCTAATCGAGCATGGCGAAGTGCTGGGGAGGTCGAGGAAGGAGAGGGAGTGAGCTGGTGTGAGGAGATGGTCGAGGCGAGGCCTCCTTTTATAGGCGCGTGAGGTGCCGTGGGTGCTGCGGCGGGGTCGACCATGGGGCGGCCGTTCCGGGGGTCTAGAGGGCTAGGCGACGACGGGGTCGTGTTCACGACGTCACCGCGGTCCTCGGAGCGTCAACGGCGCGATCAATGGCGGCGTACGGTGGTCGGGCGCTTGCTCGTACTGGCGCGGCCGTGGCGGGCGCGTTCGTCCTCTCCGGCGACGGTAGGGGCTAGGGGATGACGCGAGCGTGTCCGGCGAGCTCCGCGTGGCGAGGAAGGTACCGTGGCGCGCGGACATGGTCGGGGTACGGTGCTGTACTGCGGGCTCCGCGTGGCCTTGTCGCGCGCGTCCGTGCGCGGCGACGTCACCATGCCGCTCGCGGCGCGCCAGGGACGTACTGGGCGCGCGTCGTCCGGGATCTGTCGGCGTCCTCGCGACCAGGGGCGGGTACAGGCGATCTCCTGGGATCGTGGGCGACGCGTTGGACACGGTGGCGAGGCTGATCGTGGAGGGAAGGAGAGGGGAAGGTGTCGAGGTGCGACATGGCCGGCATGGCCATGTCCATGCCATGCCTGGCACTCCCTTGGTGTTTCTTTGGCATGGGCTCGATGTGGTGGGGTCCAGGGGTCACTGCTAGGGCTGGTGGTGGTCAAGATTTGGGCTGGTTTGATCACATTCAAAAATGTGATGATCTTGTTTTCATTAAAAAGTCTCTACTTTGCTTGATCCTAGCTCTTGATCCAAGATGAATTTGGTATGGTCCCTTTTACAAAAGTTGTTCATCTTGTTGTGTACTTGGATGACATGCAAAGAGTTGGATGTGTTTAGTTTAGAAATTTTGAAATAGAGAGGCTCAAAGGGGTGACCAGATTGTAATTGTCAAAAATGACCATTATCTTATGTGAGCATATTTTAATTCTTGGCTTTGATTTAATTTGGGTTTCTTTGATTCTCAAAGTTGTAATAACTATTTAATATCATATTATAACTAATGGTGAAAAGCAAATGGGTCTAGGGTCAAAGTTATAAAAATATCATATGTCATATGTTAGGGTTTTTAGGGTTTTATTCTTATTTGATTTCTTTCTCTTTTTCATTTATTTGTTTGGTGATCATCATTGGATCACTCTAGGGTTGTGGAGTTTATCACATACACAAAAATAACACTCATCATGGCATAGCACTCAAAATGCACAAGTCCTATGCAGGGTACTATATGAATTTTGAAAAGTTTTTGTTGGTTCTCAAATTTAGATAATTGGACTTGTTCTTCTTCCTTTATTTGAAATTTGAGGTGTTACAAACCCTTCCCCCTTACAAAAGATCTCGTCCCGAGATCTAGAAGAACAACAGTCTAGAGGTTAAAGAGATCTGGGTACTCCTTCTTCATATCTTCTTCTCGCTCCCAAGTGGCTTCATCTTCGGTATGATTGCTCCACTGTATCTTCAGAAACTTGATGCTTCGGGTGCGGGTGGTTCGGTATGCCTCTTCCAAGATGCGAATCGGCACTTCGCGGTAGGTAAGGTCATGATTGATATCCACCGAACGGTGGTCGATGTTCTTGAATACCTCGGTCTTCTCTGGCACTTCTAAGCACTTCCGGAGGAGTGAGATGTGGAACACGTTGTGCACAGCTGCCATTTCTTCCGGTAGTTCCAGTTGATAGGAGACTTCTCCTCGGCGGCTGAGAACTTTGAAGGGTCCTACATACCGGGGTGCAAGCTTCCCTTTGAGTTGGAAACGCTGCATTCCCTTCAGGGGTGATACCTTGAGATAGACAAAATCTCCGACCTCAAAGGTCATCTCTCGGCGTCTCTTGTCGGCGTAGCTCTTCTGGCGGGACTGAGCGGTCTTGAGGTACTCTCGGATCTTGTGCACCTTCTCTTCTGCTTCCCTAAGCACATCAGGTCCAAAGACTTGGCTCTCTCCGACTTCGGACCAATTCAGAGGGGTACGGCATTTCCTTCCGTACAGGGCTTCGAAGGGGGCCATCTGTAGACTGGCTTGGTAGCTGTTGTTGTAAGAGAATTCTGCGTAAGGCAGACAGTCCTCCCACTTGGATCCATATTCCAGGACGCAGGCTCTCAGCATGTCCTCCAGTATCTGGTTGACTCTCTCGGTCTGTCCATCAGTCTGCGGGTGATAGGCAGTGCTGAAATTCAGACGAGTTCCTAATCCTTCATGCACCTTCTGCCAGAATCTTGAGGTGAATTGTGAACCTCTATCTGACACTATTGACTTTGGGGTTCCGTGTAGTGCGACTATTCTGGAGATGTATAGCTCTGCTAACTTTGGGCCTTGGTAGGTTGTCTTGACAGCAATGAAGTGGGCTACCTTGGTCAATCTATCAACAACTACCCAGATGGAATCATTTCCTTTGCTGGATTTGGGCAACCCGGTGATAAAGTCCATTCCTACAGAGTCCCACTTCCATTCGGGAATCTGTAGTGGCTGCAGCAGTCCTGCGGGTCGCTGATGTTCGGCTTTGACTCGTTGACAGATATCGCACTTGGCGATGTAGCTTCCAATCTCCCTCTTCATTCCATGCCACCAGAACTGTTCCTTCAAATCCTGATACATCTTAGTACCTCCGGGGTGGATAGAGTATAAGGTGTCATGGGCTTCCTTCAGAATAACTTGCTTCAACTCCGAGTCTGATGGTACACACATGCGTCCGTTGTACCAAAGGACTCCTTCTTCATCAATGGTGAATCCCGGTGCTTTCCCCGCAGCTATCTGCTTCTTGATCCCTTCAATGCTGGCATTGCCCTTCTGGGCTTTCTTGATCTGACCAATCAAGGTGGGTTGTAGCTCTATACTAGCTAGAAATCCCTTACTGACTAACTCCATTCTAAACTGCTCAAACTCCTGGTGTAAGCTGGGTTGTTCTTCTGCTATCATTGAGTTTAGCTGACATGGCAGTCTACTCAATGCATCCGCTACCACATTGGCCTTGCCGGGGTGGTAGTGGATCTCCATATCATAGTCCTTGATCAACTCTAACCATCTCCGCTGCCTCATATTCAGCTCCTTCTGGGTGAAGATATACTTCGGGCTCTTGTGATCGAATAGATCTCGCAGCGATTACCCATGAGGTAATGGCGCCACACCTTCAGGTGCTAAAACTACGGCCGCGAGTTCGAGGTCATGGGTCGGATAGTTCTGCTCATGTTGCTTCAGTTGCCGGGACAAATAAGATATCACCTTTCCTTCCTGCATCAGCACACATCCAAGACCAATCTTGGATGCATCGCAGTAAACGTCAAAGGGTTTGGTGATATCCGGCATGATCAGGATTGGGGCTGTGGTCAGTCTAAGCTTGAGTTGTTGAAAACTCTCTTCACACTTCTCCGTCCATTCGAACTTCTTGTCTTTCTTTAACAACTGGGTCATTGGTCGAGCGATGCTCGAAAAGCCTTCTACAAATCTGCGGTAGTATCCGGCTAATCCAAGAAAAGCGCGGACCTCGGTCTGGGTGGTTGGGGCTTTCCATTCTGCAACAGTCTTGATCTTGGCGGGGTCTACCGCAATTCCTCCTGCAGACAAGATATGTCCCAGGAATCCTACTTCCTTCAGCCAAAATTCACATTTGCTGAACTTAGCATACAACTTATGCTCTCTAAGGGTCGCCAGGACAGCTTCTAGGTGTTGCTCATGTTCTTCCTCGGACTTGGAGTAGATTAGGATGTCATCAATGAAAACGACAACAAACTTATCCAAAAAGTTCATGAAGATCTTATTCATGAGATTCATGAAATAAGCCGGGGCATTGGTCAATCCAAATGACATGACATTGTACTCGTACAATCCATATCTGGTGGTGAAGGCAGTTTTGGGAATGTCAGATGCACGAATCTTCAGCTGGTGGTATCCAGTTCTGAGATCAATCTTCGAGAATACTACAAAGACCGGTCAGCTGGTCAAACAGGTCTTCTATCTTGGGCAAGGGGTACTTGTTCTTGATGGTGACATCGTTAAGCTTACGGTAGTCCGTACATAAGCGATCGGCACCATCCTTCTTATCCACAAACAACACTCGGGGATCTCCACGGTGACGCACTCGGTCGAATCAGACCTTTGGCTAACAGTTCATCCAGTTGCTTCTTCAGCTCCACAAGCTCTGCTGGGTTCATGCTATAGGCTCTCTGGGCTATAGGTCCAGTTCCGGGAATTAACTCGATGATGAACTCGATATCCCGATCTGGGGGCATACCGGGTAAACCTTCGGGAAACACATCAGGGTATCGACAGACGACCCTGATCTGATCCAAAGTTGGCTTGGTTCAACTTGCCCTCCATCTGGATGGCGGAGTCAACAAGAGCTTCAAGGTCTGCAAAGGGGATGTTGACTAGGACCGTCTGCATCTCATCATGCAGTCCATTCAGGAATCTCTCTTGCCTCTTCTCAGTAGTGTCAGTCTCATCGGGGGCGTACCTTGACAGTGTAAGGAACCTGTCGCGGTATTCTACCACCGTCATCCTTCCTTGCTTCAATTCGCGGAATTCATCCCGCATCTTCTTGATGAGACCCGGGGGCACATGGTACTTGCTGAACTTGAGCTTGAAATCTGCCCAAGTCATGACTTGACCTCCGTTCATGGCACGGGTGCTGGTCCACCAGGCTCGGGCTGGTCCGGCAAGGTAGTGGGTTGCAAACAGGACCTTCTCATTAGCTTCGACTCCGGCAACTTCCAAGTTGTTCTCCATAGTCTGAAGCCAGTCGTCGGCGTCGAGGGGTTCTTCGGTCTTGCTAAACACCGGAGGATTGGTGTTCTGGAAGTTCTTGAGTTTGGATCCGGGGTGATCATGATTCCCATGGCCTTGGTGAGCAAGGTTTTGCAGTGCTGCGATGTTGGCTTGACGTTCAGCTCTTTCTGTCTCCCTGTCTTGAAGCAGAGTCTGCAACAGTTGCATCATGGCATCGTTGTTGTTGCGATTGGGAGGGGCCATCTGAATATATAGAAGATTATAAGATAAGAGGGAATTGTCTAAGGTTTAATGTGGGGTGAATTTAAAACTTGTAAAACTTGAATGCTTTTGATGACAGACACACATTCATTCATTTCACATCACACATTACGAACTAACATTCCACACTTCCATGGTTTTAAGAACCATTCCTCAGACTACGATACAAGTGATAGGAACACACTCATACCCAGGGTTTTAAGAACCCTTCATGCTACGATACACGGGACGGGATACAACTCACACCTACATACGTGATCAAGTGTGGCTACCCTCATCCTCAATGTTGATGGGAACGACATCATCAGGGCCTGGCTCCAGGAACGCGTAGTCCTCCTCCTCAGTGAACTCGTCCTCCTCGAAGTCGTCGTCGTCACTCAGGAAGGCGTCTCCTCCTCGAAGGTCAGCACCGGCCTCGTCCTCCTCTATCTCCATCAGCTGCTCCTCCTGAGCCTTGACGGTGGCCTCAAGTGATGCGATCTGTGCGCGAAGGCGTGTAATGGTGACATCCTTCTTCGCGCACTTCAGGCGAAGCTTGTTGCGGTCCCTGGACAGCTGCTTGATGGCATCGCCATGCGTGATCAGTGCGAGGTGAGTCTGGTTTGCGTACGCACGGGAGTTGTCTAACTCCTTCTGAGTGTGGTACAACATGTAGTCCAGATGCTCAGCGTGGTGCCTCAGCTGTGGGTGCGACTGCAGCTCCATGGGCACACCCATAGCATCACGCCTCACAAGGTGGGCGTAGCGGGACGCCAGTATGCGCACCACGTTCTGTCCACAGAGGCGTGCAAGTGCCTCCTGAAGACCACGTGCAAGACCATCGAGCCAGTTGCTCTCGCGGAAGGAGAAGAGGATCCTCTCCGAGGTGGGAGGCTCCAGCTTGCCCCTCAAGTCGGCGGTGATGATCCACTGCAACTCGCCTCCAACCTGGTCGTTCACCTCGATCCCGTGGAACTCCGGATGAGGACGGCCAAGGAAGTCAGAGAGCGCGTTGAGGTCGTGCTCAAAGATCAACTCTCCACCGTTCCCGAGCTGGTAGAACTTGGTGTTGAGGAGTTCATTCGGCTCCATCTGAAAGTGAAATGGAGGGATAAATTAGTGAGTGATTAAGTGTGGCAAAATTTTAAGTAGATTTAAACAAGAAAGAGCATGATATCACCAAGTTTTGGAAAAAGCCTCAGGGACAAGAGTATGGTAAGTTTTCACAAATATTTGCTTTGTTTTGATTTCAAAGTTAAGTTTTTTATGAACGCCCATTCTAACTAAGGTTTTCTAAGGTCAAACAATGGCTCTGATACCAACTTGTCAACACCCGGGTTTTTAAGTCCGGATGCCTATTATATCATTCATCGCAATCCCAGGAATATTGTTGTTGCGAGATATAATAGCTAAGTATCACAGTCATCATTTATTACAACTCAATAGGTCTTACAACTTGAATCACATGATCCATATTACACAAATAGTTGATCTATTGATCAACGAACAAACACAAGATCAATGCGGAAGCGTAAAGATAAAGGGACTCTGTAGTCCACAGGCCAACGCTTGACGTCAGAAAGCTCCTAGTTATCATAGGCGTCCTGCTGGTCATCCTCGCGGTAGTTCTGTTCATCATCGTACTCTGGCCATTTGAATAGCCAGGGACAAAGCCGTAAGTACTTCAAGTACTTGCAAACTAATACCAATGTAAAATGCTAGCTCTTGGAGTTAAACTCTATTTCTACTTGCATAAGTCATATTTTAGTTTATGAGTGGTGAAGCATATACTAGCTACTCAAGTGGGAACATTAGTGTCATTCCCACACAATGGTTGTCATTCTACCAAATCACCAAGTCACCATTCATATTCAGTAAAGTTTTCAAAAGACTGACACAGGAAATTGCATGGCCTTTCCAATTGTCCGTAACCGTGGACACGGCTATTCGAATAGATTGACACTCGCGAGAGGTTGCACACTTGTGCCACAACATTTGATTACATCCGTCGGAATCACTCCGAGTCACCGTAACACAAGTACGCGGATCATCAACCCTAACCTTTCACTTATAAACCCTAGTATGAGCACCTCTCCCCATGAGCTTGGCCTCCCGGTGAAAACCAACTCGTTAACCCGGGAACTGCACAGGGCTTGGCCGTACAATTTCACCTCAATTCACATCTTTCTCAACAACGGAGGCAGCCTCGGCATAACCCCTATGATGTGTGTTCAGAGGGAACCCATACTAAGGTGTATAAACTTCCAGTTAAGCCCTACCCATAATCAGGTATTGTGGGGGTACTTGTATTTGGAAAGGTATCGCATTCAAACCAATATCAGGGTTTTATCAAAAATCACCATCTTCTCTTGGTCACCATCAACTTCAAAACTTTCAATAGGATTTTATCAAAAATCACTATCTTCTCTTGGTCACATTCCACTTTAAAACTTTCAATGGAATGCTTCACCATTCCAAGGTTTCAATTTCATCAAGTCACATGTTCCCATCTAGAGTAGTCAAAGTTTTAGTATTTTAGCACTAGCACTAATCATGAGGGGTGCTACATTGCTTGCCATCTATAGCACTAACTTTGCTACTCTAATGGTTTTGTTCAACTATACCATTTAATTAACTCTTTTGAAAAACACAACAAGTAAGACTTGTAGGGTATACAAATAGGATAAGCTTGTATGAAGGTAGATAAAATCATGGTGCCTTGCCCAAGGTGGGCTTTGCACTTTGCAAGAGTATTATCTTGCCTTGGTAGTTCTCAAGGTTCTCTTCTTCCTCTTCTTGGTAGAATTCTCCTTCCTCTTGGTAATTTCCGGTGCTAGCGTCTAAATGTAAATACAAGGTATAATCACTAAACAAACTCAAAGTCTATGCTAAGCACATCATTATCTCACCCAAACTATGCTAAGCACACTCATAAAATAATTAGGTGCATTGGTTTTCTTTATTAAAGAAAATAATTTCCTCTCATTACCTAGGTGATTAATACTTCATTTAGTTCTTGAGAAAATAATTTCCTCTCATTGAAATCTTCTTAAGATTTAACTTCTCAAATAATCATATATGAATTCATATTGACCTAAGTCAAACCTTCATTATCATTATTTGAGAAAATGATTTAAATGAGGTAAATCACCTCATACTATTTTATAATTCTCCAAATGATTTAAATCTCCAAATATTCATATAGGAGTGTTTGGACCAGGGGTACAAACATCTCATGAACTCATTTGGGACAAGATTTAAATGAAGGGAATTCCTCCATGTGATTTACATAATAAATTTGGGACAATTTCACTTAATAAACTAGCCATATTGTCCATTAATTAATCTAGGGCATGATCATGCAAAGTGACCACACCATTTTATTGCATAATCAATTAGTGTAAGTCATTTGTGAGCTATAGGAGTTGGAATTGTTCAAATATCTATTTTATTTGATTTTTAATAATTATTCTAAGGCAGAAAAGTCCCTGCCTTGTTTATTTTCCCATTTTAAATCTATAATAGATCTAGGGTTCAAACCAGGGGCAGTGTGTAGATAATTTCTTAAGCTTTCTAATTATATAAAGTTTGTTAAATTTGGCCAAGCCAAACAGATCCTATGAATTTTCAAAGTTGGGTCCGATATTGAATTCAAACTAAATTTATTAAACGAAATTTGAATTAAACGGGCCGGCGGGAAAGCTAACTGGGCCCAAAGGTTTAAAAACGGCCCAAGGCCAGCCCACCACGCGTCTGTGCACGCGCGGGCCGCCTGACAGGGGGCTCCACCCGTCAGCCGACGTTTAAACGCCGAAGCGGTATGGGCGCGTCTGAGGCGTTGGATTAGATCCACGATCAACGGCTCAGGTTCATCGTCGTCTCCGACGAGAACCCGACGGTGCGGCGGCGACAGTAGGGGGTCGGAGGCTCACCGGGGCTCCAGCTAGGGTCAGGCAGTGTGCTCGGTGACGTTGTGGATGACGGCGAAGCTCCTGGTAGCAGTGGCGTCGTCAGGGGCGGCCTCCTTCTCCGGCGATTGCTGCAGGGCTTCCGCGGCAGTGAGGCGTCGATTGGACGGCGGCGGTGGCTAATCGAGCATGGCGAAGTGCTGGGGAGGTCGAGGAAGGAGAGGGGAGTGAGCTGGTGTGAGGAGATGGTCGAGGCGAGGCCTCCTTTTATAGGCGCGTGAGGTGCCGTGGGTGCTGCGGCGGGGTCGACCATGGCGCGGCCGTTCCGGGGGTCTAGAGGGCTAGGCGACGACGGGGTCGTGTTCACGACGTCACCGCGGTCCTCGGAGCGTCAACGGCGCGATCAATGGCGGCGTACGGTGGTCGGGCGCTTGCTCGTACTGGCGCGGCCGTGGCGGGCGCGTTCGTCCTCTCCGGCGACGGTAGGGGCTAGGGGATGACGCGAGCGTGTCCGGCGAGCTCCGCGTGGCGAGGAAGGTACCGTGGCGCGCGGACATGGTCGGGGTACGGTGGTGTACTGCGGGCGCCGCGTGGCCGTGTCGCGCGCGTCCGTGCGCGGCGACGTCACCATGCCGCTCGCGGCGCGCCAGGGACGTACTGGGCGCGCGTCGTCCGGGATCTGTCGGCGTCCTCGCGACCAGGGCGGGTACAGGCGATCTCCTGGGATCGTGGGCGACGCGTTGGACACGGTGGCGAGGCTGATCGTGGAGGGAAGGAGAGGG
Organism: Lolium rigidum; assembly: GCF_022539505.1. Taxonomy (NCBI): domain Eukaryota; kingdom Viridiplantae; phylum Streptophyta; class Magnoliopsida; order Poales; family Poaceae; genus Lolium; species Lolium rigidum. The sequence goes on along the minus strand of NC_061510.1, from coordinate 136,429,004 downwards.
GAAGGTGTCGAGGTGCGACATGGCCGGCATGGCCATGTCCATGCCATGCCTGGCACTCCCTTGGTGTTTCTTTGGCATGGGCTCGAAGTGGTGGGGTCCAGGGGTCACTGCTAGGGCTGGTGGTGGTCAAGATTTGGGCTAGTTTGATCAAATTCAAAAATGTGATGATCTTGTTTTCATTAAAAAGTCTCTACTTTGCTTGATCCTAGCTCTTGATTCAAGATGAATTTGGTATGGTCCCTTTTACAAAAGTTGTTCATTTTGTTGTGTACTTGGATGACATGCAAAGAGTTGGATGTGTTTAGTTTAGAAATTTTGAAATAGAGAGGTTCAAAGTGGTGACCAGATTGTAATTGTCAAAAATGACCATTATCTTATGTGGGCATATTTTAATTCTTGGCTTTGATTTAATTTGTGTTTCTTTGATTCTCAAAGTTGTAATAACTATTTAATATCATATTATAACTAATGGTGAAAAGTAAATGGGTCTAGGGTCAAAGTTATAAAAATATCATATGTCATATGTTAGGGTTTTTAGGGTTTTATTCTTATTTGATTTCTTTCTCTTTTTCATTTATTTGTTTGGTGATCATCATTGGATCACTCTAGGGTTGTGGAGTTTATCACATACACAAAAATAACACTCATCATGGCATAGCACTCAAAATGCACAAGTCCTATGCAGGGTACTATATGAATTTTGAAAAGTTTTTGTTGGTTCTCAAATTTAGATAATTGGACTTGTTCTTCTTCCTTTATTTGAAATTTGAGGTGTTACACGGAGGCGATCTCCTGAATCCCCTGAGATGGGATTCGCGGCGGCGGCGTCTCTGGAAGGTTTTCCGTATCGTGGCTCTCGGTACTGGGGGTTTCGCGACGGAGGCTTTAAGTAGGCGGAAGGTCAACGCGGGGGGCCACACGAGGGGCCCGGGGGCAGGGCCGCGCGGCCAAGGGCCTGGCCGCGCCGCCCTATGCCCTGGCTGCCTCGTGGCCCCACTTCGTTATCTCTTCGGTCTTCTGGAAGCTTCGTGCAAAAATAGGACCCTGGGCGAAAGTTTCATCCAATTCCGAGAATATTTCCTTACTAGGATTTCTGAAACCAAAAACAGCAGAAAACAGCAACTGGCTCTTCGGCATCTTGTTAATAGGTTAGTTCCAGAAAATGCATAAATATGACATATAATGTGCATAAAACATGTAGGTATCATCAATAAAGTAGCATGGAACATAAGAAATTATCGATACGTTGGAGACGTATCAATGATCATCCAAGTAGTCAGTCCATGGGTTGGGCAATTCTTTACCAAAGATTTCATTCTCTCCCATGCTTGAGCAACATGTTCATTATCAAATTGTTTAAAATTCATTATGCTACTTCTCAAAGATATAATCTTAGCAGGAGGATAATATTTACTAATAAAAGCATCTTTGCATTTAGTCCATGAATCAATACTATTCTTAGGCAAAGATAGCAACCAATCTTTAGCTCTTCCTCTTAATGAGAAAGGAAACAATTTTAGTTTTATAATATCACCATGTATATCCTTATACTTTTGCATTTCACAAAGTTCAACAAAATTATTAAGATGGGCAGCAGCATCATCAGTACTAACACCAGAAAATTGCTCTCTCATGACAAGATTCAGTAAAGCAGGTTTAATTTCATAGAATTCTGCTGTAGTAGCAGGTGGAGCAATAGGAGTGCATATAAAATCATTATTATTTGTGCTAGTGAAATCACACAACTTAGTATTTTCAGGAGTACCCATTATAACAGTAGTAAAGTAAACTAGGCAAATAAAGTAAAGACAAGTAACTAATTTTTTTGTGTTTTTGATATAGAGAACAAGACAGTAAATAAAGTAAAGCTAGCAACTAATTTTGTGTGTGTTTTGTTTAAGTGCAGCAAACAAAGTAGTAAATAAAATAAAGCAAGACAAAAACAAAGTAAAGAGATTGGAAGTGGAGACTCCCCTTGCAGCGTGTCTTGATCTCCCTGGCAACGGCGCCAGAAAAAATGTGCTTGATGCGCGTAAATATACACGTCCGTTGGGAACCCCAAGAGGAAGGTATGATGCGCACAACGGCAAGTTTTCCCTCAGAAAGAAACCAAGGTTATCGAACCAGTAGGAGCCAAGAAGCACGTGAAGGTTGTTGGTGGAGGAATGTAGTGCGGCGCAACACCAGTGAAACCGTCGCCAACGTGGAACCTGCACAACACAATCAAAGTACTTTGCCCCAACGTAACAGTGAGGTTGTCAATCTCACCGGCTTGCTGAAAACAAAGGATTAAGCGTATCGAGTGGAAGATGGTGGTTGTTTGCAAAGAACAGTAAAAACAATAGAATGTATTCAGATGTAAAGAATGGACCGGGGTCCACAGTTCACTAGAGGTGTCTCTCCAATAAGATAACTAGCATGCTGGGTGAACAAATTACAGGTGAGCAATTGACAAATAAAGATTCAATATATATCAACGATGATTACTATGTGATTTAATCAGGGCATTACGACAAAGTACATAGACCGCTATCCAGCATGCATCTATGCCTAAATAATCCACCTTCGAGTTATCATCCGAACCCCTTCCGGTATTAAGTTGCGAACAACGAGATAATTGCATTAAGTATGGTGCGTAATGTAATCAACACAAATATCCTTAGACAAAGCATCAATGTTTTATCCCTAGTAGCAACAGACACATCCACAACCTTAGAACCTATCGTCACGATCCCGGATTTAATGGAGGCATGAACTCACTATCGAGCATAATTACTCCCTCTTGGAGTTACAAGTATCAACTTGGCCGGAGCCTCTACTAGCAACGGAGAGCATGCAAGAACATAAACAACACATATATGATAGATTGATAATCAACTTAACATAGTATTCTCTATTCATCGGATCTCACCAAACACAACATGTAGCATTACAAATAGATGATCTTGATCATGTTAGGCAGCTCACAAGATCTATAACAATGAAAGCACAAGCGGAGAAGACAACCATCTAGCTACTGCTATGGACCCATAGTCCAAGGATGAACTACTCACGCATCAATCCGGAGGCGGGCATGATGATGTAGAGCCCCTCCGGTGATGATTCCCCTCTCCGGCGAGGGTGCGGAGGCGATCTCCTGAATCCCCCGAGATGGGATTGGCGGCGGCGGCCTCTCAGTAATGTTTTCCGTATCGTGGCTCTCGGTACAGGGGGTTTCGCGACGGAGGCTTTAAGTAGGCGGAAGGGTAGGTCAAAGGGCGTCACGGGGGGCCACACACTAGGGCCGCGCGGCCCCCCCTTGGCCGCGCCGCCCTAGTGTGGCGGCGCCCCGTGGCCCCACTTCGCCTCCCTTTCGGTCTTCTGGAAGCTTCGTGCAAAAATAGGCCCCTCGGCGTTGATTTCGTCCAGTTCCGAGAATATTTCCTTACTAGGATTTCGAAACCAAAAACAAGCGAGAAAAACAGCAAGCGGCACTTCGGCATCTTGTTAATAGGTTAGTGCCGGAAAATGTAAAATAACGCTGTAAAGTATGTGTAAAACACTCAAGTATTGTAATAAAAGTAGCATGGAACATAAGAAATTATAGATACGTTTGCGACGTATCAACATGTTATCTACAGCAGTAAAATATTCAAGATATACTCAACCAAACAAAATTCTAATTGGACAATCAAAGGAGTCACAAAGCAGGGAGCAAATGTGCCAAATTTCAGACAAAAATCTGGGCTGAGCAAAGAGATCGAGAAATCGCGAGTTCTTGAGCAGAAACGCGAGTGAGAGAAAGTGAGTACGAGTTTTTTCGGGAGAGAGAGTGCACTGAGTGAAAGAGATGATGGAGTGGGGCAAGGGGGGCACACACCAGGGTGGCGCGCCCCCCTTGCTGGCCGGGCCGGCCTGTGGGGTGCCACCCTGGGGTGCCCCACTGGTCAGCCCCAGGTGCTCCCAGGTGCCTCTTCGAAAAATAAGACTACCAGTATAATTTTTGTAAATTTTTGAGAACTTCGAAAAATGCACATTTCTGGGTGTTAAATTAATTATTACTGCGCAGGAAAATGATTTCCAAAACCTTAAACAACTAAAGCATATTGCAAAACAAAAAGTGCTACAGCAAGTAAAATAAATGGAGGGAGAAAGAAAGAAAGAAATGTTGTTTAGGTCTCTTATGCATTAAAATATACTTGTTAACAAGGTTGATCAAGTCTTGCTACCAAATAAATTTTATATGACATAAGAAGAAATAAACCTCAAATCAATCATGTTACCTTATATTGAATTGATATGGATCCAATCACAAGAGTTTGATATTCTTCTTTAGGCTCATATATAGGACAATCAATGGATCCCACCTTGATAGTTTTCACATTAAAAATTGTATTAACTCCATATACTTTATCAATCCTCTTTGGAAAATAGACGGTATGTTCCTTATCATCAACATTGAAAGTAACCTTGCCTTTATTGCAATCAATAACAGCCCCTGCAGTATTAAGAAAGGGTCTTCCAAGAATAATAGACATATTATCATCTTCAGGCATTTCCAACACAACAAAATCAGTTAATATCAAGCAATGCTTGAGTAACTTGAACAGGAACATTTTCACATAAACCAACAGGAATAGCAGTAGATTTATCAGCCATTTGCAAAGATATATCAGTTGGTATTAACTTATCTAAATCAAGTCTCTTATAAAGAGAAAAAGGCATTACACTAACACCTGCTCCCAAATCACATAGAGCAGTTCTAACATAATTATTCTTGATGGAACAAGGAATAGTCGGTATACCTGGGTCTCCAAGCTTCTTTGGAACCTTACCATTAAAAGAGTAATTAGCGAGCATAGTGGAAATCTCCTCATTGGGAATTTTCCTTTTGTTAGAGACAATATCTTTCATATACTTTGAATAAGGAGGCAATTTAATAGCATCAGTCAAAGGGATTTGCAAATATAAAGGTTTCATCCAATCACAAAATTTATTGTAATGTTCCTCCTCCTTTGATTTCAGTTTCTTAGCAGGAAAAGGCATTGGCTTTTGAACCCAAGGTTCTCTTTCATTACCATGTTTCTTTGTAATAAAATCTTCTTTAGTGTACTTTTTATTTTTATCATGCTTTTCAGGTTCTTTTTCAATTCCTTCTTTATCAGGAGTATCATTCTTATCATTATCTTCATCATGTTCATTACCACTTTCAGTTTCAGCATCAGAAATATAAATACTATTAGGATCATGATACGTCTCCAACGTATCGATAATTTCTTATGTTCCATGCTACTTTATTGATGATACCTACATGTTTTATGCACATTATATGTCATATTTATGCATTTTCTGGAACTAACCTATTAACAAGATGCCGAAGAGCCGATTCTTTGTTTTCGCTGTTTTTGGTTTCGAAATCCTAGTAAAGAAATATTCTCGGAATTGGACGAAACTTTCGCCCGGGGTCCTATTTTTGCACGAAGCTTCCGGAAGACCGAAGAGATAACGAAGTGGGGCCACGAGGCAGCCGGAGGCTAGGGCGGCGCGGCCCGGGCCCCGGCCGCGCCGACCTACCCCCGGGCCCCTCGTGTGGCCCCCGCGTTGACCTTCCGCCTACTTAAAGCCTCCGTCGCGAAACCCCCGCATCGAGAGCCACGATACGGAAAACCTTCCGGAGACGCCGCCGCCGCGAATCCCATCTCGGGGGATTCAGGAGATCGCCTCCGGCACCCTGCCGGAGAGGGGATTCATCTCCCGGAGGACTCTACACCGCCATGGTCGCCTCCGGAGTGATGAGTGAGTAGTTCACCCCTGGACCATGGGTCCATAGCGATAGCTAGGTGGTCGTCTTCTCCTTGTTGTGCTTCATTGTTGGATCTTGTGAGCTGCCTAACATGATCAAGATCATCTATCCGTAATACTATATGTTGTGTTTGTCGGGATCCGATGGATAGAGAGTACTATGATTATGGTGATTATCAATCTATTGTTTATGTGTTGTTTATGATCTTGCATGCTCTCCGTTATTAGTAGAGGCTCTGGCCAAGTTTGTACTCTTAACTCCAAGAGGGAGTATTTATGCTCGATAGTGGGTTCATGCCTCCATTGAATCCGGGACGATGTGACGAAAGTTCTAAGGTTGTGGATGTGCTTGTTGCCACTAGGGATAAAACATTGATTCTATGTCTAAGGATGTAGTTGTCGATTACATTACGCACCATACTTAATGCAATTGTCCGTTGTTTTGCAACTTAATACTCGGAGGGGGTTCGGATGATAACTCTGAAGGTGGACTTTTTAGGCATAGATGCAGTTGGATGGCGGTCTATGTACTTTGTCGTAATGCCCAATTAAATCTCACTATATTTATCATATCATGTATATGCATTGTTATGCCTTTCTCTATTTGTCAATTGCCCGATCGTAATTTGTTCACCCAACATGCTTTATCTTATGGGAGAGACACCTCTAGTGAACTGTGGACCCCGGTCCTATTCTTTACATAGCATACAATCTCTCGCAATACTTGTTTTACTGTTTTCTTGCAAACATCTTCCACTCGATACGCTTAATCCTTTGTTACAGCAAGCCGGTGAGATTGACAACCTCACTGTTTCGTTGGGACAAAGTACTTGGTTTGTGTTGTGCAGGTTCCACGTTGGCGCAGGAATCTCTGGTGTTGCGCCGCATCACATTTCGCGACCATCAACCTTCAACGTGCTTCTTGGCTCCTACTGGTTCGATTAAACCTTGGTTTCTTTCTGAGGGAAAACTTGCTATTGTGCGCATCATACCTTCCTCTTGGGGTTCCCAACGAACGTGTGAGTTACACGCCATCAAGCTCTTTTTCGGCGCCGTTGCCGGGAGATCAAGACACGCTGCAAGGGAGTCTCCACTTCTCAATCTCTTTACTTTGTTTTTGTCTTGCTTTATTTTATTTACTACTTTGTTTGCTGCACCTAAACAAAATACAAAAAAATTAGTTGCTAGTTTTACTTTATTTACTGTCTTGTTCTCTATATCGAAAACACAAAAAAAATTAGTTACTTGCATTTACTTTATCTAGTTTGTTTTATTTACCGTTGCTAAAATGAATACTCCTGAAAATACTAAGTTGTGTGACTTCACAAATGCAAATAATAATGATTTCCTATGCACACCTATTGCTCCACCTGCTACTACAGCAGAATTCTTTGAAATTAAACCCGCTTTACTAAATCTTGTCATGAGAGATCAATTTTCTGGTGTTAGTTCTGATGATGCTGCTGCCCATCTCAATAATTTTGTTGAACTTTGTGAAATGCAAAAGTATAAAGATGTAGATGGTGATATTATTAAATTGAAAGTGTTTCCTTTCTCATTAAGAGGAAGAGCTAAAGATTGGTTGCTATCTTTGCCTAAGAATAGTATTGATTCATGGACTAAATGCAAGGATGCTTTTATTGGTAGATATTATCCTCCCGCTAAAATTATATCTTTGAGAAGTAGCATAATGAATTTTAAGCAATTAGATACTGAACATGTTGCTCAAGCATGGGAGAGAATGAAAACTTTGGTAAAGAATTGCCCAACCCATGGACTGACTACTTGGATGATCATCCAAACCTTCTATGCGGGACTAAATTTTTCTTCGCGGAATTTATTGGATTCAGCTGCTGGAGGTACCTTTATGTCCATCACATTGGGGGCGGCTACAAAACTTCTTGATGATATGATGATAAATTACTCCGAATGGCACACGGAAAGAGCTCCACAAGGTAAGAAGGTAAATTCTGTTGAAGAAACCTCTTCCTTGAGTGATAAGATTGATGTGATTATGTCTATGCTTGTGAATGGTAGATCTAATGTAGATCCAAATAATGTTCCTTTAGCTTCATTGGTTGCTCAAGAAGAAAATGTTGATGTGAATTTCATTAAAAATAATAATTTCAACAACAATGCTTATAGGAACAACTCTAGTAATAACTATAGGCCATATCCTTCTGCTAATGGTAATGGTTATGGTAATTCTTATGGGAATTCTTACAACAATAATAGGAATGTACCCCCTGGTCTTGAAGCCATGCTTAAAGAATTTATTAGTACACAAACTGCTTTTAACAAATCTGTTGAGGAAAAGCTTGATAAAATTGATACAATTGCTTCTAGAGTTGATAGACTTGCCTCTGATGTTAATCTTTTAAAATTGAAAGTTATGCCTAATGATGATATTGATAATAAGATTACTACTACAGCAAATGCCATCCAAGTTAGAATTAATGAGAATATAAGATTAATGGCTGAACTGCGTGCTAGGTGGGATAGAGAAGAAAATGAAAAACTAGCTAAAGAGAATAATGTAGCTAAAATTTGGACTATTACCACCCCTAGTAATGCTAATTCTTCACATGTTGCTGCACCTCCTACTATCAATGGTAAAATAATTGGTGTTGGCAATGTTTCTACTCCTAGTGCAAAGCGTACAAAACTGCCTGAAATTGCTAAAACTGCTGAAACCGCTTGTGATAAAACTGCTGAAATTTTTTCCAACCTTGGGAACAATGATCCCATTGCTATAGCTCATAATGATTTAGATTTTGATGATTGCCACATCTCTGAAGTTATAAAGTTCTTACAAAAACTTGCTAAAAGTCCTAATGCTAGTGCTATAAATTTAGCCTTTACAAAACATATTACAAATGCTCTCATAAAAGCTAGAGAAGAGAAACTAAAACTTGAAACTTCTATTCCTAGAAAGTTAGAGGATGGATGGGAGCCCATCATTAAAATGAAATTCAATGACTTTGAATGTAATGCTTTATGTGATCTTGGTGCAAGTATTTCTGTTATGCCTAAAAAGATTTATGATATGCTTGACTTGCCACCATTGAAGAATTGTTATTTGGATGTTAATCTTGCCGATAATGTTAAAAAGAAACCTTTGGGGAAGATTGATAATGTGCATATTACGGTTAACAATAACCTTGTCCCCGTTGATTTTGTTGTCTTGGATATCGAATGCAATGCATCTTGTCCAATTGTGTTGGGAAGACCTTTTCTTCGAACCGTTGGTGCTGTTATTGATATGAGGGAAGGTAATATTAAATACCAATTTCCTCTCAAGAAAGGTATGGAACACTTCCCTAGAAAGAGAATGAAGTTGCCTTTTGATTCTATTATTAGAACAAGTTATGATGTTGATGCTTCTACTCTCGATAATACTTGATTTGCACTTTCCGCGCCTAGCCGAAAGGCGTTAAAGAAAAGCGCTTATGGGAGACAACCCAAGTTTTTACCTACAGCAATTTTTTGTTTTGTTGAGTCTTGGAAGTTGTTTACTACTGTAGCAACCTCTCCTTATCATGTTTTTGTGCCAAGTAAAGTTTCTATGTCAAAGTTAATGTTATATTTGGGATCGCTGCGCAGAAACAGCATTGCTGTCTGTCACGAATCTGGGCACAGTTCTCTGTAGAAAATTCGAAAAAATCTGCCAATTTACGAGCGTGATCCTCAGATATGTACGCAACTTTCATTAGTTTTGAGTTTTTCCATTTGAGCAAGTCTGGTGCCAGCTTTAAATTCGTCTTTACGGACTGTTCTGTTTTTGACAGATTCTGCCTTTTATTTCGCATTGCCTCTTTTGCTATGTTGGATTTATTTCTTTGATCCATTAATGTCCAGTAGCATTATGCAATGTCCAGAAGTGTAAAGAATGATTGTGCCACCTCTGAACATGTGAATTATTAATTGTGCACTAACCCTCTAATGAGTTTGCTTGAAGTTTGGTGTGAAGGAAGTTTTCAAGGGTCAAGAGAGGAGAATGATATACTATGATCAAGAGGAGTGAAAGCTCTAAGCTTGGGGATGCCCCCGTGGTTCACCCCTGCATATTTTAAGAAGACTCAAGCGTCTAAGCTTGGGGATGCCCAAGGCATCCCCTTCTTCATCGACAACATCATCGAGTTCCTCCCCGAAACTATATTTTTATTCAATAATCACATCTTGTGTTCTTTACTTGGAGCGTCGGCTTGTTTTCGTTTTTGTTTTTGTTTGAATAAAATGGATCCTAGCATTCACTTTGTGGGAGAGAGACACGCTCCGTTGTTGCATATGGACACATGTGTCCTTAGGCTTTACTCATAATGTTCAAGGCGAAGTTTCTTCTTCGTTAAATTGTTATATGGTTGGAATTGGAAAATGCTACATGTAGTAATTCTAAAATGTCTTGGATAATGTGATACTTGGCAATTGTTGTGCTCATGTTTAAGCTCTTGCATCATATGCTTTGCACCCATTAATGAAGAAATACATAGAGCTTGCTAAAATTTGATTTGCATATTTGGTTTCTCTAAGGTCTAGATAATATCTAGTATTGAGTTTTGAACAACAAGGAAGACGGTGTAGAGTCTTATAATGTTTACAATGTGTCTTTTATGTGAGTTTTGCTGCACCTGTTCATCCTTGAGTTTGCTTCAAATAACCTTGCTAGCCTAAACCTTGTATCGAGAGGGAATACTTCTCATGCATCCAAAATCCTTGAGCCAACTACTATGCCATTTGTGTCCACCATACCTACCTACTACATGGTATTTCTCCGCCATTCCAAAGTAAATTGCTTGAGTGCTACCTTTAAAATTCCATCATTCACCTTTGCAATATATAGCTCATGGGACAAAATAGCCTTAAAAACTATCGTAGTATTGAATATGTACTTATGCACTTTATATTTTATTAAGTTGCTTGTTGTGCGATAACCATGCTTCGGGGAACGCCATCAACTATTGTTGAATATCATGTGAGTTGCTATGCATGTCCGTCTTGTCCGAAGGATCTATCATTTTAGTGGTTGGAGCATGCAAAATTGTTAGAGAAGAACATTGGGCCGCTAACTAAAGCCATGAACCATGGTGGAAGTTTCAGTTTTGGACATATATCCTCAATCTCATATGAGAATAATAATTGTTGCTACATGCTTATGCATTTAAGAGGAGTCCATTATCTGTTGTCCATGTTGTCCCGGTATGGATGTCTAAGTTGAGAATAATCAAAAGCGAGAAATCCAAAATGCGAGCTTTCTCCTTAGACCTTTGTACAGAGCGGCATGGAGGTACCCCTTTGTGACACTTGGTTGAAACATGGCATGCGAAGATCCGGTAGTCCAAGCTAAGTAGGACGAGGTGCGGACACTATTAGTATACTATGCATGAGGCTTGCAACTTGTAAGATATAATTTACATAACTCATATGCTTTATTACTACCGTTGACAAAATTGTTTCATGTTTTCAAAATAAAAGCTCTAGCACAAATACAGCAATCGATGCTTTCCTCTTTGAAGGACCATTCTTTTACTTTTATTGTTGAGTCAGCTTTACCTATCTCCTTCCACCTTAAGAAGCAAACACTTGTGTGAACTGTGCATTGATTCCTACATACTTGCATATTGCACTTGTTATATTACTTTATGTTGACAATATCCATGAGATATACATGTTATAAGTTGAAAGCAACCGCTGAAACTTAATCTTCCTTTGTGTTGCTTCAACACCTTTACTTTGATTTATTGCTTTATGAGTTAACTCTTATGCAAGACTTATTGATGCTTGTCTTGAAGTACTATTCATGAAAAGTCTTTGCTATATGATTCACTTGTTTACTCATGTCATTACCTTTGTTTTGATCGCTGCATTCATTACATATGTTTACAAATAGTATGATCAAGATTATGATGGCATGTCACTTCGAAATTATCTTTGTTATCGTTTTACCTCGCTCGGGACGAGCGTAACTAAGCTTAGGGATGCCGATACGTCTCCAACGTATCGATAATTTCTTATGTTCCATGCTACTTTATTGATGATACCTACATGTTTTATGCACATTATATGTCATATTTATGCATTTTCTCGGAACTAACCTATTAACAAGATGCCGAAGAGCCGTTCTGTTTTCTCGCTGTTTTTGGTTTCGGAAATCCTAGTAAAGAAATATTCTCGGAATTGGACGAAACTTTCGCCCAGTGGTCCTATTTTTGCACGAAGCTTCCGGAAGACCGAAGAGATAACGAAGTGGGGCCACGAGGCAGCCGGAGGCTAGGGCGGCGCGGCCCGGGCCCCGGCCGCGCCGACCTACCCCCGGGCCCCTCGTGTGGCCCCCCGCGTTGACCTTCCGCCTACTTAAAGCCTCCGTCGCGAAACCCCCGCACCGAGAGCCACGATACGGAAAACCTTCCGGAGACGCCGCCGCCGCGAATCCCATCTCGGGGATTCAGGAGATCGCCTCCGCACCCTCGCCGGAGAGGGGATTCATCTCCCGGAGGACTCTACACCGCCATGGTCGCCTCCGGAGTGATGAGTGAGTAGTTCACCCCTGGACCATGGGTCCATAGCAGTAGCTAGGTGGTCGTCTTCTCCTTGTTGTGCTTCATTGTTGGATCTTGTGAGCTGCCTAACATGATCAAGATCATCTATCTGTAATACTATATGTTGTGTTTGTCGGGATCCGATGGATAGAGAGTACTATGATTATGGTGATTATCAATCTATTGTTTATGTGTTGTTTATGATCTTGCATGCTCTCCGTTATTAGTAGAGGCTCGGCCAAGTTTTTACTCTTAACTCCAAGAGGGAGTATTTATGCTCGATAGTGGGTTCATGCCTCCATTGAATCTGGGACAGTGACAAAAAGTTCTAAGGTTGTGGATGTGCTGTTGCCACTAGGGATAAAACATTGATTCTATGTCTAAGGATGTAGTTGTCGATTACATTACGCACCATACTTAATGCAATTGTCTGTTGTTTTGCAACTTAATACTAGAGGGGGTTCGGATGATAACCTGAAGGTGGACGTTTTAGGCATAGATGCAGTTGGATGGCGGTCTATGTACTTTGTCGTAATGCCCAATTAAATCTCACTATATTTATCATATCATGTATATGCATTGTTATGCCTTTCTCTATTTGTCAATTGCCCGACTGTAATTTGTTCACCCAACATGCTTTATCTTATGGGAGAGACACCTCTAGTGAACTGTGGACCCCGGTCCTATTCTTTACATAGCATACAATCTACTGCAATACTTGTTTTACTGTTTTCTTGCAAACATCTTCCACTCGATACGCTTAATCCTTTGTTACAGACAAGTCGGTGAGATTGACAACCTCACTCGTTTCGTTGGGACAAAGTACTTGGGTTGTGTTGTGCAGGTTCCACGTTGGCGCAGAATCCCTGGTGTTGCGCCGCATCACATTTCGCGACCATCAACCTTCAACGTGCTTCTTGGCTCCTACTGGTTCGATTAAACCTTGGTTTCTTTCTGAGGGAAAACTTGCTACTGTCGCATCATACCTTCCTCTTGGGGTTCCCAACGAACGTGTGAGTTACACGCCATCAGATCACTAACAGGTTCAGAGGATTCTACAACAGTTTTATGTTTCTTCTTCTTTTTTCTTAGAAGGACTACTAATTTCTTTAGTTCGTTGAGAATCTTGTTCAATTCTTTTGGGGTGCCCTTCAGGATATAGAGGGTCCTGGGTAGAAACACCGCCTCTAGTTGTTACTTCATAAACTTGTTTCTCTTCATGATTATTTTTTAACAAGTCGTTTTGCACTTTAGTAAGTTGATCAATTTGAGTTTGAATCATATCAAAATGTTTAACAAGCATCTTAACATCATTGGAGGTTCTCTCCACAATATCATGCAATTTACCAATAGCTTGAGAATTTTCCATTAGATGATTCTCTACTCTCATATTAAAATTATTTTGCTTAACAATATAATTATCAAATTCATCTAAACATTGATCAGGAGGTTTTGAATATGGAATATCTCCTCTATCAAAGCGTTGAAGAGAATGTACCTCGATTGTAGATGAAGGGGGAATTATCTTACATAGGTCTTCTATTGGAGGCAAATTCTTCACATCTTCAGATTTAATACCTTTCTCCATAAGAGATTTCTTGGCTTCCCTCATATCTTCATCATTTAATTCAATCATACCCCTCTTCTTTAATATAGGTGTCGGGGTTGGTTCAGGTGTAGACCAATCATCATGATTTTTGCTTATCTTAGCCAATAATTCTTCGACTTCGTCCGGAGTTCTTTTCCGAAAACACAATCAAGCACAACTATCCAGGTATGCCCTAGACTCAATGGTTAGTCCACTATAAAATATATCAAGTAAATCATGCTTTTCCAAATCATGTCCAGGCCTAGCTCTAATAAGAGAGCAAAATCTTGCCCAAGCTTCAGGCAATTTCTCTCCATCTTCTTGATCAAAGCTATAAATTCTCTGCAGAGCCATATGTTGAGCACTAGCGGGAAAGTACTTCCGAAAGAAAATATCAAGCAAACAACTTGGACTATTAATAGAATCAGGAGGCAAATTATATATTATACCAAATCTTAGCATCATCCTTTAATGAGAATGGGAAAATCTTAGCAACAAAATAAGTGCGCATCTTAACATCATCAGAAAACAAGCTACTTAAAGTAGAAAGCTCATTCATATGTTCTACAGCACTCTCTTTTTCAGTACCACAAAAGGGTGTTTTCTCAACAATAGATATATGAGATAAATCAAGAGAAAAGTCATAATCTTTATCTTTAATGCTTATAGGAGATGTGGCGAATTTAGGATCAGCAGACGGTTTATATCTAACAGCATGTTGTGCAATAAGCTTTTTAAGGTTACTTGTACTAGTAGTAGCATTGCATTTATCAATAAAATCATCATCAAGTTCCACATAATCTTCATCAAGATCATCAATCTCAGGTGAATTAACAGGTGTAACAGTATTTTTATTAAGAGTTTCAGTAGTTTCAATTTGTCTAGACCTAGCAATTGTAGCATCTAGAAAAGGACCTAATGAACCAGCATTATCAAGCATAGTACAGCATCATCAAAATTATCAGAGGAATTTTCAGATTCAGCAGAAATACCAACACGTGAAGTTTGTGGTGGTGACACAAGTTGACTTACCACAGATGGTGAATCAAGAGCAGCGGAGGTACTCAGAGTTGTACCTTTTCTTGTAGTGGATGGTAATATGGCGACTTTAGTATCGCGAGGTTTACCCATGATGGAAAATTTGCAGCGAACAATATCAATCCAAGTGAACTTGCAAATAAAGCTATGCTCCCCGGCAACGGCGCCTGGAAAATAGTCTTGATGACCCACAAGTATAGGGGATCGCAACAGGTCTTCGAGGGAAGTATTACCCAATTTATTGATTCAACACAAGGGGAGACAAAGAATACTTGTAAGCCTTAACAGCGGAGTTGTCAATTCAGTCGCACTGGAAACAGACTTGCTAGCAAGAGTTTATCAGTAGCAACAGTTTTATAGCGATAGGAGTAGTGAAATAACAGCGACAAGTGAAATAAAGACAGCAGTAGTGATTATAGTAAACAACGAGGATTAAAATATCGTAGGCACAGGGACGGATGAACGGGCGTTGCATGGATGAGAGAATTCATATAACAATCATGGTAGGGCATTTGCAAGTAATAATAAAGCGGTATCCAAGTACTAATCAATCAATAGGCATGTGTTTCATATATAGTCGTACGTGCTCGCAATGAGAAACTTGCACAACATCTTTTGTCCTACCAGCCGGTGGCAGCCGGGCCTCTAGGGAAACTACTGGAAATTAAGGTACTCCTTTTAATAGAGTACCGGAGCAAAGCATTAACACTCCGTGAACACATGTGATCCTCACATCACTACCATCCCCCCCCGGTTGTCCCGATTTCTGTCACTTCGGGGCCATTGGTTCCGGACATCGACATGTGTATACAACTTGCAGGTAAGATCAATAAACAATGCATATCATGATGAAACAATAACATGTTCAGATCTGAGATCATGGCACTCGGGCCCTAGTGACAAGCATTAAGCATAACAAGTTGCAACAATATCATAAAAGTAACATCTACGGATACTAGGCACCATGCCCTAACAATCTTGTGACTATTACATGATCAATCTCATCCAATCCCTACCATCCCCTTCAGCCTACGAGCGGGGAATTACTCACACATGGATGGGGGAAACATGGCTGGTCGATGGAGAGACGTCGGTGGTGATGGCGGTGAAGATCTCCTCCAATTCCCCGTCCCGGCGGAGTGCCAGAACGGGGACTTCTGGCTCCCGAGACGGAGTTTCGCGATGTGGCGGCTTTCTGGAGGGTTTCTGGCGACTTCGACTTCTCCCCGTGCGTTTTTAGGTCGAGGGCGATAAGTAGTCCGAAGGATGGCGTCGGGGGCCAGCCGAGGCCGCCACACACTAGGGCCGCGCGGGCCCCTCCTGGGCCGCGCCGGCCTAGTGTGTGGGGCCCTCGTGCCCCCACCAGGCTTGCCCTTCTGGCTCCGCCAATATTCTGGGAAAATAGGACCTTCGCATAAATTCGAGGATTTTCACCGAAAGTTGGATTTCCGCACAAAAACGAGACACTGTAGCAATTCTGCTGAAAACAGCGTTAGTTCGTGTTAGTTGTATCCAAAACACACAAATTAGAGGCAAAACAATAGCAAAAGTGTTCGGGAAAGTAGATACGTTTTGGACGTATCACATCCATACTTGAATCCAACATATGGAGTACAAGTGGTACCTATGGAATATTCCTTCATATAAACTCAATGAAAACATTAGTCCATAGGGGTTGTCATTAATTACCAAACCACACATAGGGGCAATATACCCTTACAGTTGGGACACCATCCTACAAGGCTACAAAGAGACATGGTAGTCACAATTTATCAAAAAATATGGAATTTCAAAATGCTATTGGGAACGGCCTCAAAGAAACTTCAATGGCACGAAGGAAGAGAACAAAACAAAATTGATGCGGTTCAGAATAGAGGCAACATCAGAGGAAACACACCCGAAATTCAAACAACTTCCGGCGAGGGCTTCCGGCGAGGGGGAGGGATGAAGGTACTGTGCGACCGAGGCTAATGGGACGATGCAGATGTATGATTTGGTGATTATAAGGACCTGGGTGCGCCTCATGGACAAATGTCGAGGCCCCTGCCTGCTCAACCAGAAATGGGAATTTTACCCTAATCGGAGGTCATCCCGACGCCAATTAAGCTCGCAGGGCTCATAACGAGGAAAGACGACGGCTGGCAATAGCCATTTTGCGTGCCACATGCAGTTTTACACTAATCGGAGTTCAGCCTCAATACAATTATTCTCCCAGTCCGCTCATACGAGGAAACAAGACGGCTGGCAATAATGGCCAGGTTGTGTGTCACATGCAGTTTTACCCTAATCTGGGTGAGCCCCACTATATTAAGCACCCATATGGGTCGGGCCCAATTCACATTTTTCGGGAATTTGCTCATTTTGTTTTGTGTTCTCTTCTTTTTTTCTTTAGTATTTTGTGTGTTTGCTTTTCTGTTTCAGATTCGAAATTGTTACGACTCAAAAATAGTCAAATTCGAAAATGTTTAAATTTTTAAAATGAACAAATTAAAAAAATCAAATTTGAAGAATGTTTAGGTTTGAAAAATGTTTAGATTCGAAATTTGTTCAAAATCGAAATTGTTCAAAATATAAATTCAAAAAATGTTGAAATTCAAAAAATGTCTAGATTTGAAATTTGTCCAAATTCGAAAAATGTTCATACTCGAAATTTGTTCAAATTTTGAGAGAAGTCCAGACTCGAATTTTGTTCAAATTTTGAAAAGTTTAGATCTGAAATTTGTTAAAATTCGAAAATTGTTCAAAGTATTCAAATTTGTAAAATCTGTAAATTCCAAAATTGTTCAATATTCGAAATTGTTAAAAAAAAATAAAGGATTGGTCAGATTTAAAAAAATGTTCAAGTAAAAAATTGTCTGTCTGATACAGTAATTTTTTTTGATTAAAAACGATGTAGAAAAAAAATAGATACCTATCTGATGGGCCAAGCCCACATATGGCCGGAGGGTGTGCAGCATCTACTCTCCACCGAGCAGGTCGGTGTAAAGTAGTTCCCCCGCCGCATCAAACTCTATATACCAACCGCGCCGATGATTTTATGGGCTCTCGTAAATTGTTTACGGGTTGGAAAAATACGGTTTTGGCCTGTTTTGTAGGATCGGCTAGAGTTGCTCTCACAACGTCTCACCGCGCCGAACAGAGGAGCAATTAATTCTTGAGAACTCCAAGAAATAAAACAGGGGAACACTAGAGCGGGGAAAACAGCCATGCAGGGGCACCATATGAATACGATCAACATAGAGAATGCCTATTCGATTAATCAACGCACTCTGCCACAGTCACTCTTTCTGGAAAAAACTGATAGGTTATTCGAGTGCAGAAACTGGAGTACACATCGACACTCCAGTCGGCACGCCGCGACGCCGCCACCTCTTGTGTTGTGCCTTGAAGCGTGCCTGTCGTTCTGAATATCTTTTAGAGAGAATTTCTTATTTGACACTACTTTAAAATTTGGTTTCTTATTTGACACTGGAAAAGTTTTCCTTCCTTATTTGACCTCATGTCAAAATTTCTTTCCCTATATGCCATTGCCGTCTGTTCCGTTAGCCTCTTCTGTCAAATTTTCTTTTCTGGGACCAAACTGTCCCAAGTGACAACGTGCAAAGGTTGAAAAATAAGAACCGATCCAATCCTCTCGGCCCCTGTCCAGAGAAACCACTCCTGTGTCCATGTCCCCGACCTGCAGATTTGCCGCGCTAGGGACGCCAGAGTCATATCCAACAGCTGGTTCGATGCCGATCGGCACGAGTCCGGTGAATGGACACACACATGTGATCGAAGTGAGCCTAGCGCAGGGACGCGAACGTCGCTTGGACGATCAGGACATCTCCGTTGCTCCAGGCTGGCCAGGATAGGTAGACTCGTACGCACACATGTATGTGTACGTGACTCCATGAGCCATGTGCAGTATCATACATATGCATGTAGGCCTAGCGGGCCTTCAACAGAAGGTTAGGCAGGCACGAAAAAATCACGTCAAACAATGGCACATAATGCGCTAGGGATAAAAGCGTCTTTTTATGTTACTATATAACACCGTTAGTGCTTCAAATGAACTGGAGTGTCATAGAGGAAACAAAAATTGAAATGGGGTCAAATAAGGAAGAAAAACTTTTCCAGTGTCAAATAAGGAATCAAGTTTTGATGTAGTGTCAAATAAGAAATTCTCTCTATCTTTTATGGGAAGCCTGCCGTTCTAATGAAGTACGAAGTGGGTTGCAAACTTTTCGGCCCGGAGAGTCGAGACTTCAAGAAAATGAAATCAGCCCACAGAAATCGTAGTGCGCCGCATTAGACGACATGGGCCAGTGAGGTACCAGCGTGGCATCTCGGCGAATCCTATACGCCGCAGAGGTCGGAACTTGCATAGCGCCGCACACCCCCAGGCGAGGCATGAGATGACCCAGTTAAGCACAGCCTTTGATTTTTCTGTTTCTTTTACTTTCTTTTATTTAAGTTTATTTTTTATTTTTTCTTATTATTTAGGTTTATTTTTAAGATTTGAAAATGTTTAGATTAGAAAATATTTTAATTTTAAAAAGTACGATTTTTTTAAAAATGTACAGATTTTTAAATTGTTGAAATTCGAAAACTGTTTACATTTTGGAAAAGTTAAAATTTGAAAATTCTTAAAAAATTTTTAAAAATAGATTATAAAAACAAATTTATTTTAAAAAAAGGTTCATAGTTTGAAATTGTTCATATTTAAAAGCGTTTACTTTTAAAAATTATTCAAAATTTAAGATGTTCACATTTTTCAAATTGTTCAAATAAAAAAAATTAAAACTTTTTAAAAAAACCAGATTTAACAAATTTTCACATTGTGAAAAAATGTTCACGTGTTTTAAAAATAATCATATACTTTTAAAAATGAAACAGAAAAAAGAAAAGGTGAAAATAAAAAATAAAAATGATACTACCTATCATGGTTTGGGCCGCTACCCAACTGGCCGCCGCTGGGCACGCATCGGTGTGCGGCACACCACGCAAGTGCCGAACAGGTCGGCACAAAGGTGTCTCTGGGCATCTCCATCGAACTAACCTAGAGTACGACTGAACATAAAACTCGAAGCCCGCAAGCTTAACAAGTACTCGGATACTCAGCTCGACTCAGCTCAAAATCAGAAAATAATGAGTAGAGTTGAGTTAATCTTTTTTGCTTGTTAATAAAACGAGTTTAATGAGTTAAGTTACAAGTACCGAGTAAGCGGGAGTGGTGTTTTGGGTCCTAGGTGCATATGCTCCCTTTAATTTGAACTGCAATTTTGATATATTTAAAAATGTCAAAAAATTCTAAACAAAAAATTCGCGTGTATATCTTGACATGCTAAGCACGCAGGAAGTCTTTCCATGAAAAATCAACTTGTAGTTTGACCTGTGTAAAAAGGACAAAATTTAGTGCTAAAAATAAGGTTTTTTGTGAGACTTATTTGATCTTTTTTACACCGACCACAAAAAATATCGGATTTTCATGAAACTGCACGAACGGACATAGATGGACTCGAGATGTACATGCGAAATTTTTTGTTAAATTTTTTTGACAATTAGAAATATATTTTTTGGGTGGAGGGAGCATATGCACCCAAGAGCTGAATTGAATTTCCGCGAGTAAGCTTGCTAATATCCTTACGCGGGCGAAGCTCTCAGTAGGGCACGTTGATTTTTGGCCGATACATTCAGATGCGGGTGCTTTTTTTAACAAATTGAGTGATCGCATGGAAAATGAACTATGTATGGGAAATTAATGCTTGTTTTACTAAGCAGTGTGCAAAACCTACTTTGAACCGAATACAAGGACTAGGTACCAAAACCGTAAACTCATTTTTTGCGTTCAATGTTACAAAGATTGCTTGTCTTTGAGAAATTGATCATGAATCTTACTATGTACAAGATGACATTGAGCTATTCATTATTGATACACGGAAAATTAGAGACCTAAGAGATTTCTTAATATTTGAAAAGCACACCATGTTTCCTCCGACGATATTATCACTTTATTGAGTTGGCATTGCTTTCACGGGTGGCGAAGGAAATAATTGAAAGGGAGTTTCCGGCGACAAAGATCATCGACACCGAGCTGCGCATCAAGCGAGGGATGTTTAAAAGTCAATTTCATATATACCATTCGTCGCTGGACCAATTTCTTCTTAGCATCATTTTTTAGAGTTTGTCAGACCTTAAATTATCCTCGTCCTTCACCACTAGATATACTAGCTCATAAATTAATCAACACTAAAGAAAAACTAAAACTAATAGGCCAAGATATTTGAGCATTTAGGTTAAATTTGCCAAAATTTACACGGTAAGGCATAGATGATGAACCATCCTTCTTGTATTCTTACTCCACGATAAATTAATTATATTGCTCAGCTTTTTAATGAGCTTATCAAGCCAACTCAAATATTTATCAAGTCAAGCCAAGCTAAAGTTTTAAGCTCGTTATGTTTGATGAGTAAGGTTGAGTTGGATAACTAACGAGTATTTTCAAGTTGAATCGGGTTGAGTCCATATTTGCCCCTAGCTTAGAGTAACTTTGCTCGCATAACTGATCTCTTCTGGAAGAGGAGGATCCATGCCTGAATCACAACTACCAGTGCCTACTAAATCTACCATCCAGGCTGAGTACTAACTACGGGGCCACAATAAATTGGAGGGGACGGTGATTTACCTCTGCCATTGCACACAAGGGAGAGTTGCCAGGGTCAGAGAAGAAGAAGAGCTTCGCTCGCCGATGCCTTGCGGAGAATAGGAGACCAGCTGCTGCGACGGACAAGGCGGAGGAGAAGCAGAGCTCGCCCGCGGATCCCTGCCGGAGTCATCGGAACCAGAGGGTGAGATGGCGAACCGAAACCGTCGGCATCTTTGAGAGGGGAAATTGGAGTGTTTTGCTAGGAGGTAACCGAAAAGATGAGGTAACACTGGCTACTATTCCGTGAAATACAACGGCCGTTTTCAGTTTCTCCTGCCATCTCGCGTCGACCTCCCACGCGCACACCGTTGCACTTTTCGCACGGCTGGAGTCCGCATGCAGGGAACGGCCGATTCAGACGTACCCACCGGGTCTAACCTAAAGCAACTTTTAGCAGCGTGCCAACCACTAGGCAGGCTGCTTCCAGAAATCCAAATGCCAAACCTTTACATCCCGAAAATCTGTTTGAAGGGAATGCGATCTAGCAATAGCGTCCTTGAAGACTGAAGATATTTTCCACTCCACAGTTGGATCTGCGTCACGTGTGACGAAGGCAGCCAAGCAGTCAAAAGCATGGGCCTAACCAGGAGAACCCGCGTCGCTTTCGGACACAATCCACGAGCACACGAGCACACGAGCGAGAGATCCATCGCACGCCAGTCGACCGGCCTCCTCGACGCGGCAATCAGCAGCTCGATCGCAGGTCAGCATGCAGGCTGGCTACCGGCCGCCGCCCGCCGGCGTGGCGCCGTCTTCTTCACCCCGCGGACCGTGACACCTCTCCGCGCGCGCCGCCTCACCAGCTTGCACGTACGCAGCGGATGCTTCAACGCAACGAATTGGTCCCTAAGTGCAGGGCTTTTCTTTTCTTTTCTTTTCCTTTCTTTTTCAGATGAGGGACGTGGCAGAAGCATGGTCCGGCCATGATACACACGCGCTGCAGAACGAACACGGTGCAGTTCAGGTCCAAGGATAAGCATCACGTTCTTGTCTCATCTTCATGTCCTCTTTTAGAAGTCTTTTAAATTCGCAGGGTTCCGAAATTGTGGGAACAATAGAGGCCACATTGTACTACTCCTGCAACGTTAAAGACATTGAATCGGTAGTACTAACTTTTGGCTAATTGCACCTCAGGAGAAGCGCATGATATGTTCTTTTTCCAAGAGGATGGATTAGATATTTTCTTCCTAATTTAGGCAAAGAAACCCTTCAAATATAACTCTTATTCTATTATAAATATGAATCAAGCCACGAGTCAAACAACCCGCTCCATTTGTTTCTATGAAATTCTTCTGAAGACGAGATGTTTCCAATTCTTCTAGTATTTGACAGGCAACCACCTATTTCTGTTTCTTTTATCAACATATGCACTACATATAGTTCAACATGAGTTTGTTGAAACTTTGAACTGCCATTAATTTTAGAATTTTCGATTTTTTTTTGTCTTGGTGGAGTACGGGAGTCTCTGTTCAACATGTAAGTGTTTTGTTGAGTGCAGCGTCTATACTCCCGAACTCCAGTAAGTCCATTTAAAATTCTAAAATGGCAGTTTAAAGTGTCAAAAAATTCTGAATTCTTCCCATGGATACGTACATATGTTTTGTAATTAACGGTATTTTTTTGCTGAATGACACATTGAATTTGGGATACACACAAAAATAGCTCGAGGGAGCTCATGATCTAAAATGATTATTTGAGTTTTGAAGCCATATAGCATTAATAAGTTTGACCAATTATAAGAAAAATAGTAGCATGCGACTTAAGAAATTACACAACTAGAATTATGTGAACTTTTAATTCTTAGGAATAGTTTGTGTGTGAAAACACATTGTCAATAACTTGACCATATCAGGGTGGTGAGGGGATGTCACTTTAGAGATGGTCATCTGTTGAAATGGCTCCTTCTCTGTGTTTTCTTGCTGATAATTTAGTTAATTGTTCTTGTATGTAGCATGTACTATCTCGATGATAATGAGCGCAAGATTGATTGGAAGAATTTCAAATATACTAAAGAGAGGGGAAACCATCTCTGGTAAAAAAAAAAACAGAGCGGAAACTATATAAAATAGAGTAAAATAAATAAATATCACAAGAAGGATGTTTGAAGTTTTTAAAATTGACACCATTCCCAGAACTGATATGTATCCACTAGACAACAATAGAAACAAGAGAATAGTAATTCGTCGCCTCTCGCAAGTTGCACAAAAAAAAAGGTAGTACACCCTTGATCATAAAATAACGTACATTCAAATTTAGATAAATCTAAAATATATTTGTATAAATGGAAGGAGTGACATTTTAGTCAAATCTAAAGCCATCAATTCTTATCTAGCAATTACCCAAATTATATCTTCTACTAATGAAAGAGCACAAAAAAAATTCGGAAAAACGAAATGTTTTAGCCAAGTCCAAATCAATCAATTCTTATCTAAAGGATAGAAAGCAACTGTGGGCCAGATCATTCAATTATCATCACCAACTTTCTGTTGAGTGCAACAACACTTCGAGCCTATGTCAAAAAAAAAAAAAAACTTCGAGCCTGTGAAGCTTGCTACGAACCTACGAGTCAAAAGCAACAGGCGACCCATGCTCACCAAGGTCCACGAGGCGGGCACAGGGGCAACTAAACATTTCTTTCCATTTTCCACGCGGAAGTCCATAAAATTTTCAGGGGCAACTACACAACATGTATTTTCATGGAACGAAATAAAGGAATTTCCACGGGGACTCGTCAGCAGTGACCGTCACTTCTCTTACCCGTGACGTTATCTTAGGAACTTGGCCATTTGCTTAACAGCCACACATAGATTTTTTTGCCTACCGGAGAACATTTTCAGTCACCGTTCATTCCACGTTTTTTTCCTTTTATTTTTATGAGTTGTGCTCAATCTGTTGGAGCCTATCACCTTTTTCTTTCCAATATATTTCATGACAGAGTTCCTTCCGTTCTTTTAACCATTGTGCACGTCAAAATTTTAGAGACGCAAGGGGTTTTCAATCAAAGGAAAACTTACATACAATCACTTTGAAGGTGCATTATTATGCTAATTGACCAAAAAGAACATAGCTAATAAAACTCACAAAAACAACACATATTAAAAGTTGAAAAAATATGTGAAAGGTATCTCGGTATACAATCGAACATGTGTTTTACAGTTTGGATCCGCGACGAACAAAGCAACATGTTGTGAATACTACCAAACACAACCCGAGGCAGATAATATTATGCCGGTAATATTCAGAGTGAAAATAGTCTTTTGGTGTATCATTTGTGTTAGTTCTTGTCTCCTTCAATCTTTGTGCAGTACCATTGAGTAGTACTTCTCCTCCCATAATAGAATAATATGTTATTCCAACTAACATATAAGTCAGCAGGTTGTAATAGTAATCACCATCCTTTTATGGGTCACTATTTTCGATCCATATTACTTGATGGTAAAGTGAACGTATCTACAACTAAGCTCGGAGGATCAAGGTTGATAGTTTGAAACACAAGAAGAAACATATCGACTTTTATTCCATATTTTGACGTCGTTCTCCCATGTCACCGTAGCTGCCCACCCATATATGTGCGCACCTTGACGGCTCACGTAATACGTTCTTTTCTATCTGGTTCTTCAGGAGACGTGCATCGCTACGTAACACTGCAGAATTTAATTGACTGACTCTACGTGGGGACATGCCCGGCCTCTTCACTAGCTTGTGCGCACGTGTGAGAAATACTGGCTGCAAACTTTCTCGGATAATCATAGGCAGACTTCTTTACGGTTGCACTCCTTCCACGAACTCTCCAAGCCTATATGCATGCATGTCTCCATCCGAAGCTTTTGTCTTGCATAGTTGTGTACTACCCTTCACTTCGGTTTATAAAGCACGCATGTAGTTTCTAAAAGACGTTGATCATTAATTTGCTTAATGAAATACCTCAATTGTATGTCAGAAAATTTATACCATTATAAATTTTCTTTGAATATAAATCCAGTAATATACCTTTTAGGACATATATATCGTATTTTGCTGACCAAATTAATGATCATTTTTTAAAACAACATATAGACCTTCTTCATCTTCAAATCCGATCCAATCTCGCTATGCAACTTTGACCTTGACCGGGGAAGTACCAATAATATAACTTTGACTTTTCTAAACTTGCTAGGGTCTACGTTAACAAAGTATTATTGTGTGACAGGTGGTTTTATGCTAGTGAAATATGGTGCAGAGCATGTGCACTGGCCGTAAGTGAGCATAACAACATATTAATTAATGTCTAGATACATCTAAATTTTAAGAAATTGCAGACAACTTTCGTGGTACGGAGGGAGTATTACTTAGCGGCAGGCGCTCCCGAGGATTCGTTTGGAAGGGGTAGGGGGAGGTGAACAGCGGACATTGACTCCTGCCATGGGCTCGTGTTTGCTAACCACCACGGTGCGGCGGTCTAGGCGTTCTGAACTTGAAGTCGTTCGGCACCGCGCTACGTTGCCGCTGGTCTTGGCTGCGTTGGGCATCAGAGCCACGCCCTTGGTCGCTCGTGCCGACAGATGACGACTGTGACTCCCTAGAGTTGTTCAGGGCTGCCACTTGTGTCCAGCTTGGCAACGGAGCCCAGGACAAATTTTGGATAGATAACTAGCTTCCAAACAAGCTCTCAGGAAAGGAGTCGATACTAGTTCTCTTCAGCTATGTGCGGGACTCAGGGATCTCGATCGTGGTTGCTTTGGTGCACCGGACATGGGCCATGGATATCTCGGGAGGCCTCTCCTCGCAGGACATCGCCCAATATCTGCATCTCTGGGATATTGCAATTGAGACGACCCTTGTGAATAGTGAAGTTGACAAGGTGATTTGGAAAAACGTTGTTGATGGCGCCTTTGATGTCTACGTGTGCTTCTATTCTTGTAGACAGTGTTGGGCCTCCAAGAGCAGAGGTTTGTAGAACAGCAGCAAGTTTCCCTTAAGTGGATCACCCAAGGTTTATCGAACTCAGGGAGGTAGAGGTCAAAGATAGTCCTCTCAAGCAACCCTGCAATTAAGATACAAGAAGTCTCTTGTGTCCCCAACACACCTAATACACTTGTCAGATGTATAGGTGCACTAGTTCGGCGAAGAGATAGTGAAATACAAGTAATATGGATGAATATGAGTGGTAATAACAATCTGAAATAAATGTGGCAGCAAGAAAACATGTAACAGAACTTGTTGGAAACGGTGTTTCAATGCTTAGAAACAAGGCCTAGGGATCATACTTTCACTAGTGGACACTCTCAACATTGATCACATAATAAATAAATAACTTCTCCTCACTTGTGCTACTTTCAAACACTCTCTTGTTGGATAACAAACACCATTCATTGTGTAGGGCTACAAGAGCACACCTCAAGCCGGAGTAAACAAGCTCCACAACATCCGGAGTTCATATTTAAGTAACCTCTAGAGTGCATAATAGACCGCTGCAATTTAGACCGAGTACTAATATAGCATACACACTGTCACCAATAGCTATGAAAGGGGGAATAGATCGCATCAATACTATCATAGTAATAGTTAACTTCATAATCTACAAGAGATTACAATCATAACCTACGCCAAGTACTACATGATGCACACACTTGTCACCTTTACATCATAGAGGAGGAATAGACTACTTTAATAACATCACTAGAGTAGCACATAGATTAATAGTGATACAAAGCTCATGATCACATAAAGATCACACCATGGGAGAGAGAGATGAACCACATAACTACCGGTAGAGCCCTCAGCCTCGGGGAAGAACTACTCCCTCCTCATCATGGGAGACAGCAACGGTGATGAAGATGGCGGTGGTGTCGATGGAGATGGATTCCGGGGGCAATTCCCCGTCCCGGCGGCGTGCCTGAACAGAGACTTCTGTCCCCCAAACTTGACTTCGCGATGGTGGCGGCTGCGTAACTTTTCTCGTCTCGTGGCTGGATTTTCGCGACGGAGAGAATATATAGGCGGAAGGGCGGCCTCGGAGGAGCCAGGGGGTGCCAACACCACATGGCGGCGCGACCAGGGGTGGGCCCGCGCCCCCCTATGGTGTGGGTCCCCTGCTGGCTGCCTCCGACTCTCCTTCGATGTTCTGGAACCCTCCAAGGAAAATAGGAAGTTTGGCTTTTGTTTCGTCCAATTCCGAGAATATTTCCTGTGTAAGATTTCTGGAACCAAAAACAGCGAAAACGGAAGCCGGCACTTCGGCATCATGTTAATAGGTTAGTTCCGGAAAATGCATAAAAATGATATAAAGTATGAACAAAACATGTAGGTATTGTCATAAAACTAGCATGGAACATTGATACGTCCAAAACGTATCTACTTTCCCGAACACTTTTGCTATTGTTTTGCCTCTAATTTGTGTATTTTGGATACAACTAACACGGACTAACGATGTTTTCAGCAGAATTGCACTGGTGTCTTGTTTTTGTGCAGAAACTCAACTTTCAGGAAAATCCCCGGAAATAATCGCAATGGGCCTATTTTCACAGAGAACTTACGAGGCCAAAAGGGCGAGCCAGGGGGGCCCACGGCCCCCACACCATAGGCCGGCGCGGCCTGGAGGGGGGGCGCGCCGCCCTATGGTGAGGGCGCCTCGGCCGCCCCCCGACGCTCCCCTTTCGACTACATAACCCTTTCGACCTAAAAAACGCCAGGGGGTTCGACCATATTTCCAGAAGACGTCCAGAACTCCGCCACCATCGAGAAACTCCGTGTCGGGACCAGAAACTCCATTCTGGCACTCCGCCGGGACAGGGAATTGGAGGGGGTCATCGCCATCATCACCATCGACGCATCTCCATCAACCAGCCATGCTTCCCCCATCCATGTGTGAGTAATTCCCCCGCTGTAGGCTGAAGGGGATGGTAGGGATTGGATGAGATTGATCATGTAATAGTCATAAGATGTTAGGGCATAGTGCCTAGTATCCGTAGATGGTACTTTTATGATATTGTTGCAACTTGTTATGCTTAATGCTTGTCACTAGGGCCCGAGTGCCATGATCTCAGATCTGAACATGTTATTGATTCATGAAGATATTCATTGTTTTATGATCTTACCTGCTAGTTGTATGCACATGTTGCTGTCCGGAACCCGAGGCCCCAAAGTGATAGAAATTGGGACAACCGGAGGGGAAGGCAGTGATGTGAGGATCACATATGTTCACGGAGTGTTAATGCTTTGCTCCGGTACTCTATTAAAAGGAGTACCTTAATTTCCAGTAGTTTCCCTAGATGCCCGGCTGCCACCGGCTGGTAGGACAAAAGATGTTCTGCAAGTTTCTCATTGCGAGCACGTACGACTATATACGGAACACATGCCTATGGATTGTTTAGTACTTGGATACCGTTTTATTATTATCTGCAAATGCCCTGCCTTGATTGTTACATGAATTCTCTCATCCATGCAACGCCCGTTCATCCATCCCTGTGCCTACAGTATTTTAATCCTGTTGTTTACTATAATCACTACTGCTGTCATTGTTACACTGCTGCTGTTATTTCACTACTTCTACTGCTATAAAATTGTTGCTACTGATAAACTCTTGCGAGCAAGTCTGTTTCCAGGTGCAGCTGAATTGACAACTCCGCTGTTAAGGCTTACAAATATTCTTTGGCTCCCCTTGTGTCGAATCAATAAATTGGGTTTTACTTCCCTCGAAGACTGTTGCGATCCCCTATACTTGTGGTCATCAAGACTATTTTCTGGCGCCGTTGCCGGGGAGCATAGCTTTATTTGCAAGTTCACCTGAATTGATATTGTTCGCTGCAAATCCTCCATTATGGGTAAAACTCGTGATGCTAAAGTCGCCATATTACCATCCACCACAAGAAAAGGTACAACTCTGAGTACCTCTGCTGCTCTTGATTCACCATCTGTGATAAGTCAACTTGTTTCACCACCACAAGCTTCGCGTGTTGGTATTTCTGCTGAATCTGAAAATTCCTCTGATAATTTTGATGATGCTTCTACTGTGCTTGATAATACTGGTTCATTAGGTCCTTTTCTAGATGCTACAATTTCTAGGTCTAGACAAATTGAAAATACTGAAACTCCTAATGAAACTACTGTTACACCTGTTAATTCACCTGAGTCTGATGACCTTGATGAAGATTATGTGGAACTTGATGATGATTTTATTGATAAATGCAATGCTACTACTAGTACAAGTAACCTTAAAAAGCTTATTGCACAACATGCTGTTAGATACAAACTGTCTCCTGATCCTAAATTTGCCACATCTCCTATAAACATTAAGGATAAGGATTATGATTTTTCTCTTGATTTATCTCATATATCTATTGTTGAGAAAACACCTTTACGTGGTACTCGAAAAGAAAGTGTTGTAGAGCACATGAATGAGCTTTCTACTTTAAGTAGCTTGTTTTCTGATGATGTTAAGCTGCGTACTTATTTTGTTGCTAAAATTTTTCCTTTCTCATTAAAGGATGATGCTAAGATTTGGTATAATAGTTTGCCTCCTGATTCTATTGATAGTCCAAGTTGTTTGCTTGATGTTTTCTTTCGAAAATATTTTCCTGCTAGTGCTCAACATATTGCTCTGCAGAGAATTTATAGTTTTGATCAAGAAGATGGAGAGAAATTGCTCGAAGCTTGGGCAAGGTTTTGCTCTCTTATTAGAGCTCGGCCTGGACATGAATTGGAAAAGCATGATTTACTTGATATATTTTATAGTGGACTAACCATTGAGTCTAGGGCATACCTGGATAGTTGTGCTGATTGTCTTTTCAGGAAAAGAAATCCGGACGAAGCTGAAGAATTATTGGCTAGAATAAGCCAAAATCATGATGATTGGACTACACCTGAACCAACCCCAATACCTGTATTGAAGAAGAGGGGAATGATTGAATTAAATGATGAAGATATGAGGGAAGCCAAGAAGTCTCTTATGGAGAAAGGTATTAAATCTGAAGATGTGAAGAATTTACCTCCTATAGAAGATCTATGTAAGATAATTCCCCCTTCATCCACGATTGAGGTACATTCCCTTCAACGCTTTGATAGAGGAGATATTTCTTACTCAAAACCTCCTGATCAATGTTTAGATGAATTTGATAATTATGTTGTTAAGCAAAATAACTTTAATATGAGAGTAGAGAATCATCTAATGGAAAATTCTCAAGCTATTAGTAAATTGCATGATATTGTGGAGAG
This sequence comes from Lolium rigidum, assembly GCF_022539505.1. Classification (NCBI taxonomy): domain Eukaryota; kingdom Viridiplantae; phylum Streptophyta; class Magnoliopsida; order Poales; family Poaceae; genus Lolium; species Lolium rigidum. The sequence goes on along the minus strand of NC_061510.1, from coordinate 136,398,181 downwards.
AACCTCCAATGATGTTAAGATGCTTGTTAAACATTTTCATATGATTCAAACTCAAATTGATCAACTTACTAAAGTGCAAAGTGATTTGTTAGAAAATACTTATAAAGAAAAACATGCTTATGAAGTAACAACTAGAGGTGGTGTTTCTACCCAGGATCCTCTATATCCTGAAGGGCATCCCAAAAGAGTTGAACAAGATTCTCAACGAACTAAAGAAACTAGTAGTCCTTCTAAGAAAAAGAATAAGAAACATAAAACTGTTGTAGAATCCTCTGAACCTGTTAATGATCCTAATAGTATTTCTATTTCTGATGCTGAAACTGGAAGTGGTAATGAACATGATAACGATAATGATAAGAATGATACTCCTGATAAAGAAGAGATTGAAAATGAACCTGAAAAGAATGCTAAAAATAAAAAGTAAACTAAAGAAGATTTTATTGCTAAGAAACATGGAAATGAAAGAGAACCTTGGGTTCAAAAGCAAATGCCTTTTCCTGCTAAGAAACTAAAATCAAAGGAGGAGGAACACTATAATAAATTTTGTGATTGGATGAAACCTTTATTTTTGCAAATCCCTTTGACTGATGCTATTAAATTACCTCCTTATTCAAAGTACATGAAAGATATTGTCTCTAACAAAAGGAAAATTCCTAATGAGGATATTTCCACTATGCTCGCTAATTACTCTTTCAATGGCAAGGTTCCAAAGAAGCTGGGAGACCCAGGTATACCAACTATCCCTTGTTCCATCAAGAATAATTATGTTAGAACTGCTCTATGTGATTTGGGAGCAGAAGTTAGCGTGATGCCTTTTTCCCTTTACAAGAGACTTGATTTAGATAAGTTGATACCAACTGATATATCTTTGCAAATGGCTGATAAATCTACTGCTGTTCCTGTTGGTGTATGTGAAGATGTTCCTGTTCAAGTTACTCAAAATTTCTTAATATTAACTGATTTTGTTGTGTTGCAAATGCCTGAGGATGATAATATGTCTATTATTCTTGGAAGACCCTTTCTTAATACTGCAGGGGCTGTTATTGATTGCAATAAAGGAAAAGTTACTTTCAATGTTGATGACAAGGAACATACTGTCTATTTTCCCAAGAGGATTGATAAAGTATATGGAGTTAATACAATTTTTAATTTGAGAACTATCAAAGTGGGAGATATTGATTGTCCAATATATGAGCCTAAAGAAGAATATCAAACTCTTGTGATTGGATCCATATCAATTCAATATAAGGTAACATGATTGATTTGAGGTTTATTTCTTCTTATGTCATGTAAAATTTATTTGGTAGCAAGACTTGATCAACCTTGTTAACAAGTATATTTTAAATGCATGAGAGAGCTAAACAACATTTCTTTCTTCCTCCACTTGTTTTACTTGCTGTAGTACTATTTGTTTTGCAAGGTTCTTTAATTGTTTAGAGATTTCGAAATCATTTTCCTGCCCTGTAATAATAATTTTAACACCCAGAAATGTGCATTTTTCAAAGTTTTCAAAAATTTACAAAAATTATACCGTTGGTCTTATTTTTCGAAGAGCTACCTGGGAGCACCTGGGGCTGACCAGTGGGGCACCCCAGGGCTGCCCCCATGTGCTGGCGCGACCAAGGAGGGGGGCGCGCCACCCTGTGGTGTGGGCCCCTCCTTGCCCCACTAACTCATCCCTTCCACTCATTGCACTCTCTCTCCCAAAAAAACTCGTACCAGCTTTCTCTCACTCGCGGTTTTGCTCAATAGCTCAGGATTTTTCGATCTCCTTGCTCAGCCCAGATTTCTGTCTGAAATTTGGCACATTTGCTCTCCGGTATGTGACTCCTTCGATTATCCAAATAGAATTTTGTTTGGTTGAGTATATCTTGAGAAATTTGCTGCTGTAGGTGACATGTTTAGTGAGCTTGCATGCTTGATTCAAGTTGTAGAAATGAGTTTTGATGCATGTTTAGTACTCTAGCAAGTTCCTATAGTAGCTTCCCTCAATTATATGTCTTGAAATCAAATTTTATAATGATTGTTGAAAAATTTGAGAAAAGGAAAATGGATAACCACAACTTTGGAGAAGTGTTCGAAAGAGAGACGATGAGCACGGGGAGGCCCTCAAGGGCAGCCACTCGAATTATACGATCCTATAATGAGGATGTCATCGCACCGAGCTTCGAAGTTGAAGAGGATAATGGAGTTCCTAATGCTTCATCATTTCCATGCTATGACTTTTTGCGTAATGCGGGGTTGCTTGATGATTTCTTATTCCTCATCAACAATGTGGGATTATCTACCTATAAGAAAGATGAGAGGAGCCAATACTACATACTAACTAAAATCTTTGTTGAAAGCTTCAAGTTCAACAACACGCACTTCACGCCAACAGTTACATTCAGGGTTTATGATAATCCTATTACTATGAAGTTGAAGGATTTTTGCGTTGCATTGAATATTGCTCCTGTAGGTACAACAAAGAAGATCGAGAAAAGCCCCAAGGCTTTGATGGAGCTCTATCGAGAAGTCACCAATGATGATAGCCGCACCATTCAACGCGGCAAGATAAGAAACATTCAACTTCCCGCCATTAGATATTTCGCTTACTATCTTGCTACTAGCATTCTTGGTAGGGAGAACACTAGCAACATTTCTAGTTATCATCTTGCTTTTCTTGTTGCTGCATTGACCGGTAACACACCTTATCATCTTGGTGCTCTTATTGCTCGTCACCTATCTACTAGGGGACCTATTTATGGAGGAATTATTGCGTCGCGTATTTTGGCACATCTAGATCTTCCTCTTGATCCTACTGATGAGAAATTAACTCCTATAAGGCTTGATATTACTGCTATGAAGAGTCACCAATTTGTCACAACTGACTCTAGTTTAGAAAATATTGTTTATAAAATGTTGTTTATTGACGGGGATGAGAGGGAAATCCCCTTGCCGCAGGCCGATTTGTTCAGTGTTCACATGAAACCGTGGTCGCGCTCTAAGGAGGAGGTGGATGAGCAGCTGAGGATACATGGTTTCCACCAGCAGCATGACTCCGAGGACGCCGAGCCCTCCTACGGGTACACCGTCACGTATCCTGGTGCGTCTTCCAGCACATACCCAGAACAAGATCCTTCTTCGTCATACTACGGAGACTCCACTTCATGGGGACCGTGGGATTGATCTCCACTTAGGCCAAAAGCCTAAGCTTGGGGGGAGGTATGCCGGCATCACTCATTTATTGCATATTACAATTGCTGGATACTTGTATATACTTGTTTAGCTTCTTAAAGTGGTTTCTAATAAGAGGGGGATGATATTTGGGAAAGTGCTGTTTGAAAACAGATTCTGGACTGATACCAAAAAAATTCTCAAAAACAGCCAGAACGTGATTTTGCGAAGCCAATTTGTGTGCATGTTCCCCAGTTTATTATCTAACTTTCATTAGTTGAACACTTTTCGAGCTGAACAGCGGAAGATTTTCGTAAAAATCGATTACTGTACTGCTGTCAAGTTTTGGCAGATTTCTGCCGCTTTGCTTTTCTGTGTTTCTTTCAGTTTTCATTCTCTTGTTTTTGCTTTGTTTCTTTCCTAAAACACAAAAAGATCAAAAAAAATTCTGTTGTTTCTTTTTGCCATTTGTTTATTTAGTTCTTTGTTCCTATTTTACCTTATTTTCTATCGTTAGTTTGTTATGAGAAAATCCAAAAAGATTTTGCTTTGTTTGCTTGTTTCCTTTTGTTCTTATTTCTAACCCGAAAACACCAAAAATATTTGTTGTTCTTCTTTGGTTTTGTAAAGTTTATTAGGGAGTTCAGCGGTCTCCGGTGGTTGGAGTTTGGTTTTCGTTCCATATTATTATTCAAGCCACACAAGTGAAAGGCAATAATGACGATCTACGGCAACTCGACTGTGGTGAGAGGCTGGTATGAACTCTATTTGTTTTCATTTTTGTCCTCAGGTTCTTGGCCTTGTTTTGTTCATAAATCATGTTGTTTTTTGCATTTTCTATAGCTAGTTTCTATATATGAAATGCTAGACCGATGCCATACCAAGAGTTTCAAATTATATATTGGTTCCACAATTTGAAATCTCACCAGGTTGTTAGTTTGAATTTTGGATGTACTGCATCCGATGAAACCTTGATGTGATCCCTAATATATAAGGTATATCTCCATTGTTAATGGGTTCAGCACATCCAACCTTTTAAGCCAATTTAATGGGTTTAGTTGTTGCCATGGTGGCATATATAAAGATAACTCCATCACATGGAAGAAGTGAGCCTAGATCAACTGGTTAGGGAAGTGATGTATAACCCATCCACTCAGGTACAAGTCATGTCCTCTACCCCATCCCTTTCAAAAAAAAGAACTACATCACATGCATCCCTCCGAGTAACAGCCCCGTCTCTAGGATTTGTAGGCCCTGGTGCGATTTATAAAATGGGGGCCTTATTTTTAAAACTAAGCAAGTAGTAAAGCAAGATCATGTGTTACTTTATCATATAACTTCAGAATGTGCTATCCCGCCCAATGTTCAAAAATATATCAAGTATTTCATTTGAAAAGAGTAAATATAGCATTAAAATAATAGTGAACCTCATGATCTACAAAAGCATCATTGGTCGGTGTATCTTGAAATGAAATCTTCAATCATATGTTTATAATTAATCTTGAATCAACATGAGTAACAGGAGTTTGATTTTCAAAATGTATTGCAACTCTATCACCACAAATTTATCTAGAGTACCCTTTTGAGACCGAGCTTCTACTTACAATCTGTGTCTTATCATCTTCTTTAGTTCTTTTTAGCACTAGATAGACGCTTTGTTCTTCTCATGATCTACTAGCTTCCTTTTAGTGAATTGATCGTGGTCCGCTAGCCTTGGGCCGCTTGAGCTAACAGAAGATGAAACTAGTACTGACGAGGGTGAGCCTCGACAATGCCCTCCGTTTGGGGCTTAGGGTTGATGGAATCCTGTAGGCTGACACGAGACATCGGTTAACAGACAAGCGGGGAAAACGATTTACCCAGGTTCAGGGCCCTCGATGAGGTAACACCCCTACGTCTCGCTCGTCCGATCTTGATTATGAAGATATTGGGTTACAATGGGGTGCCGAAGGCTTCGGCTATGATCCCGTCAAGAGGCTAAGTGCTACGGTGACTTAGCTCTAGACTTTTTGGTGGCTAAAATTGCTAAGATTGATTGTGTCCCTCTGATGACCCACAAGTATAGGGGATCGCAACAGTCTTCGAGGGAAGTAAAACCCAAATTTATTGATTCGACACAAGGGGAGGTAAAGAATACTTATAAGCCTTAACAGCTGAGTTGTCAATTCAGCTGCACCTGGAAAAGCACTAGTAACAGGGGTGATGTGAAAGCAACAGTAATATGAGAGCAGTAGTAACAGTAACACAGCAGCAGTAGCAGTAATATGAGAGCAATGGCACCAGAAAATAGTTGATACTACTTCCAACGTCATATAGAACGAGTTTATGATGATGAGAGATGGACCGGGGTTCCCAGCTATCTACACTAGTGGTAACTCTCCAATAACAAGTGTTGGGTGAACAAATTACAGTTGGGCAATTGATAGGATTGAAATAGCATTAAGACAGAATATCAAGATTATTAATCATGTAGGCATGTTTTCCATATATAGTCATACGTGCTCGCAATGAGAAACTTGTACAACATCTTTTGTCCTACCAGCCGGTGGCAGCCGGGCCTCTAGGGAATCTACTGGAAATTAAGGTACTCCTTTTAATAGAGCACCGGAGCAAAGAATTAACACTTGGTGAAAACATGTGATCCTCACACCTACGCCTTCCCCTCCGGTTGTCCCAATTTCTGTCACTTTGGGGCCTCGGGTTCCGGACATATACATGTGCAAACAACTTGTAGATACAATCTAAGCAATAAGTATAGAGCTTAAATATAAGATCATGCCACTCGGGCCCTAGTGACAAGCATTAAACACAACAAGATTGCAGCAACAATAACTTCACAAACTTATATAGATAGACTAATCATAATGTAACAATCCATCGGATTCCAACAAACACAACACCGATTACATCGGATGAATCTCAATCATGTAAGGCAGCTCATGAGATCATTGTATTGAAGTACATGGGGGAGAGAATACCAACTAGCTACAACTAGAACCCGTAGTCCATGGGGGAACGACTCATGGAGCATGATGGAGGCGGTGGCGTTGATGGAGTTGGCTTCCGGGGGCACTTCCCCGTCCCGGCGGCGTGCCGGAACGAGATCTCGTCCCCCGAATTGGAGTTTCGCGATGGCGGCGGCGCCCTGGAGTCTTTCTGGAGTTTCGTCAATTGGTATCGCGTTTTTAGGTCGAAAGGGGTCTTATAGGCGAAGAGGCGGCGCAGGAGGGGCACCAGGGCGCCCTCCCCATAGGCCAGCGCGGCCAGGCCTGAGCCCGTGCGGCCCTATGGTGTGGGGGCCCCAGGCCTCCCCTATGGTGTCCTGGTCCGTCTCGGTGAATTATGATGTTTGGTCTTCGTTTCGTCGAATTCCGAGTATATTGCCCGAACAGCCTTTCTGGAACCAAAAACAGCAGAAAATAGGAACTGGCACTTCGGCATCTTGTTAATAGGTTAATTCCGGAAAACGCATAAAAACATTATAAAGTGTGAGCAAAACATGTAGGTATTGTCATAAAACAAGCATGGAACATCAGAAATTATAGATACGTTGGAGACGTATCAAGCATCCCCAAGCTTAGTTCCTGCTCGCCCTCGAGTAGGTAAACGATAAAAAGAATAATTTCTGAAGTGACATGCTACCAACATAATCTTAATCATACTATTGCAAAGCATATGAGATGAACGAAGTGACTCAAGGCAATGATCTATATTTGCTAATAAATAGATAACATATAGCAAAACTTTTCATGAATAGTACTTTCAAGACAAGCATCAAAAGTCTTGCATAGGAGTTAACTCATAAAGCAATAAATTCAAAGTAAAGGCATCGAAGCAACACAAAGGAAGATATAAGTTTCAGCGAGCTTGCTTTCAACTTTTAACATGCATATCTCATGGATAATTGTCAACACAAAGTAATATGATGAATGCAAATAAGCAAGTATGTAAGAATCAATGCACAGTTGACACAAGTGTTTGCTTCTAAGATGGAAGGAAGTAGGTAAACTGACTCAACATAAAAGTAGAAGAAAGGCCCTTCACAGAGGGAAGCAGGGATTAAATCATGTGCTAGAGCTTTTTAAGTTTTGAAATCATATAGAGAGCATAAAATTAAAGTTTTGAGAGGTGTTTGTTGTTGTCAACGAATGGTAGTGGGCACTCTAACTACCTCATCAACCAGACTGTCAAGAGCGGCTCCCATGAAGGACGTTATCTCTACCAGCAAGGTAGATCATCCCTCTTCTCTTTTGTTTACACATGTATTTTAGTTTCATTATGGATGACACTCCCCCCAACCTTTTGCTTACACAAGCCATGGCTAACCGAATCCTCGGGTGCCTTCCAACATTTCACATACCATGGAGGAGTGTCTATTTGCAAAATTAAGTTGCTTACCGATAGATCGTGGCAAAACACGTGAAGAGAATTATTAATGAAAGTTAATTAATTGGGGCTGGGAACCCCATTGCCGACTCTTTTTGCAAAATTATTGGATAAGCGGATGAGCCACTAGTCCATTGGTGAGAGTCTGTCAGAAGTAAATGACAAGATCGAAAGATAAAACACCACATACTTCCTCATGAGCTATAAAACATTGACACAAATAAGAGATAATAGCATTTGAATTGTTTAAAGGTAGCACATGAAGTATTTACTTGGAATGGCAGGAAATAACACATAGTAGGTAGATATGGTGGACACAAATGGCATAGGTTTTGGCTCAAGGTTTTGGATGCACGAGAAGCATTCCCTCTCAGTACAAGGCTTTGGCTAGCAAGGTTGTTTGAAGCAAACACAAGTATGAACCGGTACAACAAAACTTACATAAGAACAAATTGCAAGCATTATAAAACTCTACACTGTCTTCCTTGTTGCTCAAACACTTTTACCAGAAAATATCTAGATCTTAGAGAGACCAATCATGCAAACCAATTTCAACAAGCTTTACGGTAGTTCTCCACTAATAGATTTAAACTACATGATGCATGAGTAAACATGATCTACTTGAGAGCTCAAAACAATTGCCAAGTATCAAATTATCCAAGACAATATGAAGCATTTTCTGTTTCCAACCAAATAACAATAAGTGCAACAGTTTTCAACTCCGCCATGAACATTAAAATAAAGCTAAGAACACCATTGTTCATATGAAAAAGCGGAGCGTGTCTCTCTCCCACACAAGGATTGCTAGGATCCGAATTTATTCAAACACAGTAAAAAATAAAAACACACAGACGCTCCAAGTAAAGCACATATGATGTGACTGAATAAAAATATAGTTTCAATAGAAGAAACCTGATAAGTTGATGAAGAAGGGGATGCCTTGGGCATCCCCAAGCTTAGACGCTTGAGTCTCCTTGAAATATGCAGGGACGAACCACGTGGGCATCCCCAAGCTTAGACTTTTCACTCTTCTTGATCATATATCATCCTCCTCTCTTGACCCTTGAAAACTTCCTTCACACCAAACTTCTCATAAACTTCATTAGAGGGGTTAGTACTCAAAAAAACTTTAATCCACTTTAGCCCTGTAGTGACACATTGCAAGAACTCAATAAAACATTAGCTACAGCTCTCCACGTCTAGAAAGCCTCACTTAAAGTCCACAAGAGACAATGCAAAAAACAGAGACAGAATCTGCCAAAACAGAACAGCCAGTAAACACGAATTTTTACGAGGTATTCCGTTGCTCAAATCAGAAAACTTAAAACTAATGAAAGTTGCGTACATATCTGAGGATCACGCACGTAAATTTGCAGATTTTTCTGAGTTTTCTACAGAGAGATCTGCCCAGATTCGTGACAGATAGAAATCTATTTCTGCGCAGAAATCCAAATCTAGTATCAACCTTCTATTAGAGACTTCACTTGGCACAACATTGCAATAAAATAAAGATAAGGAGAGGTTGCTACAGTAGTAACAACTTCCAAGACACAACAAAACAAGTAGCAAAATAAACACATGGGTTATCTTCCAAGAAGTGCTTTCTTTATAGCCATTAAGATGGGCTCGACAATTTTAATGATGCTCACATAAGGGTGAGAGTTGAAGCAAAAGACAGAATCAAAAAGCAAGTTCAAAACACATTTAAGTCTAACCCACTTCCTATGCATAGGAATCTTGTACACAAATAAATTCATGAAGAACAAAGTGGCAAGAATAAGAAGATAAAACAAGGGTAACTTCAAAATCTTCAGCATATAGAGAGGTGTTTTAGTACCATGCAAATTTCTACAACCATATTTTCCTCTCTCATAATAATTTTCAGTAGCTTCATGGATAAACTCAACAATATAACTATCACATAAAGCATGCTTTTCATGATTCACAAACACATACTTTTTATCAAGCTCAGAAATAATAGGATTAAAACTTTCAAACCCACTTTTATCAATAATATAACAAGATGATTGATCAATCTCAAAAGGTATGGGACGCATAGATAAAGTGAAGAACTCTCCAATCCCATTTTCATTAGTAGTACAATTAATATTATCAAGTAACATAGGACCATCATCTAGAGATTTATCATAAACATTTGCCAAGCAAAACTCTTTAGTACCATGCATTTCGGTATCAGGCACAAACAAAGCATTATCATAACATTTTTCAAAATAGCATGGATTATCATAGATAACAGTAGCATAATTATTCTCACCAGTTTTACTCATAGGAAATATTTCAAGAGAATCCACAGGAACATAACATTCAACCTCCTTTGGTAAGCATGGAGGACAATCAAATAGTGTAAGAGATAAAGAGTTACTCTCATTAGAAGGTTGGCATGGGTAGCTAATCCATTCTTCCTCCTTTTGTTCATCACTCTCCTCTTCTTTTTCATCCAATGAGCTTTCAGTGTTCATCAATTTCCTCCTCTTTTTCATCCAATGAGCTTTCAGGTTCATCAATTTCTTCTTCCACTGGTTCCTGCAAATTGTGAGTGCATTCTTGTGCATTAATGAGTCTCTCTTTATAATCAATGATATAAGGATTATCACCGTAGCTTTCTATGCAAAAATTAAGGATAGAAGAGACATAATCTTTAAGGTCCTTACAAACAGCACAAGTTTCATAATTTTTAGACATGAATGATTCTATCTCAGAGGCTCCCATAAATAAGACAAATTGTTCTACCTCTTCGAACCCAAAATGAATATAGCTATTCCAATTATAGTTCTTAATTAAAATTTCCTCACTAAAGCCACATTGAAATTTAAGATGTTTAGTATCCTGTTTAGAGCAACAGTTTATATCATGGCGTTTAAGCAAGATTTTAGCAATTCTATTTAATTTTTCTATCACAGCACTCATAACTTTTCCCTTTCTTGATTCTCTATAATTATTATATATTTCAATAAGCTCCAAATAGGTTGTAGGTTCTCCCATAATAGCAGTTTTTAATTTTTAGGTTTTTCAAATTTTTATGGATTTTCGGGTATATAGGGAAAATAAAACAAGACAAAAATAAACTAGACAAAAGTAAACTAGGCAAAATAATACTAGACAGAAATAAGCTAAGCAAAAATAAACTAGACAAAAGTAAACTAAGCAAAACAAAATAAAATAAAACAGAGAGAGAGGTGGAGTGTACTCCCTGGTGAACTTATGAGTAGAGCTATGCCTCCCGGCAACGGCGCCGGAAAATAGTCTTGATGACCCACAAGTATAGGGGATCGCAACAGTCTTCGAGGGAAGTAAAACCCAAATTTATTGATTCGACACAAGGGGAGGTAAAGAATACTTATAAGCCTTAACAACTGAGTTGTCAATTCAACTGCACCTCGAAAAGCACTAGTAACAGGGGTGATGTGAAAGCAACAGTAATATGAGAGCAGTAGAAACAGTAACACAACAGCAGTAGCAGTAATATGAGAGCAGTGGCACCAGAAAATAGTTGATACTACTTCCAATGTCATATAGAACGAGTTTATGATGATGAGAGATGGACCGGGGTTCCCAGCTATCTACACTATTGGTAACTCTCCAATAACAAGTGTTGGGTGAACAAATTACAGTTGGGCAATTGATAGGATTGAAATAGCATTAAGACAGAATATCAAGATTATTAATCATGTAGGCATGTTTTCCATATATAGTCATACGTGCTCGCAATGAGAAACTTGTACAACATCTTTTGTCCTACCAGCCGGTGGCAGCCGGGCCTCTAGGGAATCTACTGGAAATTAAGGTACTCCTTTTAATAGAGCACCGGAGCAAAGCATTAACACTTGGTGAAAACATGTGATCCTCACACCTACGCCTTCCCCTCCGGTTGTCCCAATTTCTGTCACTTTGGGGCCTCGGGTTCCGGACATAGACATGTGCAAACAACTTGTAGATACAATCTAAGCAATAAGTATATAGCTTAAATCTACGATCATGCCACTCGGGCCCTAGTGACAAGCATTAAACACAACAAGATTGCAGCAACAATAACTTCACAAACTTATATAGATAGACTAATCATAATGTAACAATCCATCGGATCCCAACAAACACAACACCGATTACATCGGATGAATCTCAATCATGTAAGGCAGCTCATGAGATCATTGTATTGAAGTACATGGGGGAGAGAATACCGACTAGCTACAGCTAGAACCCGTAGTCCATGGGGGAACTACTCACGGAGCATGATGGAGGCGGTGGCGTTGATGGAGATGGCTTCCGGGGGCACTTCCCCGTCCCGGCGGCGTGCCGGAACAGAGATTATGTCCCCCGAATTGGAGTTTCGCGATGGCGGCGGCGCCCTGGAGTCTTTCTGGAGTTTCCTCAATTGGTATCGCGTTTTTAGGTCGAAAGGGGTCTTATAGGCGAAGAGGCGGCGCAGGAGGGGCACCAGGGCGCCCTCCCCATAGGCCGGCGCGGCCAGGCCTGAGCCCGCGCAGCCCTATGGTGTGGGGGACCCAGGCCTCCCCTCTGACTCCCCTTCGGTGTCCTGGTCCGTCTCGGTGAATTATGATGTTTGGTCTTCGTTTCGTCGAATTCCGAGAATATTGCCCGAACAGCCTTTCTGGAACCAAAAACAGCAGATAACAGGAACTGGAACTTCGGCATCTTGTTAATAGGTTAGTTCCGGAAAACGCATAAAAACATTATAAAGTGTGAGCAAAACATGTAGGTATTGTCATAAAACAAGCATGGAACATCAGAAATTATAGATACGTTGGAGACGTATCACCCTCGGCAGCCCCTCTCCTGGCCTTTATATAGGAGGCCAGGTCTCAAGAGATCTGTCCGGGTACGACTAGGTTTACAAAAGATCTAGTACTAAACTTTCCATGTTCGACTCTTTGTCTTGTACTCCAAGGAATCTCCTTCAGCACCGTCCTAGTGGCCCACCTTGCCGTCGAGTATCTTCATGGGCCTTCAGTTGGGCCGCACAGGATAGGGCAATATCGGTTACCCGAAGGGTAATGCCCACGTCAGTAGTCCCCGAGTGTCTAGCCGAAGATTTTTCGGGTAGAGACTAAAGCATGCCTCCACTGAATGTTATTCTCCTTTATTTGTTCTTGTCCATCTTGTAATAGCTTCATCTTCTTTTATCGGGTGCGCGTCCTGCGCTCCCGATGGGAGTAGCCCCCAAGTCTATATACGGATGCTTGCAATCCGTCTGTAGACTCAAGTTGTACTACTCGAATGTTTTCCTCTGCCGAAGTTTCTTGCGGGTCTTCATAAACCATCCGATAAATTCATATCGAGGCTTGTGTTCTCCCAAACGCGTAAAGTGAGTAATGTGCCCAGCTTTTGCTGGTTAACTGCCGTTTTGACAAAACAACGTTACCCTACACAGAACCAAGTCCCCAGGCATGATCCTGGAGTGCAAAAAACTTTTATCGGGTGCGCGTCCTGCGCTCCCGATGGGAGTAGCCCCCGAGTCTGGGCACGGGCGCTCGTTGTCCGGGTGCAGACTCGAGTCGAATATACTGTTCTTTTCTTCAATGCTTCTTCACGATCTTCTTTCTTCAAAAATCTTCGAGTCCATGTTTATCGGGTGCGCGTCCTGCGCTCCCGATGGGAGTAGCCCCCGAGTCTAGGCGCGGATGCTTGCAATTCGTGCGTATACTCAAGTTGACCACTCGAATATTTTGTTCCTTCGATTCCTCACTCAAGCTTCATGACGTCAATGATGACACAATCACTGCCATGGTTTGACTGACAAGACGTGACCTGACGGGCCCACCCTAGTTCTGCGCGGGCAGTTTTTAGGAAATGACCGGTGCATGCGCATTAACCGAGGTGCCTCCTCGATTTCCGCACATCGTGGGAATAATGGGCCGCTGGTGCCGTTTCCTGTAGAGGGACACGTGTACGATCAGATCTCACCCACCTCCCACGATGGCTTGACGGTTACGGCCATGATCTCCAGCGGTCTCGGTACAAATGTAGTGCATTTGCCATTTTCACTTTTTACGCCTTTGTACTGCTCATCTTCCTCCCTGCCTTTCTTTGCGCATCTGTTCCTTTCCTCGAAAGCTCATGACGCCATGAGAAAGAAGAAGGGCACCAGCGCCTCAAGCTCGTCCAAGGTCAGCCGTGAATGGGGCGCCTCCACCATCACCAGCCGTGAGGTGAACAAGCTGCGCATGCTTGGCTTCATCTCCTCATTCGACGGCGACATTTGTCTCCCAGGTCCTGCCTCTCGCCCAAATCCTCCACACCAAACTTAGACCTTTCACTCTTCTTGATCATAGTATATCATCCTCTTCTCTTGACCCTTGAAAATTTCCTCCACACCAAACTTCAAGGAAACTCATTAGAGAGTTAGTGCATAATCAAAAATTCACATATTCAGAGGTGACACAATCATTCTTAACACTTCTGGACATTGCACAAAGCTTCTGAAAGTTAATGGAACAAAGAAACTTATTCAACATAGCAAAAGCGGCAATGCGAAATAAAAAACAGAATCTGTCAAAACAGAACAGTCCGTAAAAACGAATTTTGCAGGGGCACTTAACTTGCTCAAACGGAAAAACTCAAAACTAATAAAAGTTGCGTACATATCTGAGGATCACGCATGTAAATTTTCAGATTTTTTTGACTCTTCTACAGAGAGTTCTGCGCGAATTCGTGACAGACAGCAATGCTGTTTCTGCGCAGCAATCCAAATCTAGCATCAACTTTATCATAGAGACTTTACTTGGCACAAAAACATGATAAGGAGAGGTTGCTACAGTAGTAAACAACTTCCAAGACTCAACAATACAGTAATAAAATAAAACATGGGTTATCTCCCAAGAAGTGCTTTTCTTTAACGCCTTTCGCCTAGGCGCAGAAAGTGCAAATCAAGTAACATCAAGAGAAGAAGCATCAACATCATAACTTGTTCTAATAATAGAATCAAAAGGCAACTTCATTCTCTTTCTAGGGAAGTGTTCCATACCTTTCTTGAGAGGAATTGATATTTAATATTACCTTCCTTCATATCAACAGCACCAACAGTTCGAGGAAAAGGTCTTCCCAACACAATAGGACAAGATGCATTGCATTCAATATCCAAGACAACAAAATCAACGAGGACAAGGTTATTGTTAACCGTAATGCGCACAATATCAAGCCTCCCCAAAGGTTTCTTTTTAACATTATCAGCAAGATTAACATCTAAATAACAATTTTTCAGTGGTGGCAAGTCAAGCATATCATAAATTTTCTTAGGCATAACAGAGATACTTGCACCAAGATCACATAAAGCATTACATTCAAAATCATTGAATTTCATCTTAATGATGGGCTCCCAACCATCTTCTAACTTCCTAGAAATAGAAGCTTCAAGTTTTAATTTCTCTTCCCTAGCTTTAATGAGAGCATTTGTAATATGTTTTGTAAAGGCTAAATTTATAGCACTAGCATTGGGACTTCTAGCAAGTTTTTGTAAGAACTTTATAACTTCAGTAATATGACAATCATCAAAATCTAAACCATTATGTTCTACAGCAATGGAATCATTGTCACCAATATTTTGAAAAATTTCAGCAGTTTTATCAGAAGCAGTTTTAGCAGTTTCAGGCAATTTTGCACGCTTTGTACTGATGTCTACGGGTGCTTCTATTCTTGTAGACAGTGTTGGGCCTCCAAGAGCAGAGGTTTGTAGAACAGCAGCAAGTTTCCCTTAAGTGGATTACCCAAGGTTTATCGAACTCAGGGAGGAAGAGGTCAAAGATATCCCTCTCAAACAACCCTGCAACCACAAAGCAAGAAGTCTCTTGTGTCCCCAACACACCAAATACACTTGTCAGATGTATAGGTGCACTAGTTCGCGAAGAGATAGTGAAATACAAGTAATATGGATGTATATGAGTGGTAATAGCAATCTGAATAAAATATGGCAGCGAGTAAACATGCAACAAAACAGTAAACAAACGGAGATTCGATACTTGGAAGCAAGGCCTAGGGATCCTGCTTTCACTAGTGGACACTCTCAACAATGACCACATAATAGGACTACTCTACACCCTTTTGTTGGATGATGAACACCACTAATTGTGTAGGATTACACGAACCCTCAATGCCGGAGTTAACAAGCTCCACAATATTCGATATTCATATTTAAATAACCTTAGAGTGCAAGATAGATCAACACAATTACACCGAGAACTAACATAGCATGCACACTGTCACCATCACACTATGAAGGAGGCACAGATCACATCAATACTATCATAGCAATAGTTAACTTCACAATCTACAAGAGATTACAATCATAGCCTACGCCAAGTACTACACGATGCACACACTGTCACCATTACACCGTGCAGGAGGAATAGAGTACTTTAATAACATCACTAGAGTAGCACATAGATGATATTCAACTAGATCACATAAAGAGAGAGATGAACCACATAGCTACAACGGAGCCCTCAGCCTCGGGGGTGAATTACTCCCTCCTCATCATGGAGACAGCGATGGCGGTGAAGATGGCGGTGGAGACGGCAGTGGAGATGACTCCGGGGGCAATTTCCCGTCCCGACAGGGTGCCGGAACAGAGACTTCTATCCCCCGAATTGGAGTTTCGCGATATGGCGGCGCCCCTGGAGTCTTTCTGGAGTTTCGTCAATCGGTGTCGAAGTTTTAGGTCACGACGGCTTAAATAGGCGAAGAGTCGGAGTCGGAAGAGTCCCGAGGGGCCCACACACCAGGGTGGGGTGACCACCCTCCAGGCCGCGCCGGCCTATTGGGAGGAGGCCCTGGGCCTCCCCCTGGCTTGCCCTTCTGGCTCCGTGAGTCTTCCGACGAAATAGAATTTCTGTAATTTTTCTGGATTTTTCCGAGCACTTTGGTTTTTGGGCCTTTTCTGCAATAAACAGACATAATAAACAGAAACTGGCATTGTGGCATCTTGTTAATAGGTTAGTCCAATAAATGTCATAATATGATATAAAGTGCAAGCAAACCATGTAGGTATTGTCATAAAACAAACATGGAACATCAAAAATTATAGATACGTTGGAGACGTATCAGCATCCCCAAGCTTAGTTCCTACTCGTCCTCGAGTAGGTAAACGATAAAAAGATAATTTCTGAAGTGACATGCTACCAACATAATCTTAATCATACTATTGTAAAGCATATGAGATGCATGCAGCGATTCGAAGCAATGTTAATGCAATGAGTAAACAATTGAATCATATAGCAAAGACTTTTCATGAATAGTACTTTCAAGACAAGCATCAATAAGTCTTGCATAAGAGTTAACTCATAAAGCAATAAATTCAAAGTAAAGGCATTGAAGCAACACAATGGAAGATTAAGTTTCAGCGGTTGCTTTCAACTTGTAACATGTATATCTCATGGACAGTTGTCAATGCAAAGCAATATAACCAGTGCAATATGCGAGTATGTAAGAATCAATGCACAGTTAACACAAGTGTTTGCTTCTTGAGATGGGAGGAAATAGGTAGACTGACTCAACATAAAAGTAGAAGAATGGCCCTTCGACGAGGGAAGCATCGATTGCTATATTTGTGCTAGAGCTTTTATTTTGAAAACATAAAGAGAGCATAAAAATAAAGTTTGTAGAGGTGTTTGTTGTTGTCAACGAATGGTAGCGGGTACTCTAACCCCCTTGCCAGACAAACCTTCAAAGAGCGGCTCCCATTTTATTTTATTTTTGGGTGGCACTCTTTCTAACCTTTCTTTCACAAACCATGGCTAACCGAATCCTCGGATGCCTGCCAACAATCTCATACCATGAAGGAGTGCCTTTTTATTTTAGTTTTATTATGATGACACTCCTCCCCACCTTTGCTTTCTCAAGCCATGGCTAACCGAATCCTTCGGGTGCCGTCCAACAATCACATACCATGGAGGAGTGTCTATTTTTTTAATATTATGAAGGTTAATTAATTTGGGACTGGGAATCCCATTGCCAGCTCTTTTTGTAAAATTATTGGATAAGCGGATGAAGCCACTAGTCCATTGGTGAAAGTTGCCCAACAAGATTGAAAGATAAACACCACATACTTCCTCATGAGCTATAAAACATTGACACAAATAAGAGGTAATAACTTTTGAATTGTTTAAAGGTAGCACTCAAGCAATTTACTTTGGAATGGCGGAGAAATACCATGTAGTAGGTAGGTATGGTGGACACAAATGGCATATTGGTTGGCTCAAGGATTTGGATGCATGAGAAGTATTCCCTCTCGATACAAGGCTTAGGCTAGCAAGGTTATTCGAAACAAACACAAGAATGAACCGGTGCAGCAAAACTCACATAAAAGACATATTGTAAACATTATAAGACTTTACACCGTCTTCCTTGTTGTTCAACCCAATACTAGAAATTATCTAGACCTTAGAGAGACCAATTATGCAAACCAAATTTTAGCAAGCTCTATGTATTTCTTCATTAATAGGTGCAAAGTATATGATGCAAGAGCTTAAACATGAGCACAACGATTGCCAAGTATCACATTATCCAGGACATTTTACCAATTACTACATGTGGCATTTCCCGTTTCCAACCATATAACAATTAACGAAGCAGTTTCAACCTTCGCCATGAACATTAAAAGCTAAGAACACATGTGTTCATACAAACCAGCGAAGCGTGTCTCTCTCCCACACAAGCATTTATTCAAACAAAAACAGAAACAAAAACAAACAGACGCTCCAAGTAAAGTACATAAGATGTGACCGAATAAAAATATAGTTTCAAGAGAAGAAACCTGATAAATTGTCGATGAAGAAGGGGATGCCTTGGGCATCCCCAAGCTTAGACGCTTGAGTCTTCTTGAAATATTCAGGGATGAACCTCCGGGGCATCCCCAAGCTTAGACTTTTCACTCTTCTTGATCGTAGTATATCATCCTCCTCTCTTGACCCTTGAAAACTTCCTCCACACCAAACTCAAAACAACTCATTAGAGGGTTAGTGCATAATCAAAAACTCACATGTCCAGAGGTGACACAATCATTCTTAACACTTCTGGACATTGCACAAAGCTTTTGAAAGTTAATGGAACAAAGAAATCCATCCAACACAGAAAAAGAGGCAATGCGAAATAAAAGGCAGAATCTGTCAAAACAGAACAGTCCGTAAAGACGAATTTTAAAATGGCACCAGACTTGCTCAGATGAAAATGCTAAAATTGAATGAAAGTTGCGTACATATCTGAGGATCACTCACGTAAATTGGCATAATTTTCTGAGTTACCTACAGAGAATTAGGCCCAGATTCGTGACGAGCAAGAAATCTGTTTCTACGCGAGTAATCCAAATCTAGTATGAACCTTACTATCAAAGACTTTACTTGGCACAACAATGCAACAAAACTAAGATAAGGAGAGGTTGCTACAGTAGTAAACAACTTCCAAGACTCAACAAAACAAAAATTGCTGTAGTAAAATAAACACATGGGTTATCTCCCAAGAAGTTCTTTCTTTATAGCCATTAAGATGGGCTCAGTAATTTTAATGACGTACTCGCAAGAAATAGTATTTGGAGCAAAAAGGAGCATCAAGAGACAAATTCAAAACAAATTTAAGCCTAGCATGCTTCCTATGCATAGGAATCTTGTACACAAATGAATTCATGAAGAATAGGGTGACAAGCAAAAGAGGATAAAATACGAGTAACTTCAAAATTCTCAACATAAAGAGGGGAAACTTAATATTATTAAGATGCATATAACCATGTTTCCCTCTCTCATAATAACTTTCAGTAGCATAGTTGATGAAATCCACAATATACCCATCACTTAAAACATTCTTATCATGGTTCATATGCATAGGAGTATCATTAATTTTGGCATAAGAAGAGTTCTTCTCATTAATAGTAATTGGAGCAAAATTATTATCAAGAATTTGAACATGGTAAACAAGTTGCATATTAAGGGAATTGTTTTTGGCAATCCAATCATAACTATGACAAGTTTCATAAGGATAGTTATAACCTATATCATAGCATTCTTTATAATAATCATTAAAGGTCGGAGGCACAGTGTCATCATAAGAAATAGAATAGTTATCTTTCACAGTCGGTTTATCTGTGACCATACCATCATTATTATTAGAAGGAGATGTATCAAACACACAATGATCAGTAGCAAAAGGGTTTTCAAACACCTCTTCCCCAAGCTTAGAGCTTTCTATATCATTATGGGAGGAAGCATGGATAGCACTGATACTATCGCAATTATTATCATCATCATTTTCAGAATTAGTTTCCCAGAGATTTGCAATATCAAAAGTAGTGTGCTCATTCAAATCATGATCACTAATGTATGTAAAGGGCATAGGAAGATCATTGTATTCAGATTCATTATCATAATAATCATTAGGAGCAACATACTTACGGTTACCTAGCGTTATCTCATTCACGCGGGGATATGTCGTTACCTCTTTCTTTTTATTCTCCTTCTTCTTCTTCTTCTTCTTCTTCTTCTTCTTCTTCTTCGTTCCCTTCTTCTTCTTCTTTTCCTTTTCCTCGTTCCCTTCTTTAGGAGGAAGAGGCTTGAAGGGTGGCTTGTCCGCATAACCTGATTTACTTTCAGAAACAATAGAAGAAACTTGGGAGGATCCCTCCTTTTCATTAATTAGTTGAAAACACACAGCGGTCCTATCATATTTTGGCAAGGTGTCATCTTCTAAAATATTTTGTATGTAAGTATTCGTATGGCTATTATCAATGCAATAAGAAAAACACCCATGCAGGACATCATCAATATCAAGATCACTCATATGTAACAAAGAGATTTTTCTTGAGAGCTCTTCACACCACAAAAATAAAGTAAGTTCATCATGCTCGATTAGGAGTAATTTCATCATCACAATACAAATTTGCAGCACTCATTGGGTTCAAATTATCATTGGAGGAGCATTGAAAATTAAAATGACCCACTTCATGGCAAACTTCACAAATAAAAGGATAGAGGGCACAAACTTTTTTACCAAGATCATCTAGAGTCCTAGCCCACTTTCTAGTTTTTTCATTAATATGGTGGATACAATATTCATCTTCGATTTGATTAATTCCACAAGGTCTATGCATTCCACAAAAATTAACATGCTTATAGGAAATAGCATTCTTAGGAGTTTGAGCATGCTTATTGCAATCATTAATAACAATTTCATCATTCATACAAGCCTCTTTAAAAGGTTCATGATACTTATCAAAATTCTTCCTTGGCAATTCAAAATGAGAGGCAAAAGCTTTATAAAGATTTGCAGCAACTTGAGAGTCAAGGCCATAAGTAGCACTCATATTTCGAAATTTACCACTATCCATAAAAGTTTCAATGCATTCATAATCATAATTTATACCTGACTCTTTACCTTTGTCGTTCTCCCAATCTTCAGCGTTCTCCTTAATCCGATCAAGAAGGTCCCTTTTAAACTCTTCTTTGTTGCGCGTGAATGATCCGGAACTAGTAGTATCCAGCAAGGTCTTATCTTGAAAAGAAAGTCTTGCATAGAAATTATCAATGATGATATTACCCGGAAGCTCATGATTGGGGCATTTGAGCATTAAAGACTTCAATCTCTCCCATGCTTGGGCAATACTCTCTCCATCATGAGGCCAGAAATTATATATATGGTTTCGATCTTTGTGAATTTCACTTGGAGGATAGAACTTAGAATAAAATAGAGGCACAATATCCTTCCAATCAAGAGAGCGCCCGTCCTTCAGCAGTTTATACCAATGCGCCGCTTTACCGGACAGACGACATAGAGAATAGTTTCTTCTTCACTTCATCCATAGAGATACCTGCACACTTGAATAACCCGCATAATTCATGCAAAAACGAGTAAATGATCTCCAGGATGGATAGTTCCATCCCCTTCATAGCGGTTATCCATAACACGTTCAATAATTTTCATAGGGATTTTATATGGAATACTTTCAGTAGATGGATTCAAAATATCACACGCATCATTATAATTATCGCATATGGGAGATAAAATATTATCAGAGCAAATTTTCTCCCCTAAAGATGGGAAGCTAAAAAGATCACAAATACCAGCTTCCCCAAGCTTAGACTTCTTCATAGCATTAGCAGTAATTGCATTCATACTAATAACATTGCTACTATCATGTAAATAAGGTTCCATAGGTTTTTTAATTTTCGCATCAAACAATTCTAAATTAGCAAAAAGATTAAAAAGCTCACCAAATTTTTTGTTGTTTTCCATTAAGCCTAACTAGTGAAAATAAAAACAAGAAACAAAAAGATGCAATTGCAGGATCTAAAGGAAATAGCTTCGAGTACTTACAACGGCGCCGGAAAATAGCTTAGTAGCCGAGATCCGAGTGTGAGTACCTTTTACCTTTCCTCCCCGGCAACGGCGCCGGAAAATAGCTTGATGTCTACGGGTGCTTCTATTCTTGTAGACAGGTGTTGGGCCTCCAAGAGCGAGAGGTTTGTAGAACAGCAGCAAGTTTCCCTTAAGTGGATTACCCAAGGTTTATCGAACTCGGGGAGGAAGAGGTCAAAGATATCCCTCTCAAGCAACCCTGCAACCACAAAGCAAGAAGTCTCTTGTGTCCCCAACACACCAAATACACTTGTCAGATGTATAGGTGCACTAGTTCGGCGAAGAGATAGTGAAATACAAGTAATATGGATGTATATGAGTGGTAATAAAAATCTGAATAAAATATGGCAGCGAGTAAACATGCAACAAAACAATAAACAAATGGAGATTCGATACTTGGAAGCAAGGCCTAGGGATCCTGCTTTCACTAGTGGACACTCTCAACAATGATCACATAATAGGACTACTCTACACCCTTTTGTTGGATGATGAACACCACTAATTGTGTAGGATTACACGAACCCTCAATGCCGGAGTTAACAAGCTCCACAATATTCGATATTCATATTTAAATAACCTTAGAGTGCAAGATAGATCAACACAATTACACCGAGAACTAACATAGCATGCACACTGTCACCATCACACTATGAAGGAGGCATAGATCACATCAATACTATCATAGCAATAGTTAACTTCACAATCTACAAGAGATTACAATCATAGCCTACGTCAAGTACTACACGATGCACACACCTGTCACCATTACACCGTGCGGGAGGAATAGAGTACTTTAATAACATCACTAGAGTAGCACATAGATGATATTCAACTAGATCACATAAAGAGAGAGATGAACCACATAGCTACGAGCGGAGCCCTCAGCCCCGGGGTGAATTACTCCCTCCTCATCATGGAGACAGCGATGGCGGTGAAGATGGCGGTGGAGACGGCGGTGGAGATGACTCCGGGGGAAATTCCCCGTCCCGGCAGGGTGCCGGAACAGAGACTTCTGTCCCCCGAATTGGAGTTTCGCGATATGGCGGCGCCCCTGGAGTCTTTCTGGAGTTTCGTCAATTGGTGTCG
This sequence comes from Lolium rigidum, assembly GCF_022539505.1. Lineage (NCBI taxonomy): Eukaryota > Viridiplantae > Streptophyta > Magnoliopsida > Poales > Poaceae > Lolium > Lolium rigidum. Next base: position 136,375,180 of record NC_061510.1, on the reverse strand, counting down.
AAGTTTTAGGTCACGACGGCTTAAATAGGCGAAGAGTCGGAGTCGGAAGAGTCCCGAGGGGCCCACACACCAGGGTGGGGTGACCACCCTCCAGGCCGCACCGGCCTATTGGGAGGAGGCCCTGGGCCTCCCCCTGGCTTGCCCTTCTGGCTCCGTGAGTCTTCCGACGAAATAGAATTTCTGTAATTTTTCTGGATTTTTCCGAGCACTTTGGTTTTTGGGCCTTTTCTGCAATAAACAGACATAATAAACAGAAATTGGCATTGTGGCATCTTGTTAATAGGTTAGTCCAATAAATGTCATAATATGATATAAAGTGCAAGCAAACCATGTAGGTATTGTCATAAAACAAACATGGAACATCAGAAATTATAGATACGTTGGAGACGTATCATGTACTAGGAGTAGAAACATTGCCAACACCAATTATTTTACCATTGATAGTAGGAGGTGTAGCAACATGTGAAGAATCAACATTACTAGTGGTGGTAATAGTCCAAACTTTAGCTACATTATTTTCTTTAGCAAGTTTTTCTTTTTCTTCTCTATCCCACCTAGCATGCAATTCAGCCAACATTCTAATATTATCATTAATTCGAACTTGGATGGCATTTGTTTTAGCAAACCTAGCATCTTTAACTTCCTCAGGCATAACTTTCAGTTTTAAAAGATCAATATCAAGAGCAAGACTATCAACCTTAGAAGCAAGAACATCAATTTTACCAAGCTTTTCTTCAACAGTTTTATTAAAAGCAGTTTGTGTACTAATAAATTCTTTAAGCATGACTTCAAGACCAGAGGGTACACTCTTATTATTGTTGTAAGAATTACCATAAGAATTACCATAACCATTACCATTATTAGAAGGATATGGCCTATAGTTGTTTTTGCCATAATTATTCCTATAAGCATTGTTGTTGAAATTATTACTCTTAATGAAATTCACATCAACATTTTCTTCTTGAGCAACCAATGAAGCTAAAGGAACATTATTAGGATCAATATGAGATCTACCATTTGCAAGCATAGACATAATAGCATCAATCTTATCACCCAAAGAAGAGGTTTCTTCAACAGAATTTACCTTCTTACCTTGAGGAGTTATTTCAGTGTGCCATTCAGAGTAATTGATCATCATATCATCAAGAAGCTTAGTCGCGGCGCCTGAGGTGATGGACATAAAAGTACCTCCAGCAGCTGAATCCAATAGGTTCCTCGAGGAAAAATTCAATCCTGCATAAAAGGTTTGGATGATCATCCAAGTAGTCAGTCCATGGGTTGGGCAATTCTTTACCAAAGATTTCATTCTCTCCCATGCTTGAGCAACATGTTCATTATCAAATTGTTTAAAATTCATAATGCTACTTCTCAAAGATATAATCTTAGCAGGAGGATAATGTTTACCAATAAAAGCATCTTTACATTTAGTCCATGAATCAATACTATTCTTAGGCAAAGAAAGCAACCAATCTTTAGCTCTTCCTCTTAATGAGAAAGGAAACAATTTCAGTTTTATAATATCACCATCTATATCCTTATACTTTTGCATTTCACAAAGTTCAACAAAATTATTAAGATGGGCAGCAGCATCATCAGTACTAACGCCAGATAATTGCTCTCTCGTAACAAGATTTAGTAAAGCAGGTTTAATTTCATAGAATTCTGCTGCAGTAGCAGGTGGAGCAATAGGAGTACTTATAAAATCATTATTATTTGTGCTAGTGAAATCACACAACTTAGTATTTTCAGGAGTACCCATTATAGCAGTAATAAAAGTAAACTAAGCAAGTAGAATAAAGTAAAGACAAGTAACTAATTTTTTGTGTTTTGATATAGAGCTAGTAAATAAGACAGAAAGTAAAGTAACTAATTTTTTTGTGTTTTTAATATGAAGCAAACAAGACAGTAAATAAAGTAAAGTAAAGCAAGACAAAAACAAAGTAAAGAGATTGGATGTGGAGACTCCCCTTGCAGCGTGTCTTGATCTCCCCGGCAACAGCGCCAGAAAAAGAGCTTGATGCGCGTAGATGTACATGTCCGTTGGGAACCCCAAGAGGAAGGTGTGATGCGCACAGCAGCAAGTTTTCCCTCAGAAAGAAACCAAGGTTATCGAACCAGTAGGAGCCAAGAAGCACGTGAAGGTTGTTGGTGGAGGAGTGTAGTGCGGCGCAACACCGGTGAAACCGGCGCCAACGTGGAACCTGCACAACACAATCAAGATACTTTGCCCCAACGTAACAGTGAGGTTGTCAATCTCACCGGCTTGCTGAAAACAAAGGATTAAGCGTATCGAGTGGAAGATGGTGTTTGTTTGCAAAGAACAGTAAGAACAATAATTGCAGTAGAATGTATTCAGATGTAAAAGAATGGACCGGGGTCCACTGTTCACTAGTGGTGTCTCTCCAATAAGATAACTAACATGCTGGGTGAACAAATTACAGATGGGCAATTGACAAATCAAGATTCAATACATATCAATGATGATTACTATGAGATTTAATCATGGCATTACGACAAAGTACATAGACCGCTATCCAACATGCATCTATGCCTAAATAATCCACCTTCGGGTTAGCATCCGCACCCCCTCCAGTATTAAGTTGTAAACAACAGATAATTGCATTAAGTATGGTGCGTAATGTAATCAACACAAATATCCTTAGACAAAGCATCGATGTTTTATCCCTAGTAGCAACAGACACATCCACAACCTTAGAACCTTCTATCATCGTCCCAGATTAAATGGAGGCATGAACCCACTATCGAGCATAAATACTCCCTCTTGGAGTTACAAGTATCAACTTGGCCAGAGCCTCTACTAGCAACGGAGAGCATGCAAGAACATAAACAACACATATATAATAGATTGATAATCAACTTGACATAGTATTCTAGATTCATCGGATCCCATCAAACACAACATGTAGCATTACAAATAGATGATCTTGATCATGTTAGGCAGCTCACAAGATCTAAACAATGATAGCACATGCGGAGAAGACAACCATCTAGCTATCGCTATGGACCCATAGTCCAATGATGAACTACTCACGCATCAATCCGGAGGCGGGCATGATGATGTAGAGCCCCTCCGGTGATGATTCCCCTCTCCGGCGGGAGTGCCGGAGGCGATCTCCTGAATCCCCCGAGATGGGATTGGCGGCGGCGGCGTCTCTGGAAGGTTTTCCGTATCGTGGCTCTCGGTACAGGGGTATTCGCGACGAAGACTTTAAGTAGGCGGAAGGGTAGGTCAGGGGGCGGCGCGAGGGCCCCACACCATAGGGCGGCGCGGGGCCCACCCTGGTCGCGCGGCCCTGTGGTGTGGGCGCCTCGTCGCCCCACTTCGTTATCCCTTCGGTCTTCCGGAAGCTTCGTGGAAAAATAGGACCCTGGGCGTTGATTTCGTCCAATTCCGAGAATATTTTCTTACTAGGATTTCTGAAACCAAAAACAGCAGAAAACAACAACTGGCGCTTCGGCATCTTGTTAATAGGTTAGTGCCGGAAAATATATAATAATGATGTAAAATATGTATAAAACATTCAAGTATTGTCATAAAAGTAGCATGGAACATAAGAAATTATAGATACGTTTGAGACGTATCACTTTCCTCGGCATTGATCCTCACTGGGGTCTTTGGAGGAAAATCTTTTACGTCAAACGCCATAATGACAACCAGCCCCCCCCCCGTCATTGGTGGCGTTGGTTTTGTTGTTAGAAAGGAGGTTGACTACCTCAATTTCCCGATGAAAGAATCCGTCCAGGGCTGGCGTCACAAATGGTTTTACCTGCGAGACACTCCAGTGCCTGGGCGGCGTTCCAACCTTCCCCACTTCGTGGATGTCTTAGTGGCTCAGCCGAAGAAATCCTGGCGAAATGTCCTGTCTCCCGAAGAAAGCGCCCTAGCTGACAAGTTGTTCGAGCAAATTGTCGACTTGAAGAACACGGGAGGCTTGACAATGTGCGGCACCGAAGTAGTTTCGGTGTTCCTGAAACGTCGGGTGCAGCCACTGATGTCCCGCCCTCATCAGCTGTGGATGTATACTGGAGAAGGCGACAAGTCTAGAGTGAGCTCTGTCGACCTGTCGGATGAAGAACTTCGCGACGAAGTTCGTCGCCTTACTCACTACAGCATGAAGGACACCATAGCCTTGACCTCCGCTCGCCCCCCATTCGATTTAACACACCTTCCGACTGAGGTAATTTTTGCAGCATTTGCTTTTATCGCTAAAAACTTGTTTCGCTCTATCTTTTCACTGCTTTTCTCTTGTCAACAGGCTTCTACTGTGGTCCGATGTTACCCTCCTACACCCGAAAGCGGTGTGGAGCCAGAGGATGACGACGATTCCGAAGAAACCGAGGACGCTCATCATGCCCTCGAAGACAGCGATGTCCAAGAGGAAGACACCCTTATCAAGAACAGGCGACGTAGGAGGATTAGTGATGAACTGATCGCAACGGCTGAATCGAGTCCCAGCGGGCGAGATGATGATGCCGATGAAGCTGCGTCGCCTCCCCCCGCTCCAAAAGGTTCGGCGAGCCTCTTTGCTGCCGAAGATGACTTAGACCTGTAAGTAGTCACTTGTCCTTCATGGATTACTTCCTTTATTCTGTATGATTGACATTATTGTTCTGCTACCAGCTCTGACGATGAGATTCCTCTCGCAAAGAGGGCTAAGTTCTCTTCTGGAAGACCCGAATCAGGCAAGGAATCAAATCCTTCGCCTGCCCAACGAGCACCGCCCACAAGGACAACTGTGGAGAAGAACCCAGTGTCGAAGGTCATCCCTTCTGGCGATGTCCCCGCTCCATCAACTACTCGTGATCACGTGAGTGATTTATCCAGCTTGGTTTCTTTCTTTTTATGATGAATTTTAACCATCTGACTAAGATTCCTTGGCTTCTTTATTCTGCAGCCAATTTTCGTCACAGTTGACGCTGTGGCCGATTTTGCTGATCAATTCATTCGCCTAGAATCTGAGAATGCTCAACTTCGAAAGAGCATCAAGACTTCGGCTGATCAAGTCCTGGAGGCCAACAAGCTTACTGCCAATGCTCAGAATGAAAACATCATGCTAAAGGATGAGTTGAAGAAGTTGAAGCAAAAGATGAAGGATGATCAAGACGCTAAGCGCAAGGCGGCAGCCGCTGTTGACGAAAAGGAAGGCGTCCTCCGCGAGTCTATTGCGAACTTAATGAGTAAGTTCCTCTGCGTATAGTTGTGCTTGGTGCTTCCTCTCCAAACTGATTATCTCATCCTTTTTTAGATGCTGCTGATTTGCCCATTGATCGGGCCCGCAAGCTTCGGGAGGATTCTACGTCTGATGCCTTGTCACTTGCTGCCGAATCCAACGTTCAAGTGCTTGGACTTCTTCAAAAGACTAAGGGAGCATTGTCGAGGTTGTACTCGATGATTTTCCCAAAGATGAAGCAAGTCAAGACCCTTGGCGAGATGGCAGAGAGCTTCCTCATCGACCCTTCTGAACCTGTGGAGGTACTTAAGCGTCGTTCCCGTTTATTTGGGGCGGTTCTTACTTTCCAGCTGTTGATGGGTCATGGGCTGGGCTCCGAGCTAGAAAGGTTTTCTGAGGCATTGCCCGTAGATGATAATGATCATCTGATCAACCTTGAGCCTTTCAAGCAATCAGCAGTAATATGCGCCAATCGACTTCTCAAGCTAGTTGACGAGGCGAAGACTAAGACTGCACCCGAAGCCGCTCCAGGATCATCATCGATTGCTCCTTAAATGATTCCTTGTTGTAACTAAGGCCCGATACAATTTTAGCTTAGCCATGTTTTACTTTTGGCTCTGTTGCCAGCATCAAAAACTCCTCTTTTGATTGTAATATATTCATGCTTCAGCGCTCCCGATGGGAGTATTTACTAATGTTGTTCTGAATTCCGGCTTATGCTGCAGATTCCTTTGCCTTCTTCTTATGCTGAACCTTCTTTGAATCCTTCGGCTAACAACGAATCCGACCTTGTTCGTCGTTTACGTGATCAAATATCCCGACTGAATAAGGACATAACCAATCTTCACGCGATGGCAGCGTTGATAAAGAGAAAAGGTGAGATTGCAACTGCAATAGAGCAGCATGCTCTGGATCGTCTTCGTATTGCTACCGAGAGCCTGAGCTGTAAGTGTCCGTCCACCCGTAGATATTTGTCTGAACTCAAGTGTTTGTTACTAATCCTTGTCTTTCGATAGTCGTAGCTCTCGATGCATCAGAGGAAAATAAAAGGATCCATGAAAAAATTGAAGCAATGACCGATGCTGCTCACCCGAAGCATGAACTGTGGTCCCATCGACCAAAGGCCGTTATCGTGGCCAAGTTTGAGCATCGAGCGGAGAAGGTGCATTATTACTTCGATAAGTTCCATAATCATCTCTCAATAGTTTGGGGAACCTTGTTTCCTTTAGATCAAGCACCCGAAACTTTGTCTGCTTTATTCACCCGATTCAGGACTCCGGAAACGATTCGTCTGCTGGTACGGAAGAAACTTCTGGCTGGTGCCGAGCTTGCTTTTGCTTCAGTTTTGACGTGTCACCCGACCTTAGATTTGGAGGCCATAACAAACACTGACAGGAGTTTAAACCAATACTATGATGTTGCCAGAAATCCTGCATACATCATCGTTTCTCGGATGGAAACAGGCATCGAGAAAGACCTGAAGGCCCGGGAGGAGCAAGGAAACCTGCCGTAGAATTTGAGCATATATATATATATGTATGTAATGACCTTATATTCGAATGTACGCTAATGCATGTTTTATGCATCAGATAGTTTCTGGGTGAATTTGTAAATTCAGCTGATGGTTGTTTTGTCGAGGGGGCTGAGTGATATAGTCAGCCTGCTCACTCGACGACTCCATTATATTTGCAATTTTATTGCGGAGTCGATGCGTAAGATTTGTAGGGTTAAGCGCCTAACTTTGTCGCACGGTGCACCTGCTTTAGTCTTGCTTTATGTTAATGCATCCATCCTTTGCAGCACTCGCGTATTTTCTCGAGGCTTAGATGGGTTGTCGTGTGTCATTAATCTTAGCTCCCGATGGAAGTATTTAATTAATGACACTGTAGACTTATCTCTGGCCAATGCTCCCGATGGGAGTAAGAGCCAATAAGACGAACCCCGAACGCATTGTTCGGATAATGAGGCCTGAATCAACAAAAAATAGGAAAGCCTGATCAAAAATTTGTACTTATGATATAAATTGAGTTTAAGAGCTGCCAACTAACAAGGGAAAAAAAATAGATCCTAAGTGTAGAATCGTCGCAAGTGTGCAACATTCTAGAGATTTTTCACATCTTTGCCCGAGGCTGGATTCTTGAGGCGATAGGCTCCCCCTGGTATCACTTTAGTGACGATAAATGGCCCTTCCCACGGGGATTCCAGCTTCAAAGGTCTCTCTTGCTTTAGTCGTAGTACCATGTCGCCGACGCTGAAGTTTCGGCTGCGTATGCGTCGGCTGTGGTAATTTTGTAATGCCTGCTGATACACTGTTGTTCTTGCTAAGGCAATGTCCCGAGCTTCGTCAAGGAGGTCGACAACATCTTGCAACGCATTGTTGGAAGTGGCTTCCGTGTACGCGGTGACTCGAGGTGCTTCAAACCGAACGTCGGCTGGTAAAACTGCTTCGGCTCCATGCACCAAGAAGAACGGAGTGTACTGAGTTGACCTATTAGGTGTGGTACGCAAGCTCCAGAGTAACGATGGCAATTCTTCGACCCAAGCTCCAGCTGCGCCCGTAAGGCATTTCTTGAGGCCGTCCCCTATTAGACTGTTAATCCTCTCGACTTGGCCGTTGGTCTGGGGATGCGCCACCGATGCGAACTTTAATTTGATGCCACCATCACCACAGAATTTCCGAAACTTTTTGGAGTCGAAGTTAGTTCAATTGTCCGTGACGATGCTGTGAGGCATGCCAAAGCGACAAGTTATTCCTCTGAAGAATTCGACTGCAGTTTCGGCTTTCTGGTTTCGAACAGGCACAGCCTCAATCCATTTAGTGAATTTGTCGACTGCGACGAGAAGATACGTGTGTCCCCCAGGCGACGATCTTGGTAATGGTCCAACTTGGTCGAGTCCCCATTGAGCAAAGGGCCATGCCAGGGGTATTGTCATAAGATCGGTTGCGGGAGCGTGCGGTTTTGGCGCAAAGCGTTGACAGGGGTTGCACTTTCGGACCAAGTCCCGAGCATCTGACGCTGCTGTTGGCCAGTAAAATCCTGCTCTGAAGGCTTTCTCCACAAGTGCTCTACTGCTTGCATGGTGTCCACAGGTTCCTTCGTGTATCTCGCGTAACAGGGCTTTCCCATCGTCGATAGCGATGCACCTCTGGAAGATGCCGGAAATGCTACGCTTGTACAGTTCTCCGTTAACCACAGTATAGGCCTTTGACCGTCTCACTATTCGTCTGGCTTCTACTGGATCCTCTGGTAGCTGTTGTCTTATCAAGTATTCCAAAAAGGGTTTGGTCCATAGAGGTTCGAGTAAGAGAACCTGTTCGGCAGATTGAGGTGGATCTTCCTGATCATTTTGCTGCGGGCCTGCTTCTGGAACATCATCTGAAGATTTTGGAGGTGCGAACGCTTTCTCCTTTATTGACCGTTGCGTAATGACCTTGTATAATACCCCATCTGGAATAGGAGAACACATGGAGCCGATGTTTTCCAAAGCGTCGGCTTCCTCGTTACTGGCTCTGCCGATGTGCTTAAGCTCACACCCTTCGAATTTGGCTTCCATGTTTGATACAACTGGTGGTAGGCAATCATGTTGTCACCGAACGCATCGCACAGGTTCATCTCCTGCCGTACTACCAAGTTTGAGTCTCCATAGATTTCCAAACGGGTAGCTCCGCATGCTTTTTCCATCTTCATTCCGTGTAGCAGTGCTTCATACTCTGCTTCATTATTCGTTGGTAAAGAGAAGTTCATACACAAAATGTACTTCATTTTGTCCCCCTGTGGCGATATCAATATCACTCCTGCCCCAGCACCTGTGCTCCGCTTTGACCTGTCAAAGTACATCGTCCAGGAGCCAGACATATCGGGAGCCGCTGGCGTCTGCAACTGAATCCAATCGGCCATGAAGTCTGGAAGGATTTGAGACTTTATCGCCGTTCGGTTGACGTAAGTTTTGTCGTGAGGTGCTATCTCTATGACCCACTGGGACACCCAACCCGTCGCCTATGAGTTGGTGAGTATGTTTTTCAGTGGTGCCTCACTTACCACAACAATCGGATGCTCCGTGAAATAATGGTGCAGCTTACGTGCTGTTCTCCATACTGCACATGCTAGCTTCTGGTGATGAGGATATCTCTGTTTTGCTGGTGTGAGTACTTCGCTGAGGTAATAGACCGGTCTCTGCACGCCGTGGACTTTTCCTGCTTCTTCCCGTTCAACGACTAAAACACTGCTAAAAACTTGCACTGTCGCTGCTATGTACATAAGCAATGTTTCTTTTTCATGCGGTGTCACAAGCACCGGAGATGTCGACAGAATCTTCTTTAGGTTGTCGAAAGAATCTTGCGCTTCATCGGTCCACTCAAACCTTTCTGACTTTTTCATCAGGTTGTAAAAGGGGAGAGCTTTCTCTCCTAACTTGGCGATAAATCTACTGAGTGCTGCCAGACGTCCTGCCAATTGATGTACTTGATGCAGATTATTTGGCGGCTCCATGTCGAGTATAGCTTTGATTTTCAAGGGGTTTGCCTCTATCCCTCTGGCTGAGATGAAGTACCCGAGTACTTGTCCTCCTGGCACCCCGAAGAAACACTTCTTCGGGTTTAGCTTGATCTTGTATCTATCGAGGTTGTCGAAAGTTTCTCGCAGATCATCAATGAGTGTGGCGACGTGCTTCATCTTCACCATAATATCGTCAATGTAGACCTCGATATTCCTTCCAATCTGCTCTCCAAGGCAACCTGCATACATCGCTGATAAGTTGCTCCCGCGTTTTTCAACCCGAAGGTCATGACGTTGTAACAGAAAACGCCGTGCGGGGTGATAAATGCGGTCAGCTCCTGGTCCTCCTTTTTGAGCTTGATCTGATTGTACCCGGAATACGCATCGAGAAAAGAGAGACGATCACATCCTGCCGTGGAGTCGACTATCTGATCAATTCGAGGTAAGGGGAAGTGATCCTTAGGGCAGTGCTTGTTCAGGCTCGTGTAATCAATACACATGCGGAGGGCGGTTGTGTCCTTCTTCGGTACCATGACCGGATTGGCCACCCATTCGGCTTCCTTGAGCTCCCGAATAAATCCGGCTTTTTGCGGAGTCGACTGACTTCTTCGCCGATGGCCCTTCTTTTCGGCTCTGAGAATCGGCGCATTGACTGTTGTACTGGTTTGGCTGTTGGATCAACATTGAGGGCGTGCTTAGCGAGTTCCCTGGGAATACCTGGCATGTCGGATGGTTCCCATGCAAATATTTCCCAGCGCTCACGGAGGAACTCGATGAGCGCGCTTTCCTATGCAATAGTGAGGTCTGCCGAAGTATTAACTGTTTTCTTTGGGTCAGAGGGATGCACCTGCAGCTTCTTTGCTTCCTTCGCGACGTCGAACTCATCTGACCTTGCGCTGTGGTTATCGGCGGGTGGCTGTGTATGGTCTGTGACAGCGTCAACTGCATTAAGTTCTTCCTTTGCTCCAAATTTTGAGGCAATCTTTTGGAAATCTCTGTCGCAGCTGTCTGAACGGGAAAAGCTTCCGTGGACAGTTAACGCTGTCCCAGTGTTGCCAGACATCTTCAGCTTCAGATACGCGTAGTGGGGGACTGCCATGAATTTAGCAAACGCCGGTCTGCCGAGGATGGCGTGGTACTGAGACTCCCAATCGACTACCTCGAACTCGATTTTTTCCTTTCTGAAATTGCTAGGTGTCCTGAAGACTACATCGAGTGATATTTTGCCAAGAGAGTAAGCGGGTCGAGTTGGTATGATGCCGTGGAATCCTGTGTCAGACTCCCTCAGCATGTCGACTGTGAGACCCATTGCTTTCATTGTGCTAGCAAACAGCAGATTCGGACCGCTTCCTCCATCCATGAATACCTTGCTCATATTATATCCTCCGATCTGTGCTTCAAGGACCAGAGCTGCGTGGCCAGGCCTCGGGACGGCCTTCGGGTGATCCGCCTTACTGAACGATACGCTTTGGTCTGACCAGTCGATGTATTCGGGTGTATCGACCATGGCTATTTCTGCGTATTTTACTTCCCGAGAAAACTTTTTGACTTCCCTCTTAGAAAAACTGGTCTTGTGAATCATGTTGACTTGTCCGCGGGATTCTAGAAACGCTTCGGCTGAGGCGCACTGATCTCCTCCCGTTGGTACGTATGGCTCCGGCACGTACGGTTCTGGTTCTTACAGATCTGGTACGTACGGATCAGGCACATATGGTTCTGGTTGATAACTGTAGGATGCTGCCCTTCTTTCAATCGTGTGGACTCTCGCCACGGCTTCAGCCCTAAGGTCGTCGCAGAACTGCCGAATCTCAAGGAACTCACGACAATCCTTAAGCAGGTGACTGGCTTTCTCGAGACAATCCTTTGGATCAATATACGAGTGCAGGTAACATGGTGCTTCAAGCTGCTCCGTGGCTAATAGGTACGGTGTGCGAAGGCGATTCTTGTTCAGCCGCGCATTATGGCATCCTTGATCGTACTGCCGAGGGCGGGTCGTGACTCGCTCTTCTCTTTCGCGGCGTGAGTCCCTCCGTCTTTTCCGTTGCTCCTCTATAGCGTCGAAGCTGCTTCGGCTGCCCTTTCCGGCGCTCCTGGATAAGGCCGCCAAGGCTGCTGCTGGCGTGGTATTTGCTGGAGCCGAAGTTCCTGGGCTTGATGCGCTTGAACTAGGGAGGCGGAGGAACCCTCTGGAATCGACGATGAAGTGAACACCGCCGAAAATAGTATCCATGTTGTCGCGAGGTTCTGCGGATATTGATCGCGGCGCCTCGGGGTGTGGCACGAACTCGAATGACCCGCAACGGATCGAACCCCTCCGCTCTGGTGGTGTTGGTGACTCCAACGTGAACGCTGCAGACGTGACTGGTGCTGCCGATGACCTGCCTTCTGCCGACAGTATCCCCACAGACGGCGCCAATTGACGAGGGTGCTCCTCGACAATGCCCTCCGTTTGGGGCTTAGGGTTGATGGAATCATGTAGGCTGACACGAGACATCGGTTAACAGACAAGCGGGGAAAACGATTTACCCAGGTTCAGGGCCCTCGATGAGGTAACACCCCTACGTCATGCCTGTCTGATCTTGATTATGAAGATATTGGGTTACAATGGGGTGCCGAAGGCTTCGGCTATGATCCCGTCGAGAGGCTAAGTGCTACGGTGACTTAGCTCTAGACTTTTTGGTGGCTAAAGTTGCTAAGATTGATTGTGTCCCTCGGCAGCCCCTCTCCGACCTTTATATAGGAGGCCAGGTCTCAAGAGATCTGTCCGGGTACGACTAGGTTTACAAAAGATCTAGTACTAAACTTTCCATGTTCGACTCTTTGTCTTGTACTCCAAGGAATCTCCTTCAGCATCGTCCTAGTGGCCCACCTTGCCGCCGAGTATCTTCATGAGCCTTCAGTTGGGCCGCACAGGATAGGGCAATATCGGTTACCCGAAGGGTAATGCCCACGTCAAGTACTGAGCTGCAGGAATTTCGGGGGCCCCTGAAAATCGGGGAGCCCTGTTCGGTAGATCACTTCGATCATGGCTATCGACGGGCCAGCCAAGCAAACACACCTTAATTGTCTAGTTTATATCACACTTGCTTTGAGAAGCTTATTTAATAGAAGTATAGTGTTTGGAATATCATAAAAGCATCGCTTCCAAATCCAATCCAATAAGGAGATAATTTAGTGTTACATATAAGATTGTGACGTGTTAAACTTATTTTATCAGCTAATATTGACATGTGTGAATTGGCATGGTTCGTGATATCCACTTATGCTTGGGCTTTATAAAGAGGTGGCTCGACGACCCCTATACATGGCATCCATGGACAATGGAACTATAAAAGTATGCACAAATTGAATAAACATATGCCACATTTATGTAAACACACGCAAGAAAAGAAATTAAGGCGGCACAAGCTTTCCCTCGCCGAGCTCCACCAATTTGAGAGCGAAGAAGCTATGCACGAATACGACCTAGGAAAATCCTACCCAAACCATTCTAGTATTGAGCACCAAATGATGTTAAGGATTGCATATCCAAGAATAGTAGAATAGATGTCGAACATTTTCCTAATCATTACCGCAGGAAAGTCAGATTTTGACTTTTACAGTAAACCGCATTTGGCTGATCCTTTATCTAAATTCTACCATTGCCGAATAGCCACCTTACACATCAAATTTGATCCTCAAGAATAAATTGTATGGCTGCTAAGAAATCCCGCTCCATAAAAAGATAGATCTCCTTTTCCATTAAATAAATGATTAAAAACTATATAGCTTCAAGTGTCTATCGTAAGGAACCGCAACCTGTATATATTTTCTAATGGTCGACCCGTGGGAGTTTCCCTCTATTACATCTTGATTTGTACAAGATGGCGGAGGACAAAAAAAAGTAAGGTGGGGCATACTCTAAATCCTAAACAAAGTAAGATGCAATACAAACGGGCATCTACATCAGCTAGTGCGTATTACACCACCAACAATCGCTGGTGGAAAAAACGGATTCGGTCGCGGTTCGCAACTGCCATTGGTCGCGGTTGCGCAACCGCGACCAAGCAAGCGCGACTAAAGGTTCCCCCTTTTAGTCGCGGTTCCTTACGAACCGCGACTAAAGGCGCCTCCACGTGGCCGCCAGCAGTCCTTCGGGGCGGAGGACCTTTAGTCGCGGTTCTCCTGGCCAACCGCGACTAAAGGCCGCCGCAGGTTTAGGGTTTTAGCCCCCCCCCCCAAACCTGGTTTCTTTTTAGTTTGTATTGTTTTATTTTCTTTTCTGTTTTATTTTAATTTTGAAGGAGTTTCACATATTTTACGGTACTACATATATATGCATATGAACGTACAATTTCAAACAAATTTGAAATTAGAACCAAAAAGAATTCAAGAGGAATATACAATATATATTCAATACCGAATGACCATATACAATTTTGAACAAGTTTTCATACATATAATTTACTGCATATGAAGTTCTACGTCCTCTACATAGTGTTCTCCTCTAGGATCGATGACTTCCTTCGCGATCCATCCAGCTAGTTCCTCTTGAAGTGGTCGGAAGTGAGCTTCTAGACTAAGCGTCTTCCGGAGGTTATTCCTCTTGATGTTGTTCTCACACGAAACCCGCTCACAGGTGTATCTCCGGATCATCTCACAAACATAGTATCCACATAGATTTGTCCCCTTTGGCTGAATATCCCCAGTCCCAGACACTACCCTTTTAAATTGTAGCTCTTTTTTGAATTCAACAAAGTTTGGTACAATAAATTATTACACATCATTTCTTCCCTTGTGTCCCTGCTTGCTTACGATTGGGCCGTATCCATGGAGCATCCTCATCATTTAACTTAATGCTTGGATCGGTGTTCACTTTGAAGGGCGGAATTTCACCAAACATATTATAATCTTCCGACATGTCCGTCTTGTCCTCCACTCCCACGATGTTTCTTTTCCCTGAAAGAACAATGTGGCGCTTTGGATCATCGCATGATGTACTGATCGTTTTCTTATCTTTCCGTTTCCTCGGTTTGCTACTCATGTCCTTGACATAGAAAACCTGAGCGACATCTTTCACTAGGACGAATGGTTCGTCAAGGTAAACAAGATTGTTGAAATCCACCATTGTCATTCCGTATTGCTGGTCCACCTTTACCCCACCTCCTGTTAGCTTGAACCATTTGCACCGGAACAAAGGGACCTTGAAGGAGGGTCCATAGTCAAGTTCCCATATCTCCTCTATGTAACCATAATATGTGACCTTTTGCCCATTCTCGGTTGCTGCATCAAAGCGGACACCACTGTTTTGGTTGGTGCTCTTTTTATCTTCGGCGATCGTGTAAAATGTATTCCCATTTATCTCGTACCCTTGGAAAGTCGTTCTAGTCGAAGATGGTGTCTTGGCCAACATGTACAGCTGATCTACAACCTCATTGTCACTCATTAAATGTTTTCTCAACCAACTGCCGAAAGTCTCCATGTGGGCCTTCCTAATCCAGGATTCAGGCTTCCCCGGGTTGTCCGAGCGTAAAATATTGGTCAGAACTGTGTGGTGTGCCACCAAGCTGGAATTGGTCAGAACTGTGTGGTGTGCTTCAGTCAGAGAATGGCCATCCATACATATCGTTGATTTCCTTCCGATCGTGCCTTTTTCACTTAGTCTCCCCTCGTGCCGCGATCGAGGAAGACCAATCGGCTTAAGGTCAGGAACAAAGTCAACACAAAACTCAATTACCTCCTCATTTCCATAGCCCTTGGCGATGCTTCCTTCTCGGCCTAGCACGGTTACGAACATATTTCTTTAATACTCCCATGAACCTCTCGAAGGGGAACATATTGTGTAAAAATACAGGACCGAGAATGGAAATCTCTTCGACTAGGTGAACCAGGAGGTGCGTCATAATATTGAAGAAGGATGGCGGGAACACCAACTCGAAACCGACAAGACATTGGACCACATCGTTACGTAACCGTGGTAGAACTTCTGGATTGATTACCTTCCGAGAGATTGCATTGAGGAATGCACATAGCTTCACAATGGCTACTCGAACATTTTCCGGCAGGAGCCCCTCAAAGCAATCGGAAGCAATTGCGTCATAATCACGTGGCGGTCGTGAGACTCGCAGGTTTTGGAACTTTTTCTCCGCCATGTTTATTATTCCCTTTATATTGGACGAGAATCCAGACGGGACCTTAATACTTGCTCGGGCATTGAAAAAAGATGACATTCTCTTCTTTGGTCGAGCGTAGCCGGCACGACCTTGAAACCATTCCGGATGCTTGGTCATCGGGGTCTTTCAAGCGTTGCTCGGTCCTGCCGTGCTTCCTTTGTATCATTTGTCTTCCCATACACGCCCAAGAAGCTTAGGAGGTTCACGCAAATATTCTTCGTAACATGCATCACGTCGATTGCGGAGCGGACATCTAGGACTTTCCAATATTCTAGCTCCCGGAATATAGATTTCTTCTTCCACATGGGTGCGTGCCCGTCGGCTCCCTTCGGAATTGATTGTCCGCCGGGACCCTTTCCAAAGATGACTTTCAAATCCTTGACCATATCAAATACCTCAGCACCGAGTGCGTTCCGCGAGCTTCGGCCGGTGATCTGCCTTGTCGTTGTAATGCTTGCCTTTCTTTCTTACTTGGATGAATTTTCGGAAGAAATCGACGATGCCCCAGGTACACGTTCTTCTTACAATTTGGCAAATGTACACTTTCAGTCTCATGTAAGCAGTGCGTGCATGCATTGTATCCCTTGTTTGACTGTCCCGAAAGGTTACTAAGAGCAGGCCAATCATTGATGGTTACGAAAAGCAACGCTCGTAGGTCAAATTCCTCTTCTTTGTGCTCATCCCACACACGGACACCGAGGTCAGCCCTACAACCGTAAAAGTTCATCAACTAATGGCCTTAGGTACACATCGATGTCGTTGCCGGGTTGTTTTGGATCTTGGATGAGCACTGACATCATAATGAACTTCCACTTCATGCACAACCAAGGAGGAAGGTTGTAGATACATAGAGTCACGGGCCGAGGTGCTATGGCTGGAGCTCTGCTCGCCGAAAGGATTCATGCCATCCGTACTTAGACCAAATCTTATGTTCCTTGCGTCGACTGCAAAATCTTTAAACTCTCCGTCGATCTTTCTCCATTGCGTTCCATCCGCGGGGTGTCTCAACTCCCCGTCCGACTTACGGTCCTCTTTGTGCCATCGCAACAACTTGGCATGCTCTTTGTTCCCGAACAGACGTTTCAACCGTGGTATTATAGGAGCATACCACATCACCTTGGCGGGAACCTTCTTCCTGGGTTTCTGGCCCTCGACATCGTCACCAGGGTCATCGCCTCTGGTCTTATAACGCAATGCAGTGCATACCGGGCATTCATTCAAATTCTCGTATTCACCGCGGTTCTTTGTTCCTGAACAGTCGTTGATGCATGCATGTATCTTCAGAACCTCTAAACCTAGAGGGCAGACAACCTTCTTTGCTTCGTACGTACTGGAGGGCAACTCGTTATTCTTTGGAAACATATTCTTCAACATTTTCAGCAAGTTTTCAAATCCCGAGTCAGCTACACCTTCCTGTGCCTTCCATCTCGAGCAAATCCGAGTGTGCAGCCCAGCTTTTTCGAGACCATTATCGCATCCTGGGTACAACGACTTTTTGTGATCCTCTAACATGCGATCCAAATTCTCCCTCTCCTTTTCGGTTTACGACGACTCCGTGCATCGGTAATGGTCCGACCAAGATCATCAGCGGGCTCATCACGTGCCTCTTCTTGATCACCTTCCCCTTCACCTTCCCCACCTTCGACATCATCCATGAAAGTATCACCGAAATGATCAAGATAGCTCTCATCGATGTCATCCCCTTCTTCATCTTCTTCCATTATAACCCCTCTTTCTCCATGCTTGGTCCAACAATTATAGCTTGGCATGAAACCGTGCCGAATCAGGTGCAGGTGAACTTCCCTTGAGGAAGAGTAACCCTTCCGATTCTTACAGGTCAACACATGGACATATAACAAAACCCCCTGCTTGTTCGCATTAGCCACTACGAGGAAATCTTTCAAACCCGTAGTGAATTAGTCGGAGAGTCGGCTAGCGTACATCCATTGCCGATTCATCTGCATTATTATAATACAAAATATATAATTAACCATCATGCATTTGTTAAACTAAATAGAAATTAAACAATGAACTACACACATATGCATATTTTATCGATGACACATATATATGAAAGGTTCAAGTTGTTGCTAACTGCGATCGAGGAGGAAAAAATAAATGAGGAAGCTCGATCAAGTGTGGCTCCGACACTTCATATCATGTTTGTTTCATGCTCTTGGGACATTTCATCAAACACCTTGTGTGCATAAGAGGAGCCAAAGGCAAACCCTACACCCCCTTGTGAAGTTTGTGAAGAGAAGTGGCACCAAATGGCTAAGTGTTGTGGGCTGGATGGTATATATAGGGGAGGGGCTTTAGTCGCGGTTGGCCTAGCCAGCCGCGACTAAAGGCCTTTGGGCCAGGCCTGAGGACATTTAGTCGCGGTTGGCCTGGCCAACCGCGACTAAAACCCCTCCCGTCCACCAGCTGGCCACCGAGCGCGCTGGGCCCAGGCCTTTGGTCGCGGTTCGTCACCCGAGCCGCGACTAAAGGCCCATTGGTCGCGGTTCTTGCATTTTCGCGACTAATAGGACTGGACGGAAGGCTTTTTTTCTACCAGTGAATAACCGTTGGCTTGCCCCGCATATCAATGTGCATTTGAGAAGTGTCGTGCCAGCTTGGCTAATCTAGTAGTCTTCCTGCTGCATCGTCTCAGTCATTTGATTTTGCTTACAACCCTATTTAATTTAAAAAGTGTGTTCACAAAATGGAGTATTAAAGGGAAAACACCGATATATGAAAAGGAATAGGTAAAATACCAGGAAAACCCACATGAACGCTTTGAAAACAAGTGTCTCGATGAAGATACATAAATCGTATGAAAACACACTATGAAATTGTATGAAAACACAATGTAGATAGGAGCCTCGAGCCTCTCATTTGTTTTATGCGACAACACACAAGGGAGCTCCTTTGTGTGACCCACACAAACACAGCCCAACAGAATAAATTACAGGCTCAGAACTCCGTCTTCTCTCCTCTTCTAAACATATTGCTCCTATGGGGATCCTATACGTTGACATGGTCGGCAGGTGCTAGGTGTTGCACACCTCAGGCGGGGCTGTTGGCTCACTATTAGTTTTTGACCTTTTTATTTTTTTCATTTTTATTTTGCATTTTTAAATTTTTTAAATACTTCTAAATCTGAACTTTTTCCATAATCTAAACATGTTTACAAAATCTGAACATTTTTCAAATTTAAATACTTTTTCAAATATGA
The DNA here is from genome assembly GCF_022539505.1 of Lolium rigidum. NCBI lineage: Eukaryota > Viridiplantae > Streptophyta > Magnoliopsida > Poales > Poaceae > Lolium > Lolium rigidum. The sequence continues at coordinate 136,356,120 of NC_061510.1, read as the reverse complement.
ACATATTTCAAATTTGATTTTTTTAAAAACTTGAACATTTGTTTTTTTTCAAAATCTAAATATTTTTACATATAAACGTTTTTATATTTGAAAAAATAAATTTAATTTCTCAAATTTCAAATTTAACATGTTTCGTATCTGAAAAAATAAAAAGAAGCAGAATTACAACAAAAAAACAAAAGAAAAAGAAAAACGAAAAACAAACAAAAAGAAAAATATATAGATAAACAGGAAACTAATATGGGCCAGGCCCATGATCGCGCGTGTGGGTGTTTGACATAGCGTTTAGCATCTCAGGCGCTTATAGGAATTGCCGTTCTTCTTCCTCCCGAAACAAAGAACGAACGCCGCCGGTGCCATTAGCGTTCAGCATCTCAGGCGACGCACAGACCCCTCAAAAAATAAAAGATCTCAGCGATGCATAGATGGCAATCTCCTGGGTCCTCCGCATATCGTGGCCCTGCAGTTTGCACAAAGAATACGCATAGCAGCGGCGCCACCGCGCCACAACTCAGTAGATACGCATACGCGTCCCCTTCCGGTAACTTTGTACGTGTACGTGCTCTCCTTCTTACATTTATTTACTAGCCAAAAAGTAATTCGCCAACGGGACCAACCTCTTCTTCTACTCCATGATAATTGCTCGCACGGTGGTGCAGCGCGGCACGTAGCAGCTACGATCGAGCTCTCGGGCGAGATCACGATCGATCTCCTCACCGAACTCTCCACGCTCGTCATCTCATCTCCCTCTCGCCAGCGCGGCCCCGATCGCCGGCTGGAGATCGCCGGGCGGTCGACACGTGCCTCGACAGCGACAAGGCTAATCGCGCGACGACCGGAGCAAAGTTGCCCGTTTCGGAATTCCCTCTCCTATTCCCGACGGCGACGCGCGCGCATATCCGCTGCTCATCCTCCCCACGTCGCTCTCGCGACTGCTATTTTTAGACCCTTCGATCCGCTCCCCGGCCGTCGGGCCGCCGTGCGCAAGTACTACAACAGACACAGCTCACAACTCACCAATCACCATTACACAATCTAATCTACCCTATGTCACCGGAGAATTTGGACTGGCTACCTAGCTATCTACAATAGCAGCAGTAGCAAGTAGCATAGCGATCGATGTACCACGACACATCGCAGACGGGATTGATGGCTGGATAGAGGCGATCGACCAAACCAGTGACGATATGGTTCAGGATAATCACGCTCTTAAATTAAACTAACAAATTAGCCAGCCACACAAACCTGGCTGCTAATTCTGTCCATGGAAAACCTACTCCATCCTCTACCGTTGTGTCCAAGACTTCAAGCTAATCACGCCATTAGGCCACGTACGGCTTGCCAGAAACGTGCGGTTACTGGGCCCTCCGTGCCTCTCTAGCAAATCGATTGCATGTGCCGATCGACATGCAATATGCAGGGTCTCCATCAGTTGCGTTAGGATAACGATCAGCTTAATTGTGCTTAATTGGCTTGCTTATCTGCCTAAATTAACACATGCATTCGTAGATCGAATCAATCCCTGCGGATAGGGTTAACTAGCCTTAGCTCCATTTGTGGCCTCCTCCGGGATCCTTTGCGGTTGTTTTCCGCTGCCATCGCTGCTTACTCCTAGTTACTGCTACACGTGTCCGAGTGATCCAATAATTCTGGGAACTGATCGTTGTGGTTGATGACAACGTTAACGTAGAGTTACTGTGTTTTTCTTCTGGTATATTTACCTAGAGGTGAAAAAAGTAACCTCCACTGGATTATTCACGCAATAAATCGCTTCAAATATCACTGGATTATCTCAATACGTGGAGAGTGTGAAGCTCCATGATAATGAGTTGTTCTGTTCACACCTGCGACTTGGCCTTTTGATGGAAAAAGACTAGACTTGACATGCTTGTCAGATCACTGCGTTCAGCAATTCTGTCAAGATTCAATAGTCCACACATACGTTAGGTTTAGATTTGTCGACCGGTTGCGTGATTATTACAAGCAACTGAGCTCACAGGTGGCACTGGTAGAAAAACGGTCTTTGGTCGCGGTTCGCAACTGCCATTAGTCGCGGTTGCGCAATCGCGACCAATTAAGCGACTAAAGGCCCCCCCTTTAGTCGCGGGGTTTTAGCCCCCCCCCCCTCCCCCCTAAACCTGGTTTTTTTTTTATTGTTTTATTTCTTTTGTGTTTTATTTTAATTTTGAAGGAGTTTCACATATTCTACGGTACTACATACATGCATATGAATGTACAATTTCAAACAAAGGGGCTACATACTGGCGGGCAACTCGTTATTCTTTGGAAACATATTCTTCAACATTTTTATCAAGTCTTCAAATGCCGAGTCAGTTACATCTGCCTGTGCCTTCCATTTCAACAAATTCAGTGTGCAGCCCAGCTTTTTCAGACCATTATCGCATCCTGGGTATAGCGACTTTTTGTGATCCTCTAACATGCGATCCAAATTCTCCCTCTCCTTTTCAGTTTCGCAGCTTCTCCGTGCATCAGCAATGGTCCGACCAAGATCATCAGCGGGCTCATCACGTGCCTCTTCTTCACCTTCCCCTTCACCTTCCCCTTCACCTTCCCCTTCACCTTCCCCTTAACCTTCAGCATCCTCCAAGAAAGTATCACCGAAATGATCAAGATAGTTTTCATCGATGAAATCATCCCCTTCTTCATCTTCTTCCATTATAACCCCTCTTTCTCCATGCTTGGTCCAACAATTATAGCTTGGCATGAAACCGTGCCGAAGCAGGTGCGAGTGAACTTCTCTTGAGGAAGAGTAACCCTTCCGATTCTTACAGTCAACACATGGAAAGATAACAAAACCCTTCGCTTGTTCGCATTAGCCACTACGAGGAAATCTTTCAAACCCGTAGTGAACTCGCCGGAGAGTCGGTTACCGTACATCCATTGCCGATTCATCCGCATTATTATAATATAAAATATATAATTAACCATCATGCATTTGTTAAACTAACTAGCTACAAACAATAGAAATTAAACAATGAACTACACACATGCATATTTTATCAATGACACATATATATGAAAGGTTCAAGTTGCTAACCGCGATCGAGGAGGAAAAAATAAATGAGGAAGCTCAAGTGTGGCTCCGACACTTCATATCATGTTTGTTTCATGCTCTTGGGGCATTTCATCAAACACTTTGTGTGCATAAGAGGAGCCAAAAGCAAACCTACACCCCCTTGTGAAGTTTGTGAAGAGAAGTGGCACCAAATGGCTAAGTGCTGTGGGCTGAACGGTATATATAGGGGTGGGGCTTTAGTCGCGGTTGGCCTGGCCAACCGCGACTAAAGGCCTTCGGGCACCTAAAGCTCCTCCCGTCCACCAGCTGGCCACCGAGCGCCCTGGGCCCAGTCCTTTGGTCGCGGTTCGCCTCCCGAACCGCGACTAAAGACTCCATTAGTCGTTGGTTCCTATATTTTCGCGACTAAAGGGGCTGGACGGAAGCCTCTTTTTCTACCAGTGTGGCTTAATTTCAAACTCCACACCGGATTGTCCGTCCACGTTTTTTTTCCCGTGTTTCACCCCTAAAATTTGAAAAGTATTCAATGACTAAAAACTTTCACATCCTCCGCCAAGAAAATTACGCCAATAATCGTCCAGTGTCAACACAAGAAAAGTTGGACCGCGTGTTGATGGATTCTGAATGAGAGAGTCTCGAGTGTATTGAAACCATTTCAAATCAGGCCCACTGCTACTTACCTCAGGATCATGCCCACTACTTTCTTACCTCATGATCGGAGAAAACGCAGAGGGATATTTTATCCCACATGAATGTCGACGTAGTCATGGGTCGGCACTCCGTCACCTTAGGTGTTTTATGAGTCTTCCATGTACTTGTATTATGCTAAAAAAATCCTTTTCTTGTGACACATTTATGCATCTTAGCTATGTTGAGGAAGGGCGCGAGCTCTTGTGGCTTTTATCACCTTGAGATGCAAAATTTAGAGTGTATTGAAAAAACTAGACACATGTCTTCAAAATAGTAGGTACCCCCTCCCATCTATATATATGGCTAGGTTTAAAATAGCATGCTAAATAAAATAGCGGCGGTCTCCTTCAAACGCTATGGACGCTATATCATGCTAATAGCGTGCTATATTTTAAATAGCGTTTAAAAAATACCAAATATAGTATAAAAGTAAAGGATTTCGCTAAAAAAAAGTTGGATATATAGTCCAAAAATGATTGAATCATACATACATAACCACATACAAAAAATAGATCTCCAATTTTTCAGATGGCTAACATCAGCATTTCACAAGGCAACAACATAGTATAAATTATTTATTAAAAATCATCAGCATTAGCGATATTATCATCTGATTCAGAAGAGGAACCAACAGATTGCAGTTCATCACCACGAAAAAATGAAAGCAACTTAGCATGGAAAAATAGCGAGTTAAATGCTATGCATTTTTTGCGCGATATAGCATGGTATTTCGCAAATAGTGTCATAGCGAGCAAAATTACTAAAATTTATGCTATAGCGTGCTATTAGCGGTGAAATCACACGCTATTTTAAACCTCCTAAGTCAAACCTATTTCACTTTGCCAAAATTTAAAGAAGAATCAATATCTAGAATGCCAAAATAGTATCACTAAATCTATCGTGAAAGATTCTTTAGTACTATATTCACTAGGTATATTTTGTATAAAGTAAAGTTGTTTATTAACACAAGAGCAAAAAAATTCGAAACGGAGGTTATACCCCTGAAGACAAGAGCAAGCAATCTTGTATATATAGACGAGGAGGGAAGTTTAAATGCACGATAATACAAGGCACGGGTCATATAAACATGGACCAGTATTTTTGTAAAAAGAATTACTACATACTAGGACAAAGTTAAGACGGATGCAGGCTGCATTTGGTGGTACTACACTTTCTTTCTTTTGCCAGACTAACCTATTGGCGGGTCCATTTATCTTGCCTGTTGTATATTCCCCTCTTAGCCCAAAAAGGCCCAAACAAACAAATTGTCCTGTTGCACCATGTTTCCTCACCTTCTCACTTTGTCGAACTAAATCCGGCCTCACGACTGTACCCACGGTTTTGTCAACATGTCTTCATCCATTCCATTGTTAAACTAGTAGCTATAAATTTGCAACTATAAAGTGTTTTCTTTTTGTGGAGGAACTGTAAAGTCGCCTATGTATAGTCAGTCCCTAACTCGCTATGATAGTCCCTAACTCCCTATGATATCAGTGAAGCCTAGCTAAACCCTAAAGGGACGTCCTTAACAAAAAGATACAGGCCTTGTTCTTCTAGCTGGTACACTACCAGCATATGGTTACAAACTCAATGGCGGGAAGGGGATCGTTTTATGTCCGTTGTATCGGCCGATAGATTCGGCCCAAATCCGTCTCTGGAATCATCGGCCGTCAAGACGTGGCTGCGCCAGCGAGTTTCACCGGGCGACGTCATGGAGCCCAATCCCCTGCGCCATCACGGCGGACGTGAGGAATAACGAATCAACGGTAACCACATAGACCTCCCTCCGGAAACCACAGAGAAGCCCTCCTCGCCATGACCAGGCGTCACGCACGCAAGAGGACAAAATCCAGCAACCATATAAGCGGCCCCTCCCCTCTCGTCTCCAAAAGTTCGAGCTCCCCATTTCCCATAGCTACAGCTGGAAGAAGCTTGCTTAGCCAGTTCTTCCATCTGTAGCTAGCTTCCTCTGTCAGATCTTCGAATTCGAGAACTGCTTACCAATCAAGGATAGATAACTATAGCTAGGGTTTTCTGTCATCCGTTGATCGCGTCCGTGCTAGCTAGCTAGGCGATGATCATGTCCGACCCGGCCATGCTCCCGCCGGGCTTCCGGTTCCACCCGACGGACGAGGAGCTCATCCTCCACTACCTCCGCAACCGCGCCGCCGAGTCGCCGTGCCCCGTCTCCATCATCGCCGACGTCGATATCTACAAGTTCGACCCATGGGCCCTGCCATGTTAGTATACTCGCTCCCTCTACACTCACGCCTCATGATTCATGCATGATCGCTCGATCGATCCCCACTTGCAATATACTGGTAGCGATCATCCAATAATCATCCGTCGTTCTCTTGTTTTTCTGGGTTAACTAATTGCAGCCAAGGCGAGCTACGGCGACAGGGAGTGGTACTTCTTCACGCCAAGGGACCGCAAGTACCCGAACGGCGTCCGGCCGAACCGGGCGGCGGGGTCCGGCTACTGGAAGGCCACCGGCACCGACAAGCCCATCCGCAGCAGCGCCACCAACGCGAGCGTCGGCGTCAAGAAGGCGCTCGTCTTCTACAAGGGCCGCCCGCCCAAGGGCATCAAGACCAACTGGATCATGCACGAGTACCGTCTCGCCACCGCCGACGCGCACGCCGCCAACACCTACCGCCCCATGAAGTTCCGCAACGCCTCCATGAGGGTAAGTCGTCAGCAAATAGTAACATATGAACAAATCAAATCATCATACCACCTGAAACCCTAGATTTTAGTACTCCATATGTCGATCGATCTACATGGCGACCACTTGCATGGTTACAAATTTGCTAGCTGCGCCTGCTCGTGCGCTTGCACCGTGATTTTTCTGGGAGGATATTTCTGGTACGGGTTCATCTCGTCGGCACGTCAGTTTCGCAAATATCGCATCGGTTTGTGCAGTGGCTTGCCAGTGGACGCAAGAGCTGCTTTAATGTGCGTGTGTCGTTTAAAGAAATGTTCTTTAGGCATACTTGGCATGGTTGCGCCAAGTCAATAGATCCGACAGTGATAGGCATGATGCCTACGTGTTAATGACTGATTCATCTGCACCTGATCGTCAATTGTAGATTTATCTGTTAATTTTCCAGATCCTTCCTAAATTTAACTATCCGTGTGGTCGATCATATATGCAGCTGGACGACTGGGTGCTGTGCCGGATCTACAAGAAGACCAGCCAGGTGTCGCCGATGTCAGTGCCGCCGCTGTCGGACCACGAGCTCGACGAGCCGAGCGGCGCCTACCCGATGTCGAGCGCCGGCATGCTCGTGCAGGCCGGCACCAGCAGCTACCCGCTGCAGGGGACGGCTGCGGGCACGCAGAGGATGCCGAAGATCCCGTCCATTTCAGAGCTGCTCAACGACTACTCGCTGGCACAGCTCTTCAACGACGGCGGCCATGGGGAGATGCCACGGCACGACCAGCACGGCGCCGCCCTCCTCGGCCACCCCATCATGAACCAATTCCATTTGAACAGCAGCATGTCCCAGTTTGCGCAGATGGACTCGTCGGCGTCCACGTCGACGGCAGGCGAGGGCGCTGCCGGGAAGCGCAAGAGATCGTCGGAGGACCGTGGCCATAATGGGTCCACGAGCCAGCCGGACAAGAAGCCGAACGGATCTTGTTTCGGTGGCCCAACGTTCCAAATAGGTAGTGGCAACGTCTTGCAAGGGTCAGTAGGCACGGGCCATCACACGCTGCTCCCTTTCTAACATGGGGATCGGATGAACTGATGGTAGATAGATACTATACTGCTGCTTATTCATTCTGAATTATACATGGTGCACGGAAAGAACAACTGTGGGGGTCTATATATTGCACCACATATATAGGTCTGAATTAGACAAATCATCGATCATTGGCCAATATATAGGGAAAAGGATTGTAATTGTAATTGTGTGGAATGACTAGCTAGGTCCTTGGATCACACAGTAGTTGATATATATGGTTTGTAGTGTGTACACAATATTTTTGACTCCGAAGCATATAGTAATATTAAGTACTTCAAGATTAACCACCAAGCTAGGTAGGGCTTGATAAGACCTTGAGATCGACGTACTGGAAGTCTGTAACACCAAAAATGGAACCGGCCTTGCTTATACCGATATATGTAAGACAGTGGAAACATATTCTTTAATGGAGCAATTCATTATGTCATGTTCCCTTATTTGTACTCCACAATACTGTTTCTACTTTTTCGCAAAATAAATAAATACTGTTTCTACTGCAGAAAGAGAGGAGAAAATCACCACAACGAATGTCTGTTCCAAGAACATAATTAATCCATTCAGAAGAAGGGAAAAACACCCTGAAAAGCACACATAAAAGGACGAAAACTGAAAGAAGAATATGGGGAACCCAGGAATTTAATAATTGGCCCAAAGTAGGCAAGTTGTGGATGGCGTTTAGCTTTCAGTTCAGGTGGGGTATGGGTGAAGAGCTTTTGATTCGGCTCAAGCTTTTCTTCAGAATGGCTAAGAGCCTTTGTCCATGTAGAATCTCGCCTGGCAACCAGGGCATCCGAATATCGCACATCAACAAGCCCAAGAACATCGATCGGTGTCACGGAGAAAACAAAAACTAGACCGTTTTGCGGCTCTGAGTGGGATCAATTAATGGATGGATGGATGCAGTTCAGGTCCCCTAGAGCTGAAAGAAGAGCTAATTATTGGTTTGCTGTAGCAGATTCATCATCAAGGATCATGATAAGACTGATAGATGTTGATTCCATACGGATTATTTTCTCCAAGATGTCAAATCGCTGGAACTCATGCAGCCTCTTGTTGAGCAGCTGAGCTTAGCTTAGCTGATTCAACCCCGGGTGCATAGTTTTTCTACGGCTCTTAAGGATCTTTCGCTTACTGTCTAATTACCATTCCTTTTGGAATGCAAAGGTACAAGTGTTTTACTGAAACAGAGGACGTTCTAATTGGCAGACTGCAGCTCATTGACGACAAGCTTTTACCTGGTAGCTTCCGGCAGGGTCTACCAGTTCCATTTTAACTCTATACTGTATATTTTTAAACGGGGACTCGAGATTCTTATCCATAGGTAAAATTTTCCATGCTGCACACGCAAGTACAGCTCATTGACGACGCACTCCCACAAGGCTCAACTGAAAACAATAACATTCGGCTCGTGCTTTATCTCCCATGCATGCAGATAAGTTTTGAAAAGGCAGAATTTATTCCTGAAACCTCTTGGCTAGACGACGGCAAACACAAGAACCCCCTACCATAGTTTAACCATTCTCACCATAGATTCAGAGGTATATTCCATCTTCCAACTCCTATCGCCCAGCCGTTTTCCCGTTCTGGCAGCTCATGCACGAGACGAAGCTGTCACGTATCCGATCACTACTGGCGAAGAATAACATTTTCTCACCGGATAATGCTAGTTAATCAGGATTTGGGCCACCTGAGAGAGCTCCCCGTTCCCACTTCCCTGTCAAACGCTGCTCCATTAACTAGTAGGAACCAGTGCTTGATCATACGGACCATACGCTACTTGGAATTCTTAACGATTTGGAGAGCTATCTGAGTGACGGGGAATTGCAGCCATGGTGGGCGTGCGCTTCTGGCGACGACTAGAATTCGTCCAGCGCACTGCAGTTCATAGTCCATGCAGGCTGTAGGGAAACAAGGTGGAGCAGATCAGAAGGACATGACACCTACTTTGACGCTAGCTTAGGACAAAGCCTTGATCACTTAGGTGCATATGATATGTTATCTTAGATAGGGCGTTAGACTTAACAATCTGCTAATTCATGATTGTTCGAGAGCCCTTTTCAGGTAGAAAGTAATTTATGTAAACGAAGGTGGAGAGCTTGAGCACGCTTGTACCGAACCCATTGCTAGCTGCCTGCCTCAAGAGTCAAGCGAACTGTACTGCGGATGGCTGCTTTTGTGGCACTGATGGCGAGTTTACACTTTGTTTTACAGGTGATTTGTTCCATACTTAGTTACTTGGAGTGCAAAAGAAGGCAGATAAATGGTTGGTGAAGTAAACTAGTACTGGTAAAACACATGTGCCAGCACTGCGTTTAGACTTATCCATGTACGCAATGGTATGCACTTAACTAAATCTAACAAGGGCGAGGACTGGATAGGATAGAATTGGCTACCTAACCGGATAGTATTTTCTGCTTGTCTCCTTCAATAAAAGGATTAGCTGCTTGCTTTTTCCTCTAAAAAGAGTTATTCTAAACTCTTTGAGCGTAGCTAACAGATGTTTCATTATATCCAAAACAGCACTAGAACATCTCTGCCCCGCCAAAAAAAATGCACTTTTCAAAGTAAAATAGAGGGGGGGGGGGGGGGGAGTTGATTAATCAATTATAGTTGATGGGCTGTTCTGGGGTTTTGTCAACTGGCCAACTGGGCCATGGAAAGGATAGGCCATTCAATTTGCTCCACTGCGACCCATTGGCCAGTGATCTATTGAACTTACTTTTATACACATCAAGTTCTCTAAAATATTATTTTTTCGACAAATGGAAGATATTAGACTACTCATAGTGGGAGTAACATAGCTAGTAACATCACACACCCCAAAGCATTTTGGTGACATGGCATGGTAATAAATGAAGAAAGAGAGTGAGGTGGTAACTAGCTATGTTACCATAACATCACACTTCCCAATACAAGATGAGTCTACAACCTAATTAATATGGCTTTGCATGACACCACATATATGTTACTACCCACTATGGCTGGTCATAGTGGGGAGTAACTTAGATTAGTAACATATGTCATGTTACTAGTCTAGGTTACTACCTTCATAGTGGGTAGTAACTTATATGTGGTGTCATGCATTGTGTCATTTATTATGTTGTAGACTCATTTTGCCTTGGGGTGTGTGATGTTATGGTAACATAGCTAGTTACCACCTCACTCTCTTTCTTCATTTATTGGCATGCCATGTCACCAAAATGCCTTGAGATGTGTGATGTTACTACCTATGTTACTCCCACTATGAGCAGTCTATGGAGGTAGTAACATAGAGTAGTAACATGTGCATGTTACTACTCTATGTTACTCCCCACTATGACTAGTCTTAGTGTCAAGTAGACGCATGTTACACCCGGTTTCCGCACCAACATGATAATAAGAACTCGTCAAGATACTATCAAGGATGCACATAAACAGGAAAAAAAAGAGAAAAAGAACCCACCATAGTGATCAGCCACTAGCAGCAGCTCGACTCAAACTACCATCAATGAAAATGCCCAAACTGCAAAAGAGGTTCTAACGACATCACCAGAAAAGGAGCACTGCACAAGTCTTGTCATTGCCCATCCTATCCAATAACATGTAATATGTCTTCACGCAAGAGCAATTCCAAACTTTGTAAACAATACGGTCAACAAGAATACGAAAAAAAGACCATTATCACCCGGTACAACTAATGAAGGTTATACATAGGTTTTCACCCTGAAAACCATGGCTAGGTACTCAAAGAACACCACCAAAAAAGAATCTATCAGTGTTGTGGCCCGCACTTACCGAGAACGCTGCTGGGAAATCAGTAATCATGAGGCTCATGGTTGTTGTGCGTATGGTTTTGACTTAGACACTACCCCGCGGAACCGTGCTCGCACAATGAAATGTGAAGCATCATCTTCATTGCATCCAAAATCCTTGCATCCACCATTACTTAGCAGTATCAAACTGGACATTTGCCATCGAAACCTTTTGGCATTCGGTTGTTAACCGCCTTGACATCCCCCACCTTCACCAACACCATATTAATCATGGCGTAGATGATGATGTCGACATGTCTGATGATGCCGATGAAATAAGCGGGGCTTCGTGATGCACCTCTTTGCATTTTCATAGGGCTGTGATTTTCGAACGCACATGACCGGGCCTCGTTTGGTCGAGAGGTCCAAGAGCACCCTCAATACAGGAATGCCCCCCATGCCCAGCAAATTGTTTGAATGACGCAAGCAAAAATTGGCTGTAAATTGGGCATGATTGGTCCATTGAATGACGTATGAAGAGAAATGAGCGTGGGCTATGTTGTCCACTACGTTTGGTTGCAAACAATTTTAGTAGCGGTATGAGGGGAGAAGTAAAGGATTGACTGATTGGTATTCCACAAATCGAGTTTCTCGGCTTCGTTGATGCAACTCACAATGTTTGTGAGCTTGCATAAGTCCCGATACGGTCACCTTGCACTCACGGTTGGTGAGGTTACCATCGAAGAGTCTAGAGTTTAGGGTATTACATGTGATCACACAAGCTTATGACCGCATCAAATACATGATCCAGATTAAAAGGACGACGATGATCAAGTTCTTCAGCCTGGTACGATCACCCTGACCTATGATCTTTGGTGGAGCTTCATGAACCTCGACCTGTGGAGGCACATAGTAGTGTGACTGCTGCGATAAGAACTGGGAGTAAGCTTCTTCGGCCTCTCTTCCCTAGTCTTATACCCATTGTGGAGGTTGTTCTCGTATCCCATCACAAGAGGCCTAACCTCCTTCCACGAATTGTACACTCCTAGAACTCTTCCATAGTAGACCAAATACCTGGTGTACTTCTACCAAGACAGAGCATAAGAAACATATCAAGGACATACCATTGCAAGAAAAGTGAAGAACATAAGCTAAGCAATATAAGCATACATGATCATGTAGGAAAAAGCATCAGAGAAGTTCAATCTGCCAGCTAGTGTCATCTTACTAACGATCACACTAGCTACCATGGTGCCATCCTACCACCACGTCAAAAGAGAGTGTAATCGTACGACCCGCGGCACCGGAAGTTCAGCATCATGTGAGGGTTTAGTATATACAACCTCACATAATGTACATGCCCTGCCATAATTGTTCATCAGGTCCTAGCTACTTCAAAATGTACAACCAAGATCATCATCGTATTCATCATGCATGCATCACCACCATCCTAGCACAAGGGAGCATAAGACGTAGTAGTGCTTGCCGAGGAAAGTCCTCAGCCAGAGCTCCATGTGGTCCTCAACTAGAGGAAGGATGGTAGTCCTCATCAAGCACAACCATATCAGACTCCTGAGTGTCAGGGCCATTGATGGCAACAAATCCGTGTGTATCAACTCGTTAGGACTCCAAGTGCGGAGTATTGTAGACAACGTCTTTTTCCCACAAGGGTGACTCGAGGGTTTATATCGAACTCTCAGGAAATTGGCTAGAGGCTGATTTCTTCTTCTCCTCTTCTAGCAACCTGCAAAGCAAAGTTTTTGTCTTGTGTCCCCAACTTCGCCATGTGGTTGTCAAACACGTATTAGTAATATGAAATATAAATATAAATAAAAGTAAAGTAAATAAAGTAAACTAGGCAAGCAATATAAAACCAATAAAAGGATAGTTGTTTGGGGGTTTTGTGCGTGTTTGAAAGTGAAGAAAGTATTTTTGTATCTCCGGATTAATAAATTGCAAAATGTATGAAGTGTGATAATTATGTTGGAAAGGTGTTTCTTATGGTTTAAATTGAACTAGGGTTCATGGGTTTACTTGTCTACTCTCTTTTTAAGTTATAGTGGACACAAACAATTCGTCAAAGACATAATATTGGGAAACTTGAACATCTGTTTGATAAGAATTTATATGGGCATCACGTCCTAATATAGAGATGATGCAACACATCTCTTTTATACTCCTCAATAAAGGGAAAACTCCAAGCAATGTTGAATTAAGAATCAACAAAGTATAGTTTTAAGTAATTTGACATGATGTTTGAATTACAAATACGCTACCTTGACTAAACAAGATTATCTAACTGTCACAAGATAATTATAGCACATGAATTCACTTTATCCCTATAGAGACAACAAAAGAAAGGTAAATACCATAGTAAATCTTGAATTTGTTGTCACTATTTAATCACTACAACCATGCTACTCCATCTAATACACACTTCTCCCCACACATTCTCTTACATACAAGTTGGATCAGAACAAGTAATTAAAAACGGGGTACATGATATGCATCTATCAATACATCTTACACATAATAGGTTCCAATCTCATATATCAAATCATATAATAAAGATCCACCACATAGAAATTACATATATGACCATATATAATCATGTTGAGCAGCTCATATGGTACTAGATTTATGAAGAACAAGAGAGAAATAGATGGAACTACTGCCACAAACCCATAGTCCATAGGTGGATTACTCCCTCTTCATCATGGTGATTATGGTGGAGACATTGGAGAAGGTAGAGATCCCTCTAGCGGCGGCCCTGGCGGAGTTTCCCCCTCCACTATTCACTGGTTCTGGCTCTATTTTGGTGTTTCTACGGTGCTCTCTTTAAGGAAGCCTCGAAAATTCCTTTATATAGAGGTTTTTGAGTCAGACAGAGTCCGTGGGTGAAAGAATCAAGTGAATCGGACGATCGAGGAAACTAGGTTTATCAGGGCAAGGGCTGCTTTTGCTAAACCTTTCTTTACTGAAATTGTCATTCTAGCCTGTTGGCACAGATGGAAGCAGAGGAATGAAGCAATCTTCCAAAAGGTGAAGCCTTCTTTTAGAGCCTGGGTCAGCAAGTTCAAGCATGAAGTTACACCGCATGCTCACGCTATTAAGGATAAACATTCTGAATCTTCCAAATCCTAGATAGACACTCTTTTGTAAATTTCCTTTTCTAGTTTGTATAGCTGTTTACCTTCTTTTTGTACATAAACGTTTTGTAAAGTTGGGGGTTTAATAAAATACTGGGGTTTTTCCCCATAGTTCTTGATCAAAAAATAAATAAAAAGAATAGGGGTGGTGTTGGAGATATGCCCAAGAGGCAATAATAAAGTGGTTATTATATATCTTTATGTTTATGATAAATGTTTGCATACCATGCTATAATTGTATTAACCGAAACATTGATACATGTGTGTTATGTAAACAACAAGGAGTCCCTAGTAAGTGATGGCGCGTGATGCACACGTCCGTTGGGAACCCCAAGAGGAAGGTGTGATGCGCACAGCAGTAAGTTTTCCCTCAGAAAGAAACCAAGGTTATCGAACCAGTAGGAGATGAAGGCCACGTGAAGGTTGTTGGTAGAGGAGTGTAGTGCGGCGTGATACGTCTCAAACGTATCTATAATTTCTTATGTTCCATGCCACTTTATTGATGATATCTACATGTTTTATACACATTATATGTCATTATTATGCGTTTTCCGGAACTAACCTATTGACGAGATGCCGAAAGGCCGATTCTTGTTTTCTCGCTGTTTTTGGTTTCAGAAATCCTAGTAACGAAATATTCTCGGAATCGGACGAAATCACCGCCAAAGTTCCTATTTTTCCGGAAGCTTCCAGAGCACCGGAGGGGGACGAGAGGGGAGCCAGGGGGGCCCCAGACCACACCCCGGCGCGGGCCAGGGGGCGCCCCCCTATGGTCTGGGCACCCCGTGGCCCCTCCGACTCCCTCTCGGCGCCTATTTAAGCCTCCCTGACCTAAAAACACCGCCAGAGAGGAAGCCACGATACGAAAAAAAGTTCCAGAGCCGCCGTCATCGCGAAGCCAAGATCTGGGGGACAGGAGTCTCTGTTCCGGCACCCTGCCGGAGCGGGGAAGTGCCCCCGGAAGGCTTCTCCATCGACACCGCTGCCATCTCCACCGCCATCTTCATCAACGCTGTTGCTCCCATGAAGAGGGAGTAGTTCTCCATCGAGGCTCGGGGCTGTACCGGTAGCTATGTGGTTAATCTCTCTACTATGTACTTCAATACAATGATCTCATGAGCTGCTTTACATGATTGAGATTCATATGAGTTTTGTATCACTACTATCTATGTGCTACTCTAGCAAAGTTATTAAAGTAGTTCTATTCCTCCCTGCACGTGTGTAAAGGTGACGATGCGTGCACCGTGTTAGTACTTGGTTTATGCTATGATCATGATCTCTTGTAGATTGCGAAGTTAACTATTGCTATGATAATATTGATGTGATCTATTCCTCCTACATATGCATGAAGGTGACGAGTGTGCATGCTATGCTAGTACTTGGTTTAGTCGTTTTGATCTATCTTACACTAAAGGTTACTAAAATATGAGCATTATTGTGGAGCTTGTTAACTCCGGCATTGAGGGTTCGTGTAATCCTACGCAATGTGTTCATCATCCAACAAAAGTGTAGAGTATGCATTTATCTATTCTGTTATGTGATCAATGTTGAGAGTGTCCACTAGTGAAAGTGTAATCCCTAGGCCTTGTTCCTAAATACTGCTGAGTTACTACTTGCTTGTTCATTGTTTTACTCGTGTTACTATCTGCTGCAATACTACCACCATCAACTACACGCCAGCAAGCTATTTTCTGGCACCGTTGCTACTGCTCATATATATTCATACCACCTGTATTTCACTATCTCTTCGCCGAACTAGTGCACCTATTTGGTGTGTTGGGGACACAAGAGACTTCTTGCTTTGTGGTTGCGGGGTTGCATGAGAGGGATATCTTTGACCTCTTCCTCCCTGAGTTCGATAAACCTTGGGTGATCCACTTAAGGGAAAACTTGCTGCTGTTCTACAAACCTCTCCTCTTGGGGGCCCAACACTGTCTACAAGAATAGAAGCACCCGTAGACATCAAGCACTTTTCTGGCGCCGTTGCCGGGGAGGAAAGGTAAAAGGTACTCACACTCCGGTTCCAGGTAACAGTACTTTTCTGGCGCCATTGTGTGTGTACTCGAAGCTATTTCCTTTAGACTCTGCAATTGCATCTTTTTGTTTCTTGTTTTTATTTTTCACTAGTTAGGCATAATGGAAAACAACAAAAAAATTAGTGAGCTTCTTATTCTATTTCCTGATTTAAGACATGGATGGTTTGATGCGAAAATTAAAAAACCTATGGAACCTTATTTACATGATAGTAGCAATGTTATTAGTATGAATGCAATTACTGCTAATTCTATGAAGAAGTCTAAGCTTGGGGAAGCTGGTTTACCTAAAAATAATCTTTTTAGCTCCTCCGCTTTGGAAGAAATATTTTGTTCTGATAATGCTTTATCTCCCATATGCGATAACTTTAATGATGCTTCTGATATTTTAAATCCACCTGCTGAAAGTATTCCGTATAAAATACCTATGAAAATTATTGAACGTGTTATGGATAACCGCTATGAAGGGGATGGAACTGTCCATCCTAGTAATCATTTACTGTTTTTGCATGAATTATGCGGGTTATTCAAGTGTGCAGGTATTTCAATGGATGAAGTTAGAAAGAAATTATTTGATATATCGTTGTCTGGTAAAGCGGCGCATTGGTATAAACTGCTGAAGGACGGGCGCTCTCTTGATTGGAAGGATATTGTGCCTCTATTTTATTCCAAGTTCTATCCTCCAAGTGAAATTCACAAAGATCGAAACCATATATATAATTTTTGGCCTCATGATGGAGAGAGTATTGCCCAAGCATGGGAGAGATTGAAGACTTTAATGCTCAAATGCCCCAATCATGAGCTTCCGAGTAATATCATCATTGATAATTTCTATGCAAGACTTTCTTTTCAAGATAAGACCTTGCTGGATACTACTTGTTCTGGATCATTCACGAGCAATAAAGAAGAGTTTAAAAGGGACCTTCTTGATCGGATTAAGGAGAACTCTGAAGATTGGGAGAACGACAAAGGTAAAGAGTCAGGTATAAACTATGATTATGAATGCATTGAAACTTTTATGAATACTGATAAATTTCGAAATATGAGTGCTACTTATGGTCTTGACTCTCAAGTTGCTGCAAATCTTTATAAAGCCTTTGCTTCTCATTTAGAACTGCCTAAAAAGAATTTTGATAAGTATCATGAACCTTTTAAAGAGGCTTGCATGAAGAATGACATTGTTGTTAATAATTGCAATAAGCATGCTCAAACTCCTAAGAATGCTATTTCCTATAAGCATGTTAATTTTTGTGGAATACATAGACCTTGTGGAATTAATCAAATAGAAGATGAATATTGTATCCATCACGAAATGAAAAAACTAGAAAATGGTCTAGAACTCTAGATGATCTTGGAGAAAAAGTGTGTGCCCTCTATCCTTTTATTTGTGAACTTTGCCATAGAGTTGGTCATTTTAATTTTCAATGTTCCTCTAATGATAATTCAAACCCCATGAGTGCTGCAAATTTGTATTGTGATGATGAAATTACTCCTAATAAGCATGATGAACTTACCTTATTTTTGAAGTGTGAAGAGTTGTCAAGAAAAATTTCTTTGTTAAATATTAACGATCTTGATATTGATGATGTCCTGCATGGTTGTCTTTCTTATTGCATTGATAATAGCCATACAAATACTTACATACAAAATATTTTAGAAGATGACACCTTGCCGAAATATGATAGGACTGTCTGTGTGTTTTCAACTAATTAATGAGAAGGAGGGATCCTCCCAAGTTTCTTCTATTGTTTCTAAAAGTAAATCAGGTTATGCGGACAAGCCACCCTTCAAGCCTCTTCCTCCTAAAGAAGGGAATGAGGAGAAGGAAGAGAAGAAGAAGAAGAAGAAGAAGAAGGGAACGAAGAAGAAGAAGAAGAAGGAGAATAAAAATAAAGAGGTAACGGCGTATCCCCGCGTGAATGAGATAACGCTAGGTAACCGTAAGTATGTTGCTCCTAATGATTATTGTGATAATGAATCTGAATACGATGATCTTCCTATGCCCTTTACATACATTAGCGATCATGATTTGAATGAGCACACTACCTTTGATATTGAAAATCTCTTTGGTACTGATTATGAAATTAATGATGATAGCATTATTCATGTCCCCTTAAACGATGATATTGAAAGCTCTAAGCTTGGGGATGCTGTGCTTGAAGATCCTATATTTGAGACTTCTACTTTTAGTAAAAATGATAATATTACATATTCATGTTTAGATAATTACTGTAGAGATGTATATGACACATGCTACAATTATCCTTATGAAACTTGTCATAGTTATGATGGGCTTGCCAAAAACAATTCTTTTAATATGCAACTTGTTTACCATGTTCAAATTCTTGATAATAATCTTGCTCCAATTACTATTAATGAGAATAACTCTTCTTATGCCAAAATTAATGATACTTCTATGCATATGAACCATGATAAGAATGTTTTAAGTGACGGGTATATTGTGGATTTCATCAATGATGCTACTGAAAGTTATTATGAGAGAGGGAAATATGGTTATATGCACCTTAATAATATTAAGTTTCCCTCTTTATGTTGAGAATCTTTAAGTTACTCGTGTTTTATCCTCTTATGCTTGTCACTTTGCTCTTCATGAATTCATTTGTGTATAATATTCTTTTGCATAGGAAGCATGTTAGGCTCAAATGTATTTTGAATTGCCTCTTGAAGCTCTCTTTTGCTTCAAAAACTATTTCTTGCGGGTGCATCACCAAAATTGCTGAGCCCATCTTAATGGCTATAAAGAAAGAACTTCTTGGGAGATAACCCATGTGTTATTTTGCTACAGTACTTTGTTTTATATTTGTGTCTTGGAAGTTGTTTACTACTGTAGCAACCTCTCCTTATCATGTTTTTGTGCCAAGTAAAGTTTCTATGTTAAAGTTGATGTTATATTTGGGATCGCTGCGCAGAAACAGCATTGCTGTCTGTCACGAATCTGGGCACAGTTCTCTGTAGAAAATTCGAAAAAATCTGCCAATTTACGAGCGTGATCCTCAGATATGTACGCAACTTTCATTAGTTTTGAGTTTTTCCATTTGAGCAAGTCTGGTGCCATTTCTAAATTCGTCTTTACGGACTATTCTGTTTTTGACAGATTCTGCCTTTTATTTCGCATTGCCTCTTTTGCTATGTTGGATTTATTTCTTTGATCCACTAATGTCCAGTAGCATTATGCAATGTCCAGAAGTGAAAATAATGATTGTGTCACCTCTGAATGAGTGAATTTTTGATTATGCACTAACCCTCTAATGAGTTTGCTTGAAGTTTGGTGTGAAGGAAGTTTTCAAGGGTCAATAGAAGAGGGTGATATAATGTGATCAAGAAGAGTGAAAGGTCTAAGCTTGGGGATGCCCCGGTGGTTCATCCCTGCATATTTTAAGAAGACTCAAGCATCTAAGCTTGGGGATGCCCAAGGCATCCCCTTCTTCATCGACAACTTATCAGGTTCTTCTACTGAAACTATATTTTTATTCGGTCACATCTTGTGTACTTTACTTGGAGCGTCTGTGTGCTTTTATTTTTGTTTTTGTTTTGTTATCTTAGTTCTCTGAATAAGTTCATCCTTGTGTGGGAGAGAGACACGCTCCGCTGGTTCGTATGAACACATGTGTTCTTAGCTTTTAATTTTCATGGCGAAGATCGAAACTGCTTCGTTAATTGTTATATGGTTGGAAACGGGAAATGCTACATGTAGTAATTGGTATAATGTCTTGAATAAGGTGAAACTTGGCAATTGTTGTGCTCGTATAGATCTTGTTTAAGCTCTTGCATCATGTACCTTGTACCCATTAATGAATAATTGCATAGAGCTTGTTAAAATTTGGTTTGCATGATTGGTCTCTCTAAGTCTAGATATTTTCTGGTTGAGGTGTTTGAACAACAAGGAGACGATGTAAAGTCTTATAATGCTTACAATATGTTTATATGTGAGTCTTGCTGCACCATTTCATACTTGAGTTTGCTTCAAATAACCTTGCTAGCCTAAAACCCCGTATCGAGAGGGATTACTTCTCATGCATCCAAATACTTGAGCCAATATTCATGCCATTTGTGTCCACCATACCTACCTACTACATGGTATTTCTCCGCCATTCCAAAGTAAATTGCTTGAGTGCTACCTTTAAACAATTCAAAAGTTATTACCTCTTATTTGTGTCAATGTTTTATAGCTCATGAGGAAGTATGTGGTGTTTATCTTTCAATCTTGTTGGGCAACTTTCACCAATGGACTAGTGGCTTCATCCGCTTATCCAATAATTTTGCAAAAAGAGCTGGCAATGGGATTCCCGAGTCCCAAATTAATTAACAAAAATAGACACTCCTCCATGGTATGTGATTGTTGGACGGCACCCGAAGGATTCGGTTAGCCATGGCTTGAGAAAGCAAAGGTGGGGAGGAGTGTCATCATAATAAAACTAAAATAAAAAGGCACTCCTTCATGGTATGAGATTGTTGGCAGGCACCCGAGGATTCGGTTAGCCATGGTTTGTGAAAGAAAGGATGGAAGGAGTGCCAACCAAAAATAAAATAAAATGGGAGCCGCTCTTTGAAGGTTTGTCTGGCAAGGGGGTTAGAGTACCCGCTACCATTCGTTGACAACGACAAACACCTCTCAAAACTTTACTTTTATGCTCTCTATATGTTTTCAAAATCAAAGCTCTAGCACAAATATAGCAATCGATGCTTTCCTCTTTGAAGGAACATTCTTTTACTTTATTGTTGAGTCAGTTCACCTATTCTTTCTATCTTAGAAGCAAACACTTGTGTGAACTGTGTGCATTGATTCTTACATGTTTACCTATTGCACTTGTTATATTACTTTGTGTTGACAATTATCCATGAGATATACATGTTAAAGTTGAAAGCAACCGCTGAAACTTATATCTTCCTTTGTGTTGTTTCAAAGCTTTCTACCAAGAATTTATTGCTTATGAGTTAACTCTTATGCAAGACTTATTGATGCTTGGCTTGAAAGTATTATTCATGAAAAGTCTTTGTTATATGATTCATTTGTTTACTCATTATCCTCATCATTGCTTCGAATCTCTGCATTCATCTCATGTGCTTTACAATAGTATGATCAAGGCTATGATGGCATGTCACTTAAGAAATTATCATTTGTTATCGTTTTACCCGCTCGGGACGAGCAGAACTAAGCTTGGGGATGCTTGATACGTCTCAAACGTATCTATAATTTCTTATGTTCCATGCCACTTTATTGATGATATCTACATGTTTTATACACATTATATGTCATTATTATGCGTTTTCCGGAACTAACCTATTGACGAGATGCCGAAAGGCCGGTTCTGTTTTACTGCTGTTTTTGGTTTCGAAATCCTAGTAACGAAATATTCTCGGAATCGGACGAAATCACCGCCAAAGTTCCTATTTTTCCCGGAAGCTTCCAGAGCACCGGAGGGGGACGAGAGGGGAGCCAGGGGGGCCCCAGACCACACCCCGGCGCGGGCCAGGGGGGGGCGCGCCCCCCTATGGTCTGGGCACCCCGTGGCCCCTCCGACTCCCTCTCGGCGCCTATTTAAGCCTCCCTGACCTAAAAACACCGCCAGAGAGGAAGCCACGATACGAAAAAAAGTTCCAGAGCCGCCGTCATCGCGAAGCCAAGATCTGGGGGACAGGAGTCTCCGTTCCGGCACCCTGCCGGAGCGGGGAAGTGCCCCCGGAAGGCTTCTCCATCGACACCGCTGCCATCTCCACCGCCATCTTCATCAACGCTGTTGCTCCCATGAAGAGGGAGTAGTTCTCCATCGAGGCTCGGGGCTGTACCGGTAGCTATGTGGTTAATCTCTCTACTATGTACTTCAATACAATGATCTCATGAGCTGCTTTACATGATTGAGATTCATATGAGTTTTGTATCACTACTATCTATGTGCTACTCTAGCAAAGTTATTAAAGTAGTTCTATTCCTCCTGCACGTGTGTAAAGGTGACGGTGCGTGCACCGTGTTAGTACTTGGTTTATGCTATGATCATGATCTCTTGTAGATTGCGAAGTTAACTATTGCTATGATAATATTGATGTGATCTATTCCTCCTACATATGCATGAAGGTGACGAGTGTGCATGCTATGCTAGTACTTGGTTTAGTCGTTTTGATCTATCTTACACTAAAGGTTACTAAAATATGAGCATTATTGTGGAGCTTGTTAACTCCGGCATTGAGGGTTCGTGTAATCCTACGCAATGTGTTCATCATCCAACAAAAGTGTAGAGTATGCATTTATCTATTCTGTTATGTGATCAATGTTGAGAGTGTCCACTAGTGAAAGTGTAATCCCTAGGCCTTGTTCCTAAATACTGCTGAGTTACTCACGCTTGTTTACTCGTTTTACTCGTGTTACTATCGCTGCAATACTACCACCATCAACTACACGCCAGACAAGCTATTTTCACGGCACCGTTGCTACTGCTCATATATATTCATACCAACTGTATTTCACTATCTCTTCGCCGAACTAGTGCACCTATTTGGTGTGTTGGGGACACAAGAGACTTCTTGCTTTGTGGTTGCAGGGTTGCATGAGAGGGATATCTTTGACCTCTTCCTCCCTGAGTTCGATAAACCTTGGGTGATCCACTTAAGGGAAAACTTGCTGCTGTTCTACAAACCTCTCCTCTTGGGGGCCCAACACTGTCTACAAGAATAGAAGCACCCGTAGACATCACGGCGCAACACCAGGGATTCCGGCGCCAACGTGGAACCTGTACAACACAATCACAATACTTTGCCCCAACTGAACAGTGAGGTTGTCAATCTCACTGGCTTGCTGTAAACAAAGGATTAAACGTATGGTGTGGAGAATGATGTTTGTTTGCAAAGAACAACAGAGAACAATGATTGCAGTAGGTTGTATTTCAGATGTAAAAGAATGGACCGGGGTCCACAGTTCACTAGTGGTATCTCTCCAATAAGATAAATAGCATGTTGGGTGAACAAATTACAGTTGGGCAATTGATAAATAGAGAGGGCATAACAATGCACATACATATCATGATGACTACTATGAGATTTACTTAGGGCATTACGACAAAGAACATAGACCGCTATCCAACGATGCATCTATGCCTAAAAAGTCCACCTTCGGGTTAGCATCCGCACCCCTTCCAGTATTAAGTTGCAAACAACAGACAATTGCATTAAGTATTGTGCGTAATGTAATCAACACAAATATCCTAAGACAAAGCATCAATGTTTTATCCCTAGTGGCAACAACACATCCACAACCTTAGAACTTTCTGTCACTGTCCCAGATTCAATGGAGGGATGAACCCACTATCGAGCATAAATACTCCCTCTTGGAGTTACAAGTATCAACTTGGCCAGAGCCTCTACTAGCAACGGAGAGTATGCAAGATCATAAAAAACACATATATGATAGATCGATAATCAACTTGACATAGTATTCCATATTCATCGGATCCCAACAAACACAACATGTAGCATTACAAATAGATGATCTTGATCATGATAGGCAGCCCACAAGATCTAAACATGATAGCACAAGAGGAGAAGACAACCATCTAGCTACTGCTATGGACCCATAGTCCAAGGATGAACTACTCACGCATCAATCCGGAGGCGGGCATGATTGTCGGGGGGAAGACCCCGGGTAGGGCAATGGACGCGGAGCGGCCGGCTTGAGGTCGGCCAGCTCGCGGCAAAGGCCGGCTGAGGAGCAGCCGGCTGGAGCCGTGGTCGGCTGCCTCGGGAGCCGGCTAGCTCTAAGTCCTGGTCGGCCTGGCTGCAGCCCTCAACGCTGTAGCTGGGCCGGCTTCTACAAGCCATATCCGACTGGGGTTTGTACCTCGGACCGACTCGAGGCTGGCGAGTCTTGCACTGGAAGGAACTAGGTAGGTGGTCCGGGTTCAAAGGTCCACGCTGACCTCATCTCCCGTAAAGCACGGGGCACTGTAGAGCAGCAGTGCCACGCGCCAGACAGGCCATCATGGCGTACGTCGATCCGTACCGGCTACAGGGCATGATGGCGACGGCGACACCTCCTCGCCATACCGCTGACCTGAGCAGGCGGATGGGACGTGCCACTACGCTCAACGGCTCCCTGACGTCAACGCCTCGGGAAGGAGCGGGAGCCGGAGCTGGCAAGCCGGCCACTAGACCATAGGGACTTATATGTAAAGCACCGGTGCCTATATAAGCCGGGCTACCCCCTCGTGCGGGGAGGATCGATCACTTCTCATTCATTCTAGTCTTAGCGCTGCCCTGTGAGAGAGACCTTCGTCTACCTTAGCCTCCCGGGAGCAGCCGGATACAGCTCAAGGAGCACCATTGTACTGTGTTTTCACCATATACGCTCATAGCAGGAGTAGAGGTGTTACCTCCATCGGAGGGCCTCGAACCTGGGTACGTCGCCGTGTCGCTCGTGCCCATACCCGCATCCGGATACCGCCGTGAGTCCACAAGGAACCACTTCGATTAGCCACCCTATGGCATATGCCGTGACGATACCACGACATTTGGCGCCCACCGTGGGGCCTTCAGCGTCCGCGGCCGGTGTCTTCATCCGGACGGGCCTCACCACCACCACCGGCGAGCGGGTCGCTTCAGGCTTGATCTGGAGATTCGGCTCCCTCGACTGCGTCAGCGACAACGCTGGCTGCTTCGCCGACCGGCCATTCCCTGCCGGCGGCGACACCATCAGCTTCGGTGGCTTCGACGTCTACGTCGCCACCATCGCACCACCGCGCTATCCGCGCCAGATCCTGCGCTGCGCAAGCCCTCCTCCTGGAGCCGGCGCCAGCCTCACCGCCGCCAGCCCCTGCATCACGCACGAGGTCATGGCAACCGGCGATGAGCAGCCCACCAAGTCGACACGCATCCGTGGCCCGGAGCTGGAGCGTCACCTCGCGGGCGGTGCGTCCGGCTCGGGCCCAAAGGCGCCACCACCACCGTCCAGGCTGGACGAAGTCCGGGCGAAGCTGAGCACCCCGCTCAAGCCTGGCGGCGACCCCACCGCCATCGAGGCAGATTTGGAGGCGCACCGCCAGCTCCTCCTCAAGCAAACCGAAGAACTGGCTGCTGCTAAGCGCCAGATGGAGATCACGCAGCGCGAGTACAACCGCGCCCATGGCCTCACTCCAGGCGGCGATGGTCCCAGCTGAGCCGGTCAGATCCGCCGCAGGGGCCGTGACCTTGGCGCCGCGATCGCCCGCGACGGCGCTCCCTCGCCGACTCCGTCCGCGGAACGACCCGTCTACAACACCCCCGACAAGAACATGCGCGCGGCACAAGCCGCCGCAGAAGAGCTGAACCGCCTTGAAGGCGAAGAGTTGCGCAGCCAGACCAGGCGGGTGACTGAGCTGCTCAACGCAGCCACCAGGCAGGCGGCCGACCCCAGGTATGTCAATGCCCCCAGAGCTTCTCACGCTCGTGGCGCTGCAGGCAACGACAGGGAAGGCGCCAGGGACACGGCCGAGTCCGCCTCCCCAGCACCAAGCCGGCACCGCGACTCCCGGGCCACGCACACCAACTCGAGCCGGCCGAGCCGCCAGCCGAGTGGCATCAGTGGCCGCAGCCGCCCACCTCCAAGCCGGCATCAGGAGCAAGACTCCGAGCCCCGCCGCCAACACCGACCTGCCCCAGAGGCAAGCGGCTACCGCCAGCCGGCTCACTCCCGGCTGGGCCCGCGCATTGAGCCAACCGACGCTCGGGACCGCCTCGACCGGCTGGTTCAATCCCGCATCGCGGAAGAAGAAGGGCCAGCCGGCCCAAAGTGCTTCGGGCCGCGGATCCTCAACGAGCCCATGGTCGACGGCTTCCAGCTCCCGCGCGACACCCCCAAGTATGACGGCACCGCCAAGCCGGAGGACTGGCTGCTGGACTACTCCACCGCAGTCGGCATCGCCAAAGGCAACAAACGCTGGGCCGTGCGCTACTCCCCCCTCATGTTGCTCGGCTCCGCCCGCACATGGCTCAACAACCTGCCAGCCGGCAGCATAAACGGCTGGCTGGACTTCGAGGCCGCCTTCATCAGCAACTTCACCGGCACCTACCGCCGGCCGGGTCGGCCCCAACAGCTGGAAATGTGCAAGCAGGGCCCGGACGAGACAGATCGCGCGTACCCGACGCGCTGGTGCGAAATGCGCAACTCTTGCGAGGGCGTGCACGAGATGCAAGCCATCAGCTTCTTCATGGGAGGCTGCCGGCCCAACACCATGCTGTGGCACAAGTTGCGCCGCAGCGAGCCCAAGTCGATGGCCGCCTTGATGGTCATCGCAGACAAGTACGCGTTGGCTGAGGAAGCCGGCAAGGCGCCGGCTGAGATTTCGCTGGCCCCCGCCAGGAGGGACAACAACAACAAGCCGGCCGAGGGCGGCTCGCATGGCAGCCGGCGGGACAACTACCGCGGCAAGCGGCACAACGACCAGCCGGACCGCCGGTACGGCTCCGCCCATGTGGCAGCCGTGTCAGACCACGCGGCGGCTGGCGGAAGCCGGCGCCAGAAGCAAACAGACCGGCCCTGGAAGCCGAAGTACACCTTCGAGCAGATGCTCGACTCGCCGTGCAAGTACCACAGCGGCAAGAACCCCTCCAACCACACCACCCGCGACTGCCACTTCATGAAGCGGCTGACGAGCGGCGAGCCACTCCCGCCTCCACCCCCGCCTCCACCAGCCGGCGGGCCGGGTGGCCAACCCTGCGCAGAGGACGCCAACCTCGAGCACCACGAGGCTAACCAAGTGCACCATGGCGGCCGATACTTGGCCCAGGACGCCGCCTACATCATCTTCACCTCCGAGCCCGAGGACAAGACGAGCCAGCAGAGCCGTTCCCTCGAGGTCAACGCGGTTATACCGCCGGTCCCCCAGTACCTAAACTGGTCAGAGCAGGCCATCACTTTCGATCGCCGCGACACACCGGCTGTCCTACCGAAGCCGGGCAGCTACGCCATGGTCCTCGACCCCACCATCGGCACAACCCGGCGCAGCGTGCGCTTCTCGCGCGTCCTCATCGATGGGGGCAGCAGCATCAACATCCTCTACCGTGACACCGCCCGCAAGCTGGGCATCCAAGAGGCCGAGTTGCGCCCCACCCCCACCGTTTTCCATGGCATCGTGCCAGGCCACTGCTGCCAGCCGATCGGCCGGATCACGCTGGAGGTGATGTTCGGGAAGCCGGATCACTTCCGCACCGAGAGAATCGAGTTCGAGGTGGTGGACCTCGTGAGTCCCTACCACGCGCTCTTGGGCAGGCCGGCCCTGACCAAGTTCATGGCGGTGCCCCACTATGGGTACCTGAAGATGAAGCTACCTGGCCCTAAAGGGGTCATCACCGTAGCCGGCGACTACCGCCGCTCCATGGACTGCGCCACGCAGAGCTCCAAGATGGCCCAGACGCTGGTCATCGCCACCGAGAAGCAGCTCATCCACGACGCCGTCGCCTTGGCTAAGGCCGCGCAGGCGGACATGCCGGCTGTGGGCAACCCGGCTGGGACGACTCACTTCCAGCCGGCCGACAACACCAAGAAGATCCTGCTCGACCCGGCGCAGCCGGACAAGTACGTCACCATTGGTGCCGGCTTGAGCAACAAATAGGAAAGCGAGCTCACCAGCTTCCTCCGTGAGAATCGGGACATCTTCGCATGGTCTCCAAGGGACATGCCGGGTGTGCCGAGGGAGTTGGCTGAGCACCACCTCCACGTCAGGCCTGAAGCCAAGCCGGTGAAGCAGCCTCTCAGGCGCTTCGCCGAAGAACGAAGGAAGGCCATCGGTGAAGAAATCGCCCGGCTCCTAGCTGCCGGCTTCATCATGGAAGTGCTGCACCCGGACTGGTTGGCGAACCCGGTCCTGGTTTTGAAGAAGAACGGCTCCTGGCGCATGTGTATCGACTACACCAGCCTCAACAAGGCGTGCCCGAAGGACCCCTTCCCCTGCCGCGCATAGATCAAGTCATAGACTCGACTGCGGCTGTGAACTGTTGTCTTTCTTAGATGCTTATTCAGGCTACCACCAGATTCCTTTGAATCCGGCTGATCAAATAAAGACTTCGTTCATTACCCCGTATGGGGCTTACTGCTACACGACTATGCCATTCGGCTTGAAAAACGCAGGCGCCACCTACCAAAGGTGCATGCAAAAGTGTTTGCAGGATCAAATCGGCAGAAATGTTCACGCATATGTGGATGATGTCGTTGTAAAAACCAAGGAGATGCCTACCCTCCTTGATGACCTGAGAGAAACCTTCACCAATCTGCGAAGATTCCGGATGAAGCTCAACCCGGCCAAGTGCACGTTCGGCGTGCCAGCCGGCCAACTCTGGGCTACCTCGTCTCTCAGCGAGGAATCGAAGCCAACCCGGAGAAAATCAGTGCCATTGAGAAGATGGAGCTGCCGCAGTGCCTCAAGGACATCCAGAAATTCACCGGATGCCTGGCCTCCTTGAGCCGCTTCGTCAGCCGGCTGGGGGAGAAGGCACTGCCCCTGTACCAGCTGCTGAAGAAATCGGACAAATTCGTCTGGTCACCGCAGGCGGATGAAGCTTTCCGTGACTTAAAGCGCGTGCTTTCGACCGCGCCCATCCTCGCATCGCCGGCTTCAATGGAGCCGATGCTGTTGTACATCGCTGCCACCAATCGTGTGGTTAGTGTCGTCCTGGTGGTGGAGCGCAAGGAAGCCGGCAAGGAACAGTCGGTCCAGCGCCCAGTCTACTATCTCAGCGAAGTGTTGTCCCAGTCGAAGCAGAACTATCCCCACTACCAGAAGGTCACCTACGGCGTGTACATGGCGGCCAAGAAGCTCAAGCACTACTTCCAGGAACACCCCATCAAGGTGGTGGCCACAGCGCCCTCGGCGGAAATCATCGGCAGCAAGGACGCCAATGGCCGGGTTGCCAAGTGGGCCCTGGAGCTAGCCGCCCACACCATCATCTACGAGCCACGCACAACCATCAAGTCGCAGATCCTCGCGGACTTCTTCGTCGACTGGGCCGAGATGCAATACCTGCCGCCGGTGCCCGATTCCACACACTGGAAGCTGCACTTCGACGGCTCAAAGATGCGAAACGGCTTGGGAGCCGGCATCGTCGTCACCTCTCCCAAGGGAGATCGGCTGGACTATGTCCTGCAGATCCACTTCGCCGCATCCAACAATGTGGCGGAGTACGAGGCGCTCATTCATGGGCTGAAGCTGGCCAAGGAGATAGGCGTGCGTCGCATTCTCTGCTTCGGCGACTCCGACTTGGTCATACAACAAGCATCTGGCGACTGGGACGCGAAGGACGCCAACATGGCCTCGTACCGCTTCCACGTCCAGCAGCTATCCGGCTTCTTCGATGGCTGTGAATTCCATCATGTGCCACGAGCAAACAACGAGGCGGCTGACGCGCTGTCCAAGATAGGCTCAACCCGGCAAGCAATTCCGCCGGGGGTTGCCTTGGCGCATCTGCGGAAGCCATCCATCATACCGTCACCGGACTCGGATTCCATATTCGTGCCGGCTGACCCGGGGGCTCCTCAGCCGAACCCGGGGCTTCATCGCCCAAGTCGGGGGCTTATCAGCCGAACCCGCCGGCTCCACAGCCGAACCCGAGGGCTTCTCAGTCCAACGCGGGGGCTTCTCAGCCAAACTCGGGGGCTTCTCAGCCGAACCCGCCGGCTCCACAGCCGAACCCGGCGACCACGCAGTCGAATCCGGAAGCTCCGAAGATGGAGGCCTTGTTGGTCAGCGTGTTTGAAATAAAATGCGTACCATCATGGGCACAAGAATTCCTCTCCTACCTCACCGATGGTGTGCTTGCCCCATGACGGGGGTCCAAGCCGGGCAGATTGAGAGAAGGGCCAAGGCCTATACAATTATCAACCACGAGCTGTACAAACGCAGCGTAAGTGGGGTGCTCCAGCGGTGCGTCGAGCCGGCTGAAGGGATTGAACTCCTACGGGAAATCCACCGGGGAGAGTGCGGCCATCACGCCTCCTCCAGAGCCATAGTGGCCAAAGCCTTCCGGCACGGTTTTTACTGGCCGACTGCGCTCAGAGACGCAGAAGAACTGGTGAAGAAGTGCAACGGCTGCCAACGCTTTGCCAAGCAGAGTCACACGCCGGCTTCCGCCTTAAAGACCATCCCCATTACCTGGCCATTTGCCGTATGGGGCTTGGATATGGTGGGCCCATTCAAGACAGCCCGAGGCGGCATGACACATCTCTTGGTGATGATTGATAAATTCACTAAGTGGATCGAGGCCAAGCCAATCAAAAAGTTGGACGGCTCCACAGCCGTCACATTCCTCAAAGAGATAATCGTGAGATACGGCTACCCGCATAGCATCATCACCGACAACGGCAGCAACTTCGCTGAAGGAATTTTTAAACGCTACTGCGGGGAGATGGGGATCCGAATGGACCTATCATCCGTGGCGCACCCAGAAACCAATGACCAAGTGGAGAAGGCAAACGGCTTGATCTTAGCCGGCATCCGGCCCCGGCTGGTGGAGCCGCTTGAGCGCTCAGCCGGCTGCTGGATTGAAGAGCTGCCCAGCGTGCTGTGGAGCTTGCGCACAACGCCAAACCGCCCAGTCGGCTTCACACCCTTCTTCCTCGTATACGGGGCCGAAGCCGTCCTGCCGACTGACATCGAGCACGACGCGCCAAGGATCAAGCTATACACAGAAGCTGAAGCCAAAGAAGCTCGTGAAGATGGAGTCGACCTGGTTGAAGAGGTCCGGTCGATGGCCGAATCCAGGTCCGCCGTATACCAGCAAAGCCTCCGTCGCTATCACAGCCGGAAGGTCAAGTCCTTAGCATTCCGAGAAGGAGACCTAGTGCTCCGGCTGATCCAACGGACAGCCGGACAGCATAAACTGTCATCCCCATGGGAGGGTCCCTTCATCGTGAGCAAGGCGAGTAGGCAATGATTCCTACTATCTCATAGATGCCCAAGAGGTTAAGAAAAACAAGGCGAACAAAACTGACGAGGAGACTAAACGTCCCTGGAATGTCAGGTTGCTTCGACCATTTTATACTTGAGAGCAGGAATGTATGTATCCCTTGTATCCCTTTTGTAAGCTATGAAAAAGTAAGCGCCAAGAGCGCCGATTTCGACAAATTTTTCGCGTACTCTATTGTTTTCGCCAATTGGCCAACACCCTCTCACGCGGCCGGCTTAGTAACGTGATCCGGTTTCCGACAGCCGGCTTCCGACCAGCTACAGACCGCAACCCGGCTGTCCGGCTGGCGGGAGTAAGTGCCTAGGGAGCCGGCACGCGAAAGATGGCTAAGGGAAAGAGTGAAAGCGAATTGTCTCTTGCACAACTTTTCATAAAAGTGCCGGACTGCCGAACTCGACTCGTTCGACTGAAATACTATCGGCCTCACCCAGCGGCACGCTCTTGATCCGGCGACGGACCGCAAGTCGGACGTACGACCGGCAGGAGCACAGCCGAAGAGTGGGGCGGATGGGAAAAAGCGAACAAGTTGGAAGAAAGCAAGCCGGCACACAAATGATTAAACAAACACATTAAAGTGTGCCTTAATAAAAGGATAATAATATTGTCTTACATATGCACCCGGCATCCCGGGGATTTAACGAATTGTCTTGCAAAAGCATGAACATAACAGGTAAAAGCTAAACACCGGCTGAACCAGGACCAGCCGGAGGAGCATCAGCAGAGCCGGCTGCCGGGTCATCCTCAGGCACATCGTCCGCCTCCTCATCCTCAGCCTCCTCCTCGTCATCAGACGGCGGGTTCGGGTTCGTGATGAAGATGGCCTTGTCGACGAAGTCGGCGATGGCGCAGGCACGGGCAAGCCGGGCGGTCTTGTTCTCCGCCGGGAGCTTGTCCTCCACGTCGGCGCGACGGTACTCCAGCTGGTCGAGGCTAACCTCGTTATACCAGGAGAGCACAAACGACAGCGCCATGTCAGCTCCGGCGCGCGCGGCCGACTCCTTCCAGTCCAGGAAGCGGTCGGGAGCCTTATCCAGCCAGGCGATGAGGTTGGAGAGATCTTGCGGCAGCGTCTACGTCGGCCATAGCAGCCGGATCAGCTCTTCCGCCGCCTTCCGCAGCTCCCAGCCAAGCTTGGTGATTGGCTCCACACGGGCAGCCATGGACGACAAATAGTCATCCATGGTGAAGCAATCGGAGCTCGCTCCCCGGTGGCCTGCCGGCGCTCCTCCCGCGCCCTGCCAACAGCCGCTAACGCCGCCTCCTGCGCCTCAGGGAAGGCCGCTGCAAAGAAGAAACACATCAGAAATCCGTTGAAGCCGGAGATAGCCGAAAAATACAAATTTTCGAAGTCCTAAAGTAAGCCTGGCGGCAGCCGGCAAAAACCGACTGCCCCCAGCCTGAAGATGGAGATTTCGAAGTAAAAAAGAAAAAAGCCTGGCGGCGGCCGGCAAGACCCGACTGCCCCCAGCCTGAAGATGGAGATATCAAAAGAAATCAGTTTCTGCCGCCGGCTGCCAACCTAAGCCGACAGCCGACAGCCGAAAGCCGGCAAAGGGAAAGGCATAAGATAAGACTCACCCGCCAAGCCGCGGTCGAGCGCGCTAAGTTCCTCCACCCACCGCTTGGCGGTGGCCGACAGCTCTTTGGACTTGATGGTCACCTCTTCATGAAGCGCAAGCCGTTGCCGCTCCACCTCCTCCAGCCGCTTGCTCAGGCCCTCCAGCTTCTCCTCCTTGTCCTTCTTGAGGGCGGCAAGTTTCTCGATAAATCTGGAGGCCCCGTATTTTGTAACTCCATCCATTCTGCGATGAAATCCGGTAAGACCTGCGATTTTATTGCCTTTCTTTTTTCATACGTGATGTCCCGAGGGGAAAGTTCTATTCCCCAAAGGGAGACACGACCCGTAGCTTCTGGGTTGTTCAATATATTTGACAAAGGAGCTTCATTGACCACTATTATCGGGTGCGCCGAAAAATAGTGTCGCAATTTTCTTGCTGTCGTAAATACTCCATAAGCCAGTTTACGGTACTGAGGGTACCGCTGTTTTGAAGGCGACAGTACTTCACTGATGAAATATACTGGCCTCTGAACTCCATGGAGCTTTCCTTCTTCCTCTCTCTCGACTACCAAAACTGTGCTAACCACTTGGGGTGTGGCTGCAATGTATAGTAGGAGAGGCTCTTTCTCGTTAGGCGCTACCAAAATTGGTGGTGTCGAAATTGCGCGCTTGAGTTTCTCGAAGGCCCTATCTGCTTCCTCGTTCCATTGAAATTTCTCCCCTTGTTTGATTAATGCATAGAACGGCAACGCCTTTTCTCCTAGCCTCGGCGACGAATGCAGCTTAAAGCTGCGACTCGCCCCGTCGACTCGTTGTATTTCTTTCAACTTTGTTGGCTTCCTCATAGTTACGATGGCTCGTATTTTTTCGGGATTAGCTTCAATCCCTCTTGCCGATACTAAAAATCCGAGAAGTTCTCCCGCGGGAACTCCAAAGGAACATTTTGTCGGGTTCAACTTAAGGCAAAATTTGTCGAGGTTGTCGAAGGTTTCCTTCAAATCTTCGATCGGTGTTGACCCTTTTTTGATGTTATCACGACATCATCGATGTAGACTTGTACATTTTTCCCAATCTGTGTTGCAAGGCACTTCGCATCATCCGGCGATATGTTGCTCCCGCGTTTTTTAAACCAAAGGGCATTGTTTTGTAACAAAACACGCCGTAAGGTGTTATGAACGCTGTCTTGGCCTCATCATCTTCTTTTAATCTGATCCGGTTATAACCGAGTATGCATCCAAGAAGGAAAGACGTTCGCATCCTGCCGTGGAGTCGATAATTTGATCGATCCTTGGGAGGGGAAAGTGATCCTTAGGACAATGTTTATTGAGACACGTAAAGTCGACACACATGCGAAGGACTTTCGTGTGTTTCTTCGGCACCATCACTGGGTTAGCTACCCACGTGGCTTCTGTAGATATTTCTTTGATAAAACCAGCATCCTTAAGTCGATCTATTTCCGATAACATAGCCTTGCGGTTTGGTTCCAAAAAACGCCGCAAAGGTTGTTTGATTGGTCGCGCGAGAGGATCCAAATTGAGGTGGTGCTCGGCAAGTTCCCTGGGTACTCCCTGGCATGTCGACTGGACACCATGCGAAGATTTTCCGAGTGCTCACGGAGGAACTCGACGAGCGCGCTTTCCTATGCGATATCCATGTTTGTTGCAATGGATGTCGTTTTCTTGGGGTCCGTTGGGTGGATCTGCACCTCTTTTGAATCCTTAGCAGTGTTGAAAGTTGGCTCCCTGAGCGGCCTCCCTGTGTCTGGCAAAACATCATAATCAGTTTGCGTTGGCGCCATATATTCTGCTTGCATCCCGAAGGTTTCGATAATTGATGAAAATCTCTGTCGCACTTGTCAGCTAACGCAAAGCTTCCTTTGACTGTGATTGGTCCTTTGGGTCCAGGCAACCTCCACAGTAAATACGTGTAATGAGGTACCGCCATAAACCTGGCATACGCTGGTCATCCCAACAAAGCATGATACTGCGACGGGAAATCCACGACTTCAAACTCCAATTTCTCTATCCTGTAGTTTTCTCGGGTCCCAAACTGTACGTCGAGGTTGATCTTGCCCAGCGGATAACTTGGTTTCTCTGGCGTGATCCCATGGAAGCGTGTGTCGGTTGGTGCTAAATTTGCTAGGGATATGTTCATCTTCCTTAATGTATCTGCGTACATAAGGTTCAAGCTGCTGCCGCCATCTATGAAAACTCTCGACACGTCGAAGCCAGCAATTACTGCGGGTAAGATGAGTGCAGATTGCCCAGGTCGAGGAACCTGCTGCGGGTGATCTGCAATTGTGAAGCCGATATCTTGCCCCGACCAATTTAGGTAGTCGACTGTTGGTGGAGGCATCTTTTCTGCCATGAATACTTGCCGCGAAATTACTTTCTGCGCTCTGTTAGATGGTCTAGCTTTCTGAATCATCAAGACTGCGCCATTAGAATTAGGATCAACATACGGGGGTGGTTGTGGTGCTGCCGCTATTCTGAGCTGGTGCCGATTTTCGTCTGTAATTGCGGGGGGAGGTGGGAGATGTATCTCGCTCCTTGGTCCCTGATGATTTCTATTCGTTGCTTGGGCATTTGCAATTCTGCGGCTCGCAACATTGCACGAAAGTTGCGGCAGTCTTTTTGGAGATGTCTCGATTGTCTCTTTCCGTTGTTATCGAGAAAAAAGTGCATCTGACATGGTCCATTCATCATCTCCTCGGGGGACACATAACGTCTTTGAAACCTTGGTCCATTATTTTGTCTATGACCGCGAGAATCACCTCTATTGTCGCCTTGTTGTTCATTACTTCTTTGGTAGTCATCTCGACTATTTCCTCCAGGATTTCCTCGGAAACCAGCCGATATGTGGCCGGGAGTGTCTTTGTTGTAGAACTGGCGGGAAAATCGCCTTCTATTTTGAAAATTTCGACCGCGGTCCTCTTCTGGTGACCTGTGTCGCTTGTTATATATTGCGTCTTCACCATCTGCCCATTTGTTGGCTATCTCCATCAGTGCTGATATTGTCTTGGGGTTGGTTCTCCCTAAGTCCTCGACGAAATCTCCCCGTCGGATTCCTGCCATGAACGCGTCTATTGCCCTCTCGTCAGATATAT
Source organism: Lolium rigidum (assembly GCF_022539505.1). NCBI lineage: Eukaryota > Viridiplantae > Streptophyta > Magnoliopsida > Poales > Poaceae > Lolium > Lolium rigidum. The sequence continues at coordinate 136,320,121 of NC_061510.1, read as the reverse complement.
CTTCCGCCGAGTTTTTGATAATATTCCATCTCTGTATATATTTTCTCATCGACTCGTCGTGTTTCTGTCGGCACGCCCTTAACTCTTCTAATGACGCAGGTTTCTTGCAGGTGGATCGGAAGTTTCTCACGAAAATATCTTCAAAACTATCCCAGCTGTCGATGGAACCTAGGGGAAGTTTCTTTATCCAAGATCTCGCGGCACCACTCAGGTGGACTTGGATACTTTGCATGGCTGTTGCTCTGATTCCTCCTACCAGTTTCACCATCTCGAGATAATCGACGAGCCAATCCTCGGGATCCTGCAGACCGCCGAATTTTTTGAAATTCTCGGGTATCTTGAACCCTTTTGGTACTCGAGTTTTTCGGACTCGTCTCGTAAAGCACGGAAGCCCGCACAGATCTTCATCGGCAACTTCTGGTGAATGCCGATGTTCTCTTCTTTCTTGCCGCGCTCTGTCTACCCTTGCTTGAGCTGCCGTATCTCTTGCCCCACTTGGTGGATCTTGCACTGCAGCAGTAGGTCGTGGACTATTTTGCCTTGCAGTTCCTTCGGGAGGTGTAGCTGTGAATGCTGTTCCCATGACTCCAACTCCAGCCATTGCCATATTGAACAATGGTTCTCTCGGGTCTCCAGGGGGTGGTCTAGACGCGAGGATGTAAGCTTGCGTTGCCATGTATCCTGCTTCTGGCGTTTTCGGGATGATGTTTCCCCTTGTATCAATCGACATGAAGGACATGTCAAGATTTTGAATTATGTTGCCTCTCTCTGCTTCATGTATATTTTGTAACCGAGATATTGCCCTCCTCCGAGCTTCTCTGTGACTATCTCCCGAAGTTCCTGATTGTCGACTGAGCTCTGCTCGACGCCTGCTTGACGCGGATGCTGCCTCTTTTCTTCTGTTCAAGGATGCTGTCTCTTTTTCCAATTCCCTGCTCATGCGAGCAAGTCTGTATTGATAAGCTTGTAATTCCTCGGCAGTAGCGGTGGTGGTCATTGGTTCTGATCCATCCATGGCTCTTGCAGCCCTATCCCACGCTGCCTGCGGAAGTTGGACTTTTTCGCGAGGTGAGGTCCCGATATATTTGGTGCCTAAGCCTCTTCGAGATCGGCGGGATCGACGTATGGGTTTCCCAAATCATCGAAAGCCTACGACGTCTCTGGTTCTGCTCGGCTTGCCTCTTCAATTGCATATACTTGATGATATTTTGAGTATTGATTTTTGTCGAGATTGGTGACACCATCGTAAAGATTGGTGAAGACCTTTCTGATGGAAGCAGATTTGTCGATGAAGCTGTCGACGCTGTCGGAGTCGCTGCTTATAAAGGAGTTCGCAGTCGACCCGAAGGATGTGTCGCTGAAGATCTTGACAAACTTTTCGCTTGCCTTGGTGTCGATGAAACGTGGCGACGAAAACTCTTCATCATTTGTCGAAAAGTCAAAATCGATCGCTGAAAATTTCGACGAGATCGGAACTTCGAGACGATAGGTGTAACACCCCAAATTTCAATAAAAAGAAAGTTAGAGAATTCCAGAAAGCAAAATTTCAAACCAACAAAAACTTTTCTATTTTGCATATAGTACCATGCATAGGACTTGTGCATTTGAGTGATATGCCATGATGATTGTTATTACTTGTTTTTGATATGCTCTAAAACCCTAGTGTGATCATATGAAGATCACCAACCAAATAAATCAAAGAGGAAGAAATTCCATAAATTGCAAAACCCTAAAAACCGTCACATATGCCCTATGGCATTCTTATAAATTTTGACCCTAGACCTATTTGGTCTTCACCATTAGTTGAATAATGTTGTTAAACACTTATTACAACTTTTGGAATCAAAGAATCACAAATCAAATATTATTCAAATACAAAACTAGCTCACATATGATAATGGTCCAAATTGACAATTATAGTCTGATCACCCCTTTGAGCCCTTGCCATGCAATTTTCCCAAACCAACTCTTGCTAATTCTTTGCACCATTTCACCGTCAACATCAAGGTGAACAACTTTGGTAAAGATCACCATGCCAAAATCATTTTTGATCAATAGCTATGCTCATCCAAAGTCACAACTTTTTCACATATGCCACAATCTACACTTAGCCATTTTGGCCCATTTCTTGAAATCTAATTTTTCCACCACCACCTCAAAACCTCTCTGGTCATTTACAACTTATGTCAACACTCACATTTCAAAAACTTTCACCATTTGAATTAGTTTCAAATTTGGTTATTTTTGCATTCTCCAAATTTGGGCACTATTTGCAACTATTGCAAATAGTGATTCTACCTCACCTAAACTACCCTAACCTACCCCAATTGGTCCCCTGGTCCCCTTAGTCTTTTTAATGCTCAATAGAACCCAAGGGAGAGAGAGGGCAAGGCTAGACATGGCCATGCCGGCCATGCCATCACCCCGACGCCCCTCCCCTCTCTCCATTGCTTCTCTGCCCTGGCCCTGGTGCCCCAGCTCGCCACCATGCTCTCCTACGCCGTCCTAGCACCGCCACGGTCGAGCTCGACGACGACACTGGCCGGAGATCGCGCGCCCAGAACACGCCCAGACGCCGCTCGCGTCGCGCCAGCACGTGCATGGACGCACACTGGCCACGCGCCGCGCCACCACCTCACGCTTGCCCTGGCCCCGCTTACCTGCCGTTGAGCATCACCACGCCACCACGACGCCGCCGGACATGGCCACGACCAGACCCTGGACCGCCGCCGCCGTGAACGGGGAAGAAGATCCCGCCACCGGCGCGACATGCCCGGAAGCAATGCGACCCAACCGAGGCCCCTCCGACCAAGCCGTCGCCGCCAATAGCATCGCCTCGGACACGTAGAGCATCGCCATGACCACGCCTAGCTCGACCAGTCGCCGGAACCGCCGCGCCATGATCGACTTCCTCACTGCCCCGCAGCACCCTCGCGCTTCTATAAATAGGAGGTTCCCTGGACTAAACCAACCACGCCACTCACTCGATTGTCGCCGGAGAAGGGCCAATCGCAAGATCGCCGCCGCGGAAGCCCTGCAGAAATTGACGGCGAACCCGACCACCTCGAGCTCCGCCGCCTGTACCTGGAGCTTCGCCGTCGTCCACATCTACCCCAAGCACACTGCCATCCCTTGCTGGAGCCGCGGTGAGCTCTCCCACCCCCTACTGCCGCCGCCGCATCGTCGGGTTCTCGTCGGAGACGACGATGAACCACGACCATAGATCTGCGATCTAATCCTACGTCCCACGTTGAAACATACCGTTTCGGGTTTTAAAAGAGGCTGACAGGCGGACCCCACCATGTCAGGCAGCCCGCGCGGTACTGAACCGTGGCTGGGCTGGCCTTGGGCCCGTTTAAACGATTTGGCCCAGTAGCTTCTCCCGCCGGCCCTTTTAATTCAAACTTAGTTTAATTAATTCAAATGAATTTGAATACTGCCTCCACTTTGAAATTCAACCATTTCAAATTGGCTAAACCAAATTTAGTGAATTTTATGTTGTTAGAAAGCCACTGAAATTCTCTACAACATGCCACTGGCCTCATGGTCAAATTCTTTGAAGAATTAATGTGGTAAAAATAACCAGACAGGGACTTTTACCTATTCAAATAATTCTTAAAAATCAACCAAAATAGATATTAAGTTAATTCCAACCCTAATAGCTCACATTTGACTTACACTAATTGTTTATGCAATAAAATGGTGTGGTCACTTTGCATGATCATGCCATGGTCTAAAGAATGGATATTTTGACTAGTTTAACTAGTTGATATTGTCCAAAACTATTAAATTTAAATGGTGTGAAGTCTTACACTTCATTTAAACTTGTCTCACATGGATTCATGGGATGTTTGGACCCCTGGTCCCAAACTCTCTTATATGAATTACTTGAGATTTAAATCAAATGTAGTGTTATTTAAATGGTATGAGGTGATCCACCTCATTTAAATCATTTTTCCCAAATGACGATGATGAACATTTGACGTAGGTCAATATGAGTTCATCCATGATTATTGGAGAAATTAAATCTTAAGAAGATTTCAATGAGAGGAAATTATTTCTCAAGAACCCAATGGAAACTATCATTTACATATGAAATACAAAGAAGTGAATTCTATTTAAATCTCACAACCCATGCACTCTAGTTAATTTATTTGTGTGCATAGACTAGTTTGGGTGTTGTATGTGATGTATGGAATAGCCATTGAATTAGTGAGTAATTATACTCGTATTCCAATTTAGACGGTAGCACCGGAGAGTACGCCGAAGAAGAAGGTTGCTACCAAGAGGAGGAGGAGGAACAGTTTGAGAACTACCAAGGCAAGCTATACTCTTGCAAGCTACTACCAATGCAAGCTAATATTCTTGCAAAGTGCAAAGCCCATTGGGGCAAGGCACCATGAATCTTACCTTTTCTTACATAAGCCTATCCCAAGTTTTTACTTAGCTTTTACTTGTTTTCCCAATAAGTTACTTTTATAGTTAACTTTGGTCTAAGTCTAGAATACTACAAGAGTAGCAACCTCTGCAGAGTGTAAATCTATTCGAATAGCCGCGTCCACGGTTACGGACGGTTGGAAAGGCCATACAGTTTCCGATGTCATATTTTTGAAAATGATGTTGAAAGGTGATGGTGAAATGACTTGGGGTGAATTGAATTGAAATCACCACAAGAATGGTGGGAATGACACTAATGTTCCCACTTGAGTTAGTTAGCACTTGAATAAGTTTTGCTCAAACTTTGTGAACTAAAACTAGCTTTATGCAAATAAACTAGAGCTTAGCAAACCATACTAGAATGTCTAGCACTTACTTTAGTATTAGTTTGCGAGTACTTAAAGTACTCACGGCTTTGTCCCTGGCTATTCAAATGGCGAGAGTATGAAGAGGAACAAGGAGATGACCAGCAGGACGCCTACGACAACTAAGCGCCTTCCGACGTCAAGCGTTGGCCTGTGGACTAGAGAGTCCTTGTATCTTACACTTCCGCTATGTTGAACTATGAACTTGTGTTTGTTCGTTGATCAATAGATCAACTATTCGTGTAATATGGATGATGTGATTCCAAAATTGTAAGACTTATGGTTTGTAATGAATGATGACTGTGATACTTAACTATTATGCCTCGCAACAACAATATTCCTGGGATTGCGATGTATGACATAATAGGCATCCGGACTTAAAAATCTGGGTGTTGACAAGTTGGTATCAGAGCCATTGTTTGACCTTAAAAGACCTTAGTTAGAATGGGCGTTCTGAAAAAACTTAACTTTGAAATCAAATGAAAGGAAATATTTGTGAAAACTTACTACACTCTTGTCTTGAGACTTTGCCAAAAATTTGAGGAATCATGTTCTATCTTATTTGAATCAACTTAAAAGTTTGCCACACTTTGCACTCTCTAACTTACTCATCCCATTCGCTTTCAGATGGAGCCGAACGAACCCATCAACACCAAGTTTTATCATCTTGGGAACGGAGGGAGCTTGATCTTCGAGTACGACCTCAACGCCGTCTCTGACTTCCTTGGGCGCCCACACCCCGAGTTTCACGGGGTTCAGCTGGACGACACGCCCGGAGGAGAGTTGCAGTGGGTGATCACTGCCGACTTGAGGGGCAAGATGGAGCCTCCCACTTCGGAGAGGATCCTGTTCTCCTTCCGCGAGAGCAACTGGTTAGATGGACTCGCACGTGCCCTTCAGGAGGCACTTGCTCGTCTTTGTGGCCAGAATGTGGTACGCCTGCTTGCGTCTCACTACGCACACCTTGTGAGGCGTGATGCTGAGGGAGTGCCCATGGACCTACAGCCGCACCCGGAGTTGAGGCACCATGCTGAGCACCTGGACTTCATGCTCTACCAGACTCAGAAGGACCTCGACGCCTCTCGCGCTTACGCGAACCAGACCCATGCTCACATCACCGAGCAGGGTGAGGCGATCAAGCTACTCAACAATGACCGCAGGAGCCTTCGCCAGCAGCGTGCCAAGAAGGACGCTACGATTCGTCGCCTTCGCGCCCGGATCTCGTCACTTGAGGCCACTGTCAAGGCCCAGGAGGATCGGATTCGTCAGCTGGAGGATGACGATGGAGGCATCGACATTCGGGGAGGAGACGCCTTCCTGAGCGACGACGACGACTTTGAGGAGGACGAGAACACCGAGGAGGAGGACTACGAGTTCCTGGAGGCAGGACCCGACGACTACGTCCCGATCGATATAGATGACGAGGAGTAGTTGCACTAGTCTCACTTATAGTAGGTGTGAGTTGTATCCCGTCCCTTGTATCGTAGAAAGAAAATGGTTCTTAAAACCATGGAAGTATGTGTGTTAGTTTGTATTATGTGTTGCATGAATGAATGAATGTTATGTTTGTCATGAAAAGATTACAAGTTTTCAATTGTTTTTCAAACTTAACCAAAATAAACCATAGAATGTTCCCTCTTATCTCATGATCTTCTATATCTTCAGATGGCCCCTCCAAATCGCACCAACGACGCGATGCTGCAACTGCTGCAAACCCTGCTTGCAGACCGGGAAACTGAGAGAGCCGAACGCCAGGCCAACCTCATCGCCTTGCAGAACATCGCCAACCAAGGCCATGGAAATCATGACCACCCCGGATCCAAACTCAAGAACTTCCAAAACACCAACCCTCCGGTGTTTAGCAAGACCGAGGAACCCCTCGACGCCGATGATTGGCTCCAGACTATGGAGAACAATCTAGAGGTAGCCGGAGTAGAAGCCAACGAGAAAGTTCTGTTCGCCACTCACTATCTCGCTGGACCAGCCCGCGCTTGGTGGACAAGCACCCGTGCCATGAACGGAGGTCAATTCATGACTTGGGAGGATTTCAAGCTCAAGTTCAGCAAGTACCATGTACCCCCGGGTCTTATCAAGAAGATGAGGGATGAATTCCGTGAACTGAAACAAGGTCGCATGACGGTGGTTGAATACCGCGACAAGTTTCTTACACTGTCAAGGTATGCCCCTGATGAGACCGACACCGTTGAGAAGAGGAAGGAGAGATTCCTGAACGGACTGCATGATGAGATGCAGACTGTCCTCGTCAACATCCCCTTCGCCGACCTCGAAGCCCTTGTTGACTCCGCCATCCAGATGGAGGGCAAGTTAAACCAAGCCAATGAGAACCGCAAGCGCCGCATGGCCAATCAGAGTGGATCAAGCCACCCCCAGAAGTTTCGCCCTAGCTCAAGCGGAGTTTTCACTCCGAGAAACAATAAGCCACCAATGCAGAACTCGCGCCCTAGTTATCAGAATCGGAGTGGAGGAAACTTCAAGCCAGGAGGCTACAACAACAACAACTACAACCGCGCACCACCCCGAGCCCCTAACAACAACAACAACCACACCAACACCGCTCCCAGAACCGGAAGCAATGCCATCCCCGCCGCGAACAAGCAGGACAAGTCCACCATCACTTGTTATGAGTGTGGTGTAGTGGGGCACTACTCCAACGAGTGTCCCAAGCGTCTTGCCAAGCTCGCCGGCAACACCGCTGCACCTGCTCAGCAGCAACGCCGTGTCTCCACCGGCAAGAAGTTCGCCCCCAACAACCCCAATAACCGCAACGGCCGTCTCTACCACATGAGCGCCGAAGAAGCCCAGGAAGCACCGGATGTTGTACTCGGGTATGTTTTACGTCAACCACACCCCTGCGCAGTGTTGTTTGATTCCGGAGCATCTCATTCTTTTGTCACCGAAGACTTTGCATCAACAAGTAAAATTCAACCCCTCAGTTTGAAGCATGTTATGATAGTTCAAATCCCCGGATCAACCACCAAGGCCAGAAAATTTTGCAAAAATATACCCATCATAATACATGAGGTAGAATTCTATGCCAATCTCATCATCCTGGGAACCAAAGGTTTGGAAGTCGTCCTAGGAATGGACTGGATGTCCAAGCACAACGGATTGATAGACTGTGCCAAGAAAGCCATAACCATGACTAGCAGCACCGGTATCGTAGTTGAGCACGTCTCTGAAAAACTACCCAGAAAATCCACCTGCAACCAAAGTATATCCAAGCCAACTCTGGATCAAATCAGGGTCGTCTGTCGATACCCTGATGTGTTTCCGGATGATCTACCCGGTATGCCCCCGGATAGGGATATCGAGTTTATCATCGAGTTAATTCCCGGAACTGGACCCATAGCCCAGAGAGCCTACAACATGAACGCAGCAGAACTTGTGGAGCTGAAGAAGCAGATAGATGATATGTTGGCCAAGGGTCTGATTAGACCAAGTGCATCCCCTTGGAGATCCCCCGTCTTGTTTGTGGACAAGAAGGATGGTGCAAATCGTTTATGTACTGACTATCGTAAGCTTAACGATGTCACCATCAAAAACAAATACCCCCTACCCAAGATAGAGGACTTGTTTGACCAACTCACCGGAGCCAAAGTTTTCTCCAAGATCGACCTTAGAACGGGATATCACCAACTGAAGATCCGAGCCACCGACATCCCAAAAACTGCCTTTACCACTAGATATGGGTTGTATGAGTACAACGTCATGTCGTTTGGACTAACCAATGCCCCCGCTTATTTCATGAATCTCATGAATAAGATCTTCATGAACTTTTTGGACAAGTTTGTCGTTGTATTCATCGACGACATCCTCGTCTACTCCAAGTCCGAAGAGGAACATGAACAACATTTGGAGATTGTCCTAGAAACCCTTAGACAGCACCAGTTGTATGCCAAGTTCAGCAAGTGTGAGTTTTGGCTGGAAGAAGTTGGATTCCTGGGACACATCTTGTCTGCAGGAGGAATTGCCGTAGATCCCGCCAAGATCAAAACTGTTATGGAATGGAAGGCCCCCACCACCCAAACCGAGGTCCGCGCTTTTCTTGGATCAGCCGGATATTACCGCAGATTTGTAGAAGGTTTTTCGAGCATCGCTCGACCAATGACCCAACTGTTGAAGAAGGACAAGAAGTTTGAGTGGACTGATAAGTGTGAAGAGAGCTTTCAACAGCTCAAGAGTAGACTGACAACCGCCCCAATTCTGATCATGCCTGATATAGCTAAGCCTTTTGACGTATATTGCGACGCCTCCAAGATTGGTCTTGGATGTGTGCTTATGCAAGAAGGCAAGGTTGTATCCTACCTTTCCAGACAGCTCAAGCAACATGAACAAAACTACCCAACCCATGACCTCGAGCTTGCAGCCGTGGTCTTAGCCCTAAAAGTTTGGCGTCATTACCTCATGGGTAATCGATGCGAGATCTACTCCGACCACAAAAGCCTCAAATACATATTCACCCGTAAAAGAGTTAAACATGAGACAGCGCCGATGGATCGAATTGATCAAGGATTACGACATGGAGATTCACTACCACCCCGGCAAGGCCAATGTGGTAGCGGATGCTTTGAGTCGATTGCCGTGTCAGTTGAACTCCATGCTCGCAACCGAACAGCCCAGCTTGCATCAAGAGTTTGAACAGTTCAGACTTGAACTTGTTAGTGAAGGATTCCTAGCCAGCATAGAACTGCAACCCACCTTGATTGGTCAGATCAAGGAAGCCCAGAAGGACAACGATAGCATCGACGGAATCAAGAAACAGATAGCCGCAGGAAAAGCCCCCGGATTCACCGTAGACGAAGCCGGAGTTCTTTGGTACAAAGAACGTCTCTGCGTACCATCGGACTCTGACTTGAAACAAGTCATTCTGCAAGAAGCCCATGACACTCTTTACTCAATCCACCCCGGAGGTACCAAGATGTACCAAGACCTGAAGGAACAATTTTGGTGGCACGGAATGAAGAGAGAAATCGGTAGCTATATCGCCAAATGTGACATCTGTCAGAGAGTCAAGGCAGAACATCAACGACCCGCCGGACTGTTACAGCCACTCCGGATTCCAGAATGGAAATGGGACTCCGTAGGAATGGACTTTATCACTGGACTGCCCAAATCCAGCAAAGGCAATGATTCCATATGGGTAGTTGTCGATAGATTGACCAAAGTCGCCCATTTCATCGCTGTCAAAACCACCTATCAAGGCCCAAAGTTAGCTGAACTATACATCTCCAGAATAGTCGCCTTGCACGGAACCCCCAAATCGATAGTGTCGGACGAGAGGATCACGAGTTCACCTCAAGGTTCCGGCGAGAAAGTGCACGAAGGATTAGGAACCCGTCCGAATTTCAGCACCGCCTATCACCCTCGGACCGACGGACGGACCGAGAGAGTAAACCAGATACTAGAAGACATGCTTAGAGCATGCGTACTGGAATACGGATCCAAGTGGGAAGACTGCCTACCTTACGCAGAATTCTCCTACAACAATAGCTACCAAGCCAGCCTACAGATGGCCCCCTTTGAAGCCTTGTACGGAAGGAAGTGCCGTACCCCCCTGAACTGGTCGGAAGTCGGAGAGAGCCAAGTTTTTGGCCCAGATGTTCTTCGTGAAGCCGAAGAGAAAGTACACAAGATCCGAGAGTACCTCAAGACGGCGCAATCCTAGACAGAAGAGCTACGCCGACAAGAGACGTCGGGAGATGACCTTCGAGATCGGAGACTTTGTCTATCTCAAGGTATCCCCCTTGAAAGGAATGCAAAGGTTTCAGCTGAGAGGAAAGCTCGCGCCCCGCTACGTCGGACCTTTCAAAGTCCTCAGCCGCCGGGGAGAAGTATCTTATCAACTGGAGTTGCCTGAAGAAATGTCGGCTGTACACGACGTGTTTCATATCTCACTTCTCCGGAAGTGCCTTGAAGTTCCGGAGAAGACCGAAGTGTTCAAGAACATCGATCACCGATCGGTGGATATCAACCAGGATCTGACTTACCGCGAAGTGCCGATTCGCATTCTGGAAGAAGCGTATCGAACCACCCGCACCCGAAGCATCAAGTTTCTGAAAATCCAATGGAGCAATCATACCGAGGATGAAGCCACCTGGGAACGCGAAGACTTCATGAAGAAGGAGTACCCAGATCTCTTTAGTACCTAACTTTCTTTTCGATCTCGGGACGAGATCTTTTGTAAGGGGGAAGGGTTTGTAACACCCCAAATTTCAATAAAAAGAAAGTTAGAGAATTCCGGAAAGCAAAATTTCAAACCAACAAAAACTTTTCTATTTTGCATATAGTACCATGCATAGGACTTGTGCATTTGAGTGATATGCCATGATGATTGTTATTACTTGTTTTTGATATGCTCTAAAACCCTAGTGTGATCATATGAAGATCACCAACCAAATAAATCAAAGAGGAAGAAATTCCATAAATTGCAAAACCCTAAAAACCCTCACATATGCCCTATGGCATTCTTATAAATTTTGACCCTAGACCTATTTGGTCTTCACCATTAGTTGAATAATGTTGTTAAACACTTATTACAACTTTTGGAATCAAAGAATCACAAATCAAATATTATTCAAATACAAAACTAGCTCACATATGATAATGGTCCAAATTGACAATTATAGTCTGATCACCCCTTTGAGCCCTTGCCATGCAATTTTCCCAAAACAACTCTTGCTAATTCTTTGCACCATTTCACCGTCAACATCAAGGTGAACAACTTTGGTAAAGATCACCATGCCAAAATCATTTTTGATCAATAGCTATGCTCATCCAAAGTCACAACTTTTTCACATATGCCACAATCTACACTTAGCCATTTTGGCCCATTTCTTGAAATCTAATTTTTCCACCACCACCTCAAAACCTCTCTGGTCATTTACAACTTATGTCAACACTCACATTTCAAAAACTTTCACCATTTGAATTAGTTTCAAATTTGGTTATTTTTGCATTCTCCAAATTTGGGCACTATTTGCAACTATTGCAAATAGTGATTCTACCTCACCTAAACTACCCTAACCTACCCCAATTGGTCCCCTGGTCCCCTTAGTCTTTTTAATGCTCAATAGAACCCAAGGGAGAGAGAGGGCAAGGCTAGACATGGCCATGCCGGCCATGCCATCACCCCGACGCCCCTCCCCTCTCTCCATTGCTTCTCTGCCCTGGCCCTGGTGCCCCAGCTCGCCACCATGCTCTCCTACGCCGTCCTAGCACCGCCACGGTCGAGCTCGACGACGACACTGGCCGGAGATCGCGCGCCCAGAACACGCCCAGACGCCGCTCGCGTCGCGCCAGCACGTGCATGGACGCACACTGGCCACGCGCCGCGCCACCACCTCACGCTTGCCCTGGCCCCGCTTACCTGCCGTTGAGCATCACCACGCCACCACGACGCCGCCAGACATGGCCACGACCAGACCCTGGACCGCCGCCGCCGTGAACGGGGAAGAAGATCCCGCCACTGGCGCGACATGCCCGGAAGCAATGCGACCCAACCAGGCCCCCTCCGACCAAGCTGTCGCCGCCAATAGCATCGCCTGGACACGTAGAGCATCGCCATGACCACGCCTAGCTCGACCAGTCGCCGGAACCGCCGCGCCATGATCGACTTCCTCACTGCCCCGCAGCACCCTCGCGCTTCTATAAATAGGAGGTTCCCTGGACTAAACCAACCACACCAGCTCACTCCCCACCTCTCACTGCTTCGCCACCACCACTCCACTCACTCGATTGTCGCCGGAGAAGGGCCAATCGCAAGATCGCCGCCGCGGAAGCCCTGCAGAAATTGACGGCGAACCCGACCACCTCGAGCTCCGCCGCCTGTACCTGGAGCTTCGCCGTCGTCCAGATCTACCCCAAGCACACTGCCATCCCTTGCTGGAGCCGCGGTGAGCTCTCCCACCCCCTACTACCGCCGCCGCATCGTCGGGTTCTCGTCGGAGACGACGATGAACCACGACCGTAGATCTCCGATCTAATCCTACGTCCCACGTTGAAACATACCGTTTCGGGTTTTAAAAGAGGCTGACAGGCGGACCCCACCCTGTCAGGCAGCCCGCGCGGTACTGAACCGTGGCTGGGCTGGCCTTGGGCCCGTTTAAACGATTTGGCCCGAGTAGCTTTTCCCGCCGGCCCTTTTAATTCAAACTTAGTTTAATTAATTCAAATGAATTTGAATACTGCCTCCACTTTGAAATTCAACCATTTCAAATTGGCTAAACCAAATTTAGTGAATTTTATGTTGTTAGAAAGCCACTGAAATTCTCTACAACATGCCACTGGCCTCATGGTCAAATTCTTTGTAGAATTAATGTGGTAAAAATAACCAGACAGGGACTTTTCCCTATTCAAATAATTCTTAAAAATCAACCAAAATAGATATTAAGTTAATTCCAACTCTAATAGCTCACATTTGACTTACACTAATTGTTTATGAAATAAAATGGTGTGGTCACTTTGCATGATCATGCCATGGTCTAAAGAATGGATATTTTGACTAGTTTAACTAGTTGATATTGTCCAAAACTATTAAAGTTAAATGGTGTGAAGTCTTACACTTCATTTAAACTTGTCTCACATGGATTCATGGGATGTTTGGACCCCTGGTCCCAAACTCTCTTATATGAATTACTTGAGATTTAAATCAAATGTAGTGTTATTTAAATGGTATGAGGTGATCCACCTCATTTAAATCATTTTTCCCAAATGATGATGATGAACATTTGACGTAGGTCAATATGAGTTCATCCATGATTATTGGAGAAATTAAATCTTAAGAAGATTTCAATGAGAGGAAATTATTTCTCAAGAACCCAATGGAAACTATCATTTACATATGAAATACAAAGAAGTGAATTCTATTTAAATCTCACAACCCATGCACTCTAGTTAATTTATTTGTGTGCATAGACTAGTTTGGGTGTTGTATGTGATGTATGGAATAGCCATTGAATTAGTGAGTAATTATACTCGTATTCCAATTTAGACGGTAGCACCGGAGAGTACGCCGAAGAAGAAGGTTGCTACCAAGAGGAGGAGGAGGAACAGTTTGAGAACTACCAAGGCAAGCTATACTCTTGCAAGCTACTACCAATGCAAGCTAATATTCTTGCAAAGTGCAAAGCCCATTGGGGCAAGGCACCATGAATCTTACCTTTTCTTACATAAGCATATCCCAAGTTTTTACTTTACAAGCTTTTACTTGTTTTCCCAATAAGTTACTTTTATAGTTAACTTTGGTCTAAGTCTAGAATACTACAAGAGTAGCAAACTTAGCCTAGCTAGCATTACAAGTAGTTAGCACCCCTCATGACTAGTTGCTAGTGCTAAAATTAAAACTTGACTACTCTAGATGGGAACAATGTGAATTTTGAAATGAATTTGAAACCTTGGAATGATGATGCATTCCATTGAATGATTTTTGAAGGTGAATATGAACAAGAGAAGATGGTGATTTTTGAAAAAAAAACAATGATGTTGGTTTGAATGCGATACCTTTCCAATTATCAAGTACCCCCACAATACCTGATTATGGGTAGGGCTTAACTGGAAGTTTATGTGTCTTAGTATGGGTTCCCTCTAAACAAGCGTCATCGGGGTTATGCCGAAAGCTGCCTCTACCACCAAAGAACTGATGAGAATTGACGTGAACGAGGTGAATGTCCGGCCCAAGCCCTGTGCAGTTCCCAGGTTGACAGTTGGTCTTCACTGGGAGGCCAAGCTCATGGGGAGAGGTGCCTATACTAGGATATGTAAGTGAAAGGTTATGGTTGATGATCCGCGTCATCGTGTTACGATTATTCAGGGTTATTCTCGACGGATGAAATCAAATGTTGTGGCACAAGTGTGCAACCTCTGCAGAGTGTAAATCTATTCGAATAGCCGCGTCCACGATTACGGACGGTTGGAAAGGCCATACGAGTTTCCGATGTCATATTTTTGAAAATGATGTTGAAAGGTGATGGTGAAATGACTTGGGGTGAATTGAATTGAAATCACCACAAGAATGGTGGGAATGACACTAATGTTCCCACTTGAGTTAGTTAGCACTTGAATAAGTTTTGCTCAAACTTTGTGAACTAAAACTAGCTTTATGCAAATAAACTAGAGCTTAGCAAACCATACTAGAATGTCTAGCACTTACTTTAGTATTAGTTTGCGAGTACTTAAAGTACTCACGGCTTTGTCCCTGGCTATTCAAATGGCCAGAGTATGAAGAGGAACAAGGAGATGACTAGCAGGACGCCTACGACAACTAAGCGCCTTCCGACGTCAAGCGTTGGCCTGTGGACTAGAGAGTCCTTGTATCTTACGCTTCCGCTATGTTGAACTATGAACTTGTGTTTGTTCGTTGATCAATAGATCAACTATTCGTGTAATATGGATGATGTGATTCCAAAATTGTAAGACTTATGGTTTGTAATGAATGATGACTGTGATACTTAACTATTATGCCTCGCAACAACAATATTCCTGGGATTGCGATGTATGACATAATAGGCATCCGGACTTAAAAATCCGGGTGTTGACAATAGGATCCTTCCTTGTTGACGCTGAATCGGAATTCTCCGAACTTCATAACGATGGGCTCCTCCAGATACGCACATGCATCCAAACGGGATGGCGGGTGAGGAATAAAATCGACTAGATCAGTTTTTTCCTGTTTACCTCGATCCATCGCATTGCTTGCTACCGATGAAGTCGACGATTCTGGACGTGCCATCGAGATCAGCTCCTTGCAACCTCTAAATCCCACAGACGGCGCCAATTGACAAGGTATTAACTTGTCAATGCCTACAGATTGTAGACTAGGGTTTTGCTAGATGTAGAGGGCAAGTAGATCTCGAAGGTTTCAGCCGAAAAGTACTCGACGATGTAAAAACTAGGGTTTGGGAGACAATGATTCGATGATCTCTGCGTCCCTCGACTCCCCCTTATATAGGAGGCGGAGCCGAGGGATTCGTGCTGTACAAGTTACAAAGTCCAGGTAGGTTTCTAATTCCTCCCGCAATATTACAAATAATGCTTCCTATTACAACTCTAGTTTTCCTTAACAATGTCTTGGGCTTCCGAATCTTCTTATTCTTCGGGTAGTGGGCCTTCAGTAAACCCTGGGTACCATCATCGGCAGGCCCATTGGGGATGCCTATGTCAGTTAGCCTCAAGAAGGCGCAGCCGTTTCAGCTCCCCATCAGCCACCTTCAGCTTGGCGACTGCAGCCCGGTTCGCTTCCTCGCTTGCGGCGCATTGGGCATGGGCGGCTCGGAGGTCCGACTCCAGCTGCGGGATCCGGGCGGCCTCAGCTGCAAGCCGGCAAGAACAAGCCGTCAGTAAAAAAGGAAACTTAACAGAAAAAGAGCAAGTCAAAAGATAGAAAGTCTTACCCTTGGAAGCCTCCAGCTCGCGGGCCAAGCCGGCTCGCTCGATCTTGGCCTTGTGGTAGTTGGTCACCACCTTGTTGTACAAGACGGTGCGTCGCTCCGCAACCACCTGAAAGAAACAATCAGACGCTAGACGAAACCCGGACCGGCTCCAAGCAGCCGGCCCATGCCTCGGAGGGCCACCAGGATAACTATAAACTCGCAAAAGATAAGATGAGAAGCCACCTACCTTGTCGGCATCCTCCAGCGTCGCTAGCTGGGCAAGGGCCTCGGCGGCCTTGTTCTTAAGACTGGCCCGGTAGCCGGAGAAGAGCATCTTCATGGGCGCCGCGCCAGGCTGCCCATCCCGGCTGATCACCTCGCAAGAATCCGCCTGGTGCCACGCCTTCTCCATAGTACCAGCCGAGCCAAGGCTGGAGTCAGAGGCAGACGGCACATGCAGCAGCCGGGCCCCCTTGGCCACATGGAGGCCCTCAGATGGGCCCGACGGGCCCTCCGTCCTCACCAGCGCCCGGGAGTCGGCGTCCCTCGGGCGCGCTGGCTCTTCCCTTGCCGGCTCCTTCCTGGCCGGCTCCTCCCTCGTCGGCTCCGAAGCTGGGGGCGGCGTGGTCGAAGTAGTCGGCCCGGTGGGAGCCGTCGCATCCGGCGCCCGAGGCGCTTCCTCCGGGCCGCTCCCCAACACCACAACGTTAGGTGCGGGCCCGCCGACTCCGGTCGCAGGCGGCGCAGCCCCGCTAGTTCCGGCTCCAGTTGCAGGCGGCATGCCCCTGCCAGCTCCGGCCGCCTGCTCCACAAAGGGGGCGCGGCGCGGAAACATGTCGTCTATGGTCGGGCGGCGCGCCGACTGACCCTGGACTCCGCCGCCAGGCGCCGCAGGAGGCGCAGCTGAAGAAGACGCCCCCGCAGAAGGCGGCGCAGCCGCAGACGGCACGATAACAGCAGGCGGCGTGCGCGCGCGCGCGTCGAGGGCTGCGGGGTTGGCTCCCTCCTCTGCCGCTGAAGCGGCGACGTGACGGGAGGAGCCTGCCGAGAGCCGCCTCCATGGGCAAACTTTATCGGAGCCCTAGTGAAACAAGCAAGAAAGGATAAATACAAAAAGCAACGGAAACAAAAGAGACGTCCGGCTGGAGGAAGCCGGACAAAGCGAGCCGGACGAGGGCGCAGCCGGCTGAATGAAAATTCTCAGTCGGCCCCTCCAGGAGCCGCCAGACACAAGCAAAAGATATCTACAAGCCAGGAAAACCTGCCTAGGTCCTTCTTAACGCAGGACCTTGCCAGCTTCGGGGGCTAATGTCGGGGGGAAGACCCCGGGTAGGGCAATGGACGCGGAGCGGCCGGCTTGAGGTCGGCCGGCTCGCGGCAAAGGCCGGCTGAGGAGCAGCCGGGGCCGGAGCCGTGGCCGGCTGCCTCGGGAGCCGGCTGGCTCTAAGTCCTGGTCGGCCTGGCTGCGGCCTTCAACGCTGTAGCTGGGCCGGCTTCTACAAGCCATATCCGACTGGGGTTTGTACCTCAGACCGACTCGAGGCTGGTGAGTCTTGCACCGGAAGGAACTAGGTAGGTGGTCCGGGTTCAAAGGTCCACGCTGACCTCATCTCCCGTAAAGCACGGGGCACTGTAGAGCAGCAGTGCCACGCGCCAGACAGGCCATCATGGCGTACGTCGATCCGTACCGGCTACAGGGCATGATGGCGACGGCGACACCTCCTCGCCATACCGCTGACCTGAGCAGGCGGATGGGACGTGCCACTACGCTCAACGGCTCCCTGACGTCAACGCCTCGGGAAGGAGCGGGAGCCGGAGCTGGCAAGCCGGCCACTAGACCATAGGGACTTATATGTAAAGCACCGGTGCCTATATAAGCCGGGCTACCCCCTCGTGCGGGGAGGATCGATCACTTCTCATTCATTCTAGTCTTAGCGCTGCCCTGTGAGAGAGACCTTCGTCTACCTTAGCCTCCCGGGAGCAGCCGGATACAGCTCAAGGAGCACCATTGTACTGTGTTTTCACCATATACGCTCATAGCAGGAGTAGAGGTGTTACCTCCATCGGAGGGCCTCAAACCTGGGTACGTCGCCGTGTCGCTCGTGCCCATACCCGCATCCGGATACCGCCGTGAGTCCACAAGGAACCACTTCGATTAGCCACCCTATGGCATATGCCGTGACGATACCACGACAATGATGATGTAGAGTCCTCCGGTGATGATTCCCCTCTCCGGCAGGGTGCCGGAGGCGATCTC
This sequence comes from Lolium rigidum, assembly GCF_022539505.1. Taxonomy (NCBI): domain Eukaryota; kingdom Viridiplantae; phylum Streptophyta; class Magnoliopsida; order Poales; family Poaceae; genus Lolium; species Lolium rigidum. The sequence continues at coordinate 136,301,675 of NC_061510.1, read as the reverse complement.
CTGAATCCCCCGAGATGGGATTGGCGGCGGCGGCGTCACAGTAACTTTTCTCGTATCGTGGCTCTCGGTGATAGGGTTTTCGCGACGGAGAGAATATATAGGCGAAGGGGCAGAGTCGGGGGACGCTCGAGGGGCCCACCCCATAGGGCGGCGCGCCCAGGGGTGGGGCCGCGCCCCCTAGGGTGTGGCCGCCTCGTCGCCCCTCTTCATCTCCTCTTCGGACTTCTGGAAGGCTCCGTGCAAAATAAGACCCGTGGGCTTTTGTTTCGTCCAATTCCGAGAATATTTCTGTGTAGGATTTCCGAAACCAAAAACAGCGAGAAAACATGAACTGGCGCTTCGGCATCTTGTTAATAGGTTAGTGCCGGAAAATGCATAAAAATGATGTAAAGTGTATATAAAACATGTGAGTATTGTCATATAACTAGCATGGAACATAAGAAATTATAGATACGTTTGAGACGTATCAGTACGTAAATCTGGGTATTGCCCGGCATGCGAAGAAGCTCAGTGACTTGGGGATAGTGATTCCTAACCAGCTGGGTATTCATCGTGTCCTCCAATCACTGCCACCAAGTTACAAGAACTTCGTGATGAACTACAACATGCAGAACATGACCAAAGAGTTACCTGAACTCTTCTCCATGCTAAAAGCTGCTGAGGTTGAGATACAGAAAGAGCACCAAGTGTTGATGGTCAACAATACCACCAGTTTCAAGAAGCAAGGCAAACCTAAGAAGGGCAACTTCAAGAAGGGCATCAAGAAAGCTGCTGCGCCTCCTGAGAATCCTAAGGCTGGCCCTAAACCTGATACTGAGTGCTATTACTGCAAGGAGAAGGGGCACTGGAAGCGCAATTGCTCCAGGTACTTGGCTGATCTGAAGAGCGGCCTTGTCAAGAAGAAGCAAGGTATATTTGATATACATGTTATAGATGTCTATCTTACTGGTTCTCGTACTAGTGCCTGGGTATTTGATACTGGTTCGGTTGCTCACATTTGTAACTCGAAACAGGAACTACGGAATAAGTGAAGCCTAGCGAGGGACGAGGTGACGATGCACGTTGGAAATGGATCCAAGGTCGATGTGATCGCTGTCGGCACGCTCCCTCTACATCTACCTTCGGGATTAGTTTTAAACCTCAATAATTGTTATTTGGTGCCTGCGTTGAGCATGAACATTATATCTGGATCTTGTTTAATGCAAGACGGTTATTCATTTAAGTCAGAGAATAATGGTTGTTCTATTTTTATGAATAATATCTTTTATGGTCATGCGCCTGAGATGAATGGTTTATTCTTGTTAAATCTCGATAGTAGTGATACTAGGGTGTCAAGGTGGGATCCCGGTGGGATGTCATTTTGTACTATGTAGTTCAAATTTTGATGTCAAAATTTGTACTAAAAAAATCAAATTATACTACAAGTGGGATAAAAGTGGGATCCCACTTGACACCCTTAAGTGATACACAAGTTCATAACATTGATGCTAAACGAATTAAATTGAATGATAATTCTACTTATATGTGGCACTGTCATCTTGGTCATTTTGGAATGAAGCGCATGAACAAACTCCATTCCGATGGACTTCTTGAATCACTTGACTTTGAGTCACTTGATAGATGCGAAGCATGTCTAATGGGAAAAAATGACTAAGACTCCATTCTCTGGTACAATGGAGCGAGCTACAGACTTATTGGAAATCATACATACCGATGTGTGCGGACCAATGAGTGTAGCCTCGCGCGGTGGTTATCGTTATGTTCTAACCTTCACGGATGATCTGAGTAGATATGGGTATATCTATTTTATGAAACATAAGTCCAAAACTTTCGAGAAGTTTAAGGAATTCCAAAGTGAAGTAGAAAATCAACGTAACAAGAATATTAAGTTTCCGCATTCTGATCGTGGAGGCGAATATCTGAGTTATGAGTTTGGCATGCATTTAAAGAAATGTGGAATACTTTCACAGTTGACACCGCCGGGAACACCACCGCGCAATGGTGTGTCCGAACGTCGTAATCGAACTCTCTTAGATATGGTTCGTTCTATGATGTCTCTTACTGATTTGCCATTATCATTTTGGGGTTATGCATTAGAGACAACTGCATTCACTTTAAATAGGGCACCATCTAAATCCGTTGAAACGACACCGTATGAATTGTGGTTTCAGAAGAAACCTAAGCTGTCGTTCCTTAAAGTTTGGGGTTGCGAAGCTTATGTAAAAAAGTTACAACCTGACAAGCTAGAACCCAAAGCGGAGAAAGACGTCTTCATAGGATACCCTAAAGAAACTATTGGGTACACTTTCTATCACAGATCCGAAGGCAAAATCTTTGTTGCCAAGAACGGAACCTTTCTTGAGAAGGAGTTTCTCACTAAAGAAGTGACTGGAAGGAAATTAGAACTCGACGAGGTTGTTGAACCTTCTCTCGTAGATCAGAGTAGCGCAGTGCCGGAAGATGTTCCTGTACAGCCTACACCGATAAGAGAGGAAGCAAATGATAATGATCATGAAACTTCGAACGAGGTAGCTACGAACCTCGCGGATCGACAAGGGAGCGTACCACTCCGATTGGTATGATCCTTGTCTAAATGTCATGATTGTGGACAACAATGATGAAGACCCTGCGACGTATGAAGAAGCGATGATGAGCCCGAATTCCAACAAATGGCATGAAGCCATGAAATCCGAAATGGGATCCATGTATGATAACAAAGTATGGACTTTGGTAGACTTACCTGATAGCCGCAAGGCTGTCGAAAATAAATGGATCTTCAAAAGAAAAACAGATGCTGATGGTAATATTATTGTCTATAAAGCTCGACTTGTCGCAAAGGGTTTCCGACAAATTCAAGGAGTTGACTACGATGAGACCTTCTCACCTGTAGCGAAGCTTAAGTCTGTGAGGATTTTGTTAGCAATAGCTGCATTTTTTGATTATGAGATTCGGCAGATGGATGTCAAAACGGCATTCCTTAATGGTGACATTGAGAAAGAGTTGTATATGGTACAACCCAAAGGTTTTGTCGATCCTAAAAATGCTGGCAAGGTATGCAAACTTCAGCGTTCCATTTATGGACTGAAGCAAGCATCACGGAGTTGGAACCGACGCTTTGATAAGGTGATCAAAGACTTCGGGTTTATACAGTGTCATGGAGAGGCCTGTATTTACAAGAAAGTGAGTGGGAGCTCTGTAGCATTCCTGATATTATATGTAGATGACATATTATTGATTGGGAATAATATAGAATTATTAAGCAGTGTAAAAAGTTATTTGAATAAGTGTTTTTCAATGAAACACCTTGGTGAAGCAGTCTTTGCTGGCGTGTGAGGCAGCTCCTTGTGACGGTAATGCACACGTCCATTGGGAACCCCAAGAGGAAGGTATGATGAGTACAGCAAAAAGTTCTCCCTCAGTAAGAAACCAAGGTTTATCGAACTAGTAGGAGATGAAGGCCACGTGGAAGTTGTTGGTGAAGGATTGTAGTGCGGCGCAACACCAGTGATACCGGCGTCAACGTGCAACCTGCACAACACAATCAAACTACTTTGCCCCAACTTAAAAGTGAGGTTGTCAATCTCACCGGCTTGCTGAAAACAAAGGATTAAACGTATGGTGTGGAGAATGATGTTTGCTTGCAAAGAACAACAGAGAATAATGATTGCAGTAGGTTGTATTTCAGATGTAAAGAATGGACCGGGGTCCACAGTTCACTAGTGGTGTCTCTCCAATAAGATAAATAGCATGTTGGGTGAACAAATTACAGTTGGGCAATTGACAAAATAGAGATGCATATACATATCATGGTGACTACTATGAGATTTACTTAGGGCATTACGACAAAGAACATAGACCGCCATCCAGCATGGATCTATGCCTAAAAAGTCCACCTTCGGGTTAGCATCCGCACCCCTTCCAGTATTAAGTTGCAAACAACAGACAATTGCATTAAGTACTGTGCGTAATGTAAACAATACAAATATCCTTAGACAAAGCATTGATATTTTATCCCTAGTGGCAACAGCACATCCACAACCTTAGGGGTTGCTGTCACTCCCAGATTCAATGGAGACATGAACCCACTATCGAGCATAAATACTCCCTCTTGGAGTCACAAGTATCAACTTGGCCAGAGCCTCTACTAGCAACGGAGAGCATGCAAGAACATAAATAACACATATATAATAGATCAATAATCAACTTGACATAGTATTCAATATTCATCGGATCCCAACAAACGCAACATGTAGCATTACAAATAGATGATCTTAATCATGATAGGCAGCTCACAAGATCTAAACATGATAGCACAAGAGGAGAATACAACCATCTAGCTACTGCTATGGACCCATAGTCCAAGGATGAACTACTCACGCATCAGTCCGGAGGCGGGCATGGTGATGTAGAGCCCTCCGGTGATGATTCCCCTCTCCGGCGGGGTGCCGGAGGCGATCTTCAGAACCCCCCGAGATGGGGTTGACGGCGGCGGCGTCTCAGTAACTTTTCTCGTATCGTGGCTCTCGGTACTAGGGTTTTCGCGACGGAGAGAATAAATAGGCGAAGGGGCAGAGTCGAGGGACGCTCGAGGGGCCCACCCCATAAGGCGGCGCGGCCAGGGGTGGGGCCGCGCCCCCCTATGGTGTGGCCGCCTCGCGTCCCTTCTTCGTCTCCTCTTCGGTGTTCTGGAAGGCTCCGTGGAAAATAGGACCGTGGGCTTTTGTTTCGTCCAATTCCGAGAATATTTCCTGCGTAGGATTTCTGAAACCCAAAACAGCAGAAAACAGGAACTGGCACTGTGGCATCTTGTTAATAGGTTAGTCTCGGAAAATGCTTAAAAACATTATAAAGTATGGCTAAAACATGTTGGTATTGTCATAAAACTAGCATGGAACATAAGAAATTATAGATACGTTGGAGACGTATCAAGCATCCCCAAGCTTAGTTCCTACTCGCCCTCGAGTAGGTAAACGATAAAAACAATAATTTCTGAAGTGACATGCTACCAACACAATCTTGATCAATACTATTGTAAAGCATATGAGATGAATGAAGTGATTCAAAGCAATGGTATATAGTTTTGCTAACAAAAAGATAATGACTAAACAACTGGATCATATAGCAAAAACTTTTCATGAATAGTACTTTCAATACAAGCATCAAAAGCCTCGCATAAGAGTTAACTCATAAAGCAATAGGTTCAAAGTAGAAGGCATTGAAGCAACACAAAGGATGATTAAGTTTCAGTAATTGCTTTCAACTTTCAACATGTATATCTCATGGATAATTGTCAACACAAAGTAATATAATAAGTGCAATAAGTAAACATGTAAGAATCAACGCACACAGTTGACACAAGTGTTTGCTTCTAAGATAGAAAGAAGTAGGTAAACTGACTCAACATAAAGTAAAATAAAGGCCCTTCGCGAGAGGAAGCGGGGATTACTCATGTGCTAGAGCTTTTTATTTTGAAAACATGGAAACAATTGTGTCAACGGTAGTAATAATTCATATGTGTTATGCATAAAACCTCCTATAAGTTGCAAGCCTCATGCATCGAATACCAATAGTGCCCGCACCTTGTCCTAATTTGCTCGGATTTTCATGGATTATCATTGCATTACATATGTTTCAACCAAGTGTCACAAAGGGGTACCTCTATGCCACCTGTACAAAGGTCCAAGGAGATAAATCGCATTTGATTTCTCGATTTTGATATATCTCAACTTGAGGACATCCATACCGGGACAACATAGAAAACAGATAATGGACTCCTCTTTTTAATGGTTTAAGCATTCAACAACAAATAATATTCTCATAAGAGATTCGAGGATTAATGTCCAAGCTGAAACTTCCACCATGATACATGGCTTTGGTTGGCGGCCCAATGTTCTTCTCTAACAATATGCATACTCAAACCATTTAATCATGAGAAATCTCCCTTACTTCAGACAAGACGAACATGCATAGCAACTCACATGATATTCAACAAAGGTTTGACAGGTTGATGGCGTCCCCAGAAACATGGTTACCACTCAACAAGCAACTTATAAGAACTAAGATGCATAAGCGACATATTCCTTACCACAATAGTTTTTTAGGCTACTTTCCCATGAGCTATGTATTGCAAAGACAAGGAATGAAATTTTAAAGGTAGCACGCAAGAAATTTACTTTGGAATGGCAGAAAAATACCACATATAGGTAGTTATGGTGGACACAAATGGCATAGGTTTTGGCTCAAGGTTTTTGGATGCACGAGAAGCATTTCCTCTCAGTACAAGGCTTTGGCTAGCAAGGTTGTTTGAAGCAAACACAAGTAGGAACCGGTACAGCAAAAACTTACACAAGAACATATTGCAAGCATTATAAGACTCTACGTTGTCTTCCTTGTTGTTCAAACACTTTTACCAGAAAATATCTAGACCTTAGAGAGATCAATCATGCAATCCAAATTTCAACAAGCTCTACGGTAGTTCTCCACTACAGATTTAAACTACATGATGCAAGAGCTTAAACATGATCTATGAGAGCTCAAAACAATTGCCAAGTATCGAATTATTCAAGACAATATGAAGCATTTTCTGTTTCCAACCAAATAACAACAAGAACAAGTGTTGCGGCTTTCAGCTTTCGCCATGAACATGAAAAATGAAGAACACGAGTGTTCATATGAAAAAGCGGAGCGTGTCTCTCTCCAACACAAGGATTGTTGGGATCCGAATTTATTCAAACATAAACAAAAATAAAAACAAATAGACGCTCCAAGTAAAGAACATAGGATGCGACAGAATAAAAATATAGTTTCACTAGAGGTGACCTGATAAGTTGTTGATGAAGAAGGGGATGCCTTGGGCATCCCCAAGCTTAGACGCTTGAGTCTTCTTGAAATATGCAGGAATGAACCACGGGGGCATCCCCAAGCTTAGAATTTTCACTCTTCTTGATCATATCATATCATCCTCCTCTCTTGATCCTTGAAAACTTCCTCCACACCAAACTCAAAACAATCTCATTAGAGGGTTAGTGCATAATCAAAAATTCACATGTTCAGCGAGGACACAATCATTCCCAACACTTCTGGACATTACCCAAGGCTACTGAAAGTTAATGGAACAAAGAAATCCACTCAACACAGTAAAAGAGGCAATGCGAAATAAAAGGCAGAATCTGTCAAAACAGAACAGTCCGTAAAGACGAATTTTTTCGAGGCACTTAACAGGCTCAGATGAAGAAGCTCAAATTGAATGAAAGTTGCGTACATATCTGCGGATCACGCATGAATTGTTTCAGCATTTTACGAGTTTCCTACAGAGAGATCTACTCAAATTCGTGACAGGTAAAAATCTGTTTCTGCGCAGGAATCCAAATCTAGTACCAACTTTACTATCAAAGACTTTACTTGGCACAACAACGCATGATAAGGAGAGGTTGCTACAGTAGTAAAAACTTCCAAAACACAACGAAACAGTAGCAAAATAAAAAACAACATGGGTTATCTCCCAAGAAGTGCTTTTCTTTAACGCCTTTCAGCTAGACGCAGAAAGTGCAAATCAAGTAACATCAAGAGAAGAAGCATTAACATCATAATTTGTTCTAATAATAGAATCAAAAGGCATCTTCATTTTATTTCTAGGGAAGTGTTCCATACCTTATTTAAGAGGGAATTGATATTTAATATTTCCTTCTTTCATATCAATAATAGCACCAACAGTTCGAAGAAAGGTTCTTCCCAAAATAATAGGACAAGATGCATTGCATTCAATATCCAAGACAACAAAATCAACGGGGACAAGGTTATTGTTAACCGTAATGTGAACATTGTCAATCCTCCCCAAAGGTTTCTTTATAGAATTATCAGCAAGATTAACATCCAAATAACAATTTTCCAAAGGTGGCAAGTCAAGCATATCATAAAGTTTCTTAGGCATAACGAAATACTTGCACCAAGATCACATAAAGCATTACAATCAAAATCATTGACTTTCATCTTAATGATGGGCTCCCAACCATCTTCCAACTTCCTAGGGATAGAAGTTTCAAGTTTTAATTTCTCTTCCCTAGCTTTAATGAGAGCATTTGTAATATGTTTTGTAAAGGCTAAATTTATAGCGCTAGCATTAGGACTTCTAGCAAGTTTTTGTAAGAACTTAATAACTTCAGAAATATGACAACTATCAAAATCTAAACCATTATGATCTACAACATTCTGAAAAATTTCAGCACTTTTATCACAAACAGTTTCAGCAGTTTTAGGCAGTTTTGCACGCTTTGCAGTAGAATTAGAGACATTGCCAACACCAATTATTTTACCATTGATAGTATGAGGTTTAGCAACATGTAAAGCATCAACATTACTAGTGGTGGTAATAGTCCAAACTTTAGCTACATTATTCTCTTTAGCAAGTTTTTCTTCTCTTTCTTCTCTTTCCCACCTAGCATGCAATTTAGCCATCATTCTAATATTATCATTAATTCGAACTTGGATAGCGTTTGCTGTAGCAAATGAATTAATATCTTTATCTTCATTAGGCATAACTTTCAATTTTAAAAGATCAACATCAGCAGCAAGACTATCAACCTTAGAAGCAAGAACATCAATTTTACCAAGCTTTTCTTCAACAGATTTATTAAAAGCAGTTTGTGTACTAATAAATTCTTTAAGCATGACTTCAAGACCAGAGGGTGCACTCCTACTATTGTTTTAAGAATTACCATAAGAATTACCATAACCATTACCATTATTAGAAGGATATGGCCTATAGTTGTTACCAAAATTATTCCTATAAGCATTGTTGTTGAAATTATTACTTTTAATGAAGTTCACATCAACATGCTCTTCTTGAGCAACCAATGAAGCTAAAGGAACATTATTAGGATCAACATAAGACTTACCATTAACAAGCATAAACATAATAACATCAATCTTATCACTCAAAGAAGAGGTTTCTTCAACAGAATTTACCTTCTTACCTTGAGGAGTTCTTTCAGTATGCCATTCAGAGTAGTTGATCATCATATCATCAAGAAGCTTTGTTGCAGCACCCAAAGTGATGGACATAAAAGTACCTCCAGCACCTGAATCCAATAGGTTTCTTGAAGAAAAATTCAATCCTGCATAAAAGGTTTGGATGATCATCCAAGTAGTTAGTCCATGGGTAGGGCAATTCTTTACCAAAGATTTCATTCTATCCCATGCTTGGGCAACATGTTCATTATCCAATTGCTTAAAATTCATAATCCTACTTCTCAAAGATATAATCTTAGCAGGAGGATAATATTTTCCAATAAAAGCATCTTTACATTTAGTCCATGAATCAATACTATTTTTAGGCAAAGATAGCAACCAATCTTTAGCTCTTCCTCTTAAGGAGAAAGGAAACAATTTCAGTTTTATAATATCCCCATCTACATCCTTATACTTTTGCATTTCACAAAGTTCAACAAAATTATTAAGATGGGCAGCGAGCATCATCAGTACTAACACCAGAAAATTGCTCTCTCATAACAAGATTTAGTAAAGCAGGTTTAATTTCATAAAATTCTGCTGTAGTGGCAGGTGGAGCAATAGGAGTGCATATGAAATCATTATTATTTGTGCTAGTGAAGTCACACAACTTAGTGTTCTCAGGAGTATTCATTTTAACAGTAATAAAGCAAACCGAATTAAATAAAGTAAAACAAGTAACTAATTTTTTTGTGTTTTTGATGTAAGAAAGCAAAACAAGACAGAAAATAAAATAAAGCAAGACAATAAACAAAGTAAAGATATTGGATGTGAAAGACTCCCCTTGCAGCGTGTCTTGATCTCCCCGGCAACGGCGCCAGAAAAGAGGTTGCTGCTGGCGTGTGAGGCAGCTCCTTGTGACGGTAAAGCACACGTCCGTTGGGAACCCCAAGAGGAAGGTATGATGAGTACAGCAACAAGTTTTCCCTCAGTAAGAAACCAAGGTTTATCGAACCAGTAGGAGATGAAGGCCACGTGAAGGTTGTTGGTGAAGGAGTGTAGTGCGGCGCAACACCAGTGATTCCGACGCCAATGTGGAACCTGCACAACACAATCAAACTACTTTGCCCCAACTTAACAGTGAGGTTGTCAATCTCACTGGCTTGCTGAAAACAAAGGATTAAATGTATGGTGTTGAGAATGATGTTTGCTTGCAAAGAACAACAGAGAACAGTGATTGCAGTAGGTTGTATTTCCTATGTAAAGAATGGACCGGGGTCCACAGTTTACTAGTGGTGTCTCTCCAATAATATAAATAGCATGTTGGGTGAACAAATTACAGTTGGGCAATTGACAAAATAGAGATGCATATACATATCATGATGACTACTATGAGATTTACTTAGGGCATTACGACAAAGAACATAGACCGCCATCCGAGCATGCATCTATGCCTAAAAAGTCCACCTTCGGGTTAGCATCCGCACCCCTTCCGAGTATTAAGTTGCAAACAACGAGACAATTGCATTAAGTACCGTGCGTAATGTAAACAATACAAATATCCTTAGACAAAGCATTGATGTTTTATCCCTAGTGGCAACAGCACATCCACAACCTTAGGGGTTGCTGTCACTCCCCAGCATTCAATGGAGACATGAACCCACTATCGAGCATAAATACTCCCTCTTGGAGTCACAAGTATCAACTTGGCCGAGCCTCTACTAGCAACGGAGAGCATGCAAGAACATAAATAACACATATATGATAGATCAATAATCAACTTGACATAGTATTCAATATTCATCGTATCCCAACAAACGCAACATGTAGCATTACAAATAGATGATCTTAATCATGATAGGCAGCTCACAAGATCTCAACCTTTAGTTGAATGGATCACCTCCCTTTTTTTGTAATCTTTATTTTCTTCTGTAGTTTCTTCCCGCCCTGAACAGCTGTTCTTTGTAGTGCTGATGTAACTTTGTACATAGTTATCTTTTATATATATATATAAAAGACACCGTAGGGGCTTTCCCCTACGGTAAAGGTGTCAAAAAAAAGATCTAAACATGATAGCACAAGAGGAGAAGACAACCATCTAGCTACTGCTATGGACCCATAGTCCAAGGATGAACTACTCACGCATCAGTCCGGAGGCGGGCATGGTGATGTAGAGCCCTCCGGTGATGATTCCCCTCTCCGGCGGGGTGCCGGAGGCGATCTTCGAGAACCCCCGAGATGGGGTTGACGGCGGCGGCGTCTCAGTAACTTTTTTCGTATCGTGGCTCTCGGTACTAGGGTTTTCGCGACGGAGAGAATAAATAGGCGAAGGGGCAGAGTCGGGGGACGCCCGAGGGGCCCACCCCATAAGGCGGCGCGGCTAGGGGTGGGGCCGCGCCCCCCTATGGTGTGGCCGCCTCGCGTCCCTTCTTCGTCTCCTCTTCGGTGTTCTGGAATGCTCCGTGGAAATAGGACCGTGGGCTTTTGTTTCGTCCAATTCCGAGAATATTTCCTGTGTAGGATTTCTGAAACCAAAAATAGCGAGAAAACGAGAGCTGCATCTGCGGCATCTTGTTAATAGGTTAGTCTCGGAAAATGCATAAAAACATTATAAAGTATGACTAAAACATGTTGGTATTGTCATAAAACTAGCATGGAACATAAGAAATTATAGATACGTTGGAGACGTATCAAGCAGCGTACATTTTAGGCATCAAGATTTATAGAGATAGATCAAGACGCCTAATAGGGCTTTCACAGAGTACATACCTGGACAAGATTCTAAAGAGTTTAGAATGGATGAAAGTAAGAAAGGGTTCTTACCTATGTTGCCAGGTAAGGTCTTGAGTAAGACTCAAGGTCCGGCTACGGCAGAAGAAAGAGAGAGGATGAATCAGATCCCCTATGCCTCGGTGATGTCTACGCACGCTTCTATTCCTGTAGACAGTGTTGGGCCTCCAAGAGCAGAGGTTTGTAGAACAGCAGCAAGTTTCCCTTAAGTGAATCACCCAAGGTTTATCGAACTCGGGGAGGTAGAGGTAACGAGATATCCCTCTCAAGCAACCACTGCAATTACGATACAAGAAGTCTCTTGTGTCCCCAACACACCTAATACACTTGTCAGATGTATAGGTGCACTAGTTCGGCGAAGAGATAGTGAAATACAAGTAATATGGATGAATATGAGTGGTAATAGCAATCTGAAATAAAGATGGCAGCGAGTAAACATGCAACAGAACAGTAAATAAACAGAGTTTCAGTGCTTGGAAACAAGGCCTAGGGATCCTACTTTCACTAGTGGACACTCTCAACATTGATCACATAATAAATAAGTTCTCTTCCTTTGCACTACTTTCAAAGACTCTATTGTTGGATAACAAACACCATTCATTGTGTAGGGCTACGAGAGCACCATCAAGCCGGAGTAAACAAGCTCCACAACGTCATAAAGGAATCACACAAGATGCAAACACTGTCACACCATAGAGAGTAATTCCGGAGTTCATATAAAGTAACTCTAGAGTGCATAGTAATAGTTAACTTCACAATCTACAAGAGATCACGATCATAACCTACGCCAAGTACTACATGATGCACACACTGTCCACATTACATCATGAAGGAGGAATAGACTACTTTAATAACATCACTAGAGTAGCACATAGATTAATAGTGATACAAAGCTCATGATCACATAAAGATCACATGGGAGAGAGAGATGAACCACATAGCTACCGGTAGAGCCCTCAGCCTCGAGGGAGAACTACTCCCTCCTCATCATAGTAGACAGCAGCGGCGATGAAGATGGCGGTGATGTCGATGGAGATGCCTTCCGGGGGCAATTCCCCGTCCCGGCGGCGTGCCGGAACAGAGACTTCTGTCCCCCGAATCTTGGCTTCGCGATGGCGGTGGCTGCGTAACTTTTCTCGTCCCGTGGCTTATCCCTTTAGGGTTTTCGCGACGGAGTCCTTAAGTAGGCGGAAGGGCAGCCTCGGAGGGGTCCTGGTGGGGCCACACAATAGGGGGGCGCGCCCCCCCCGGGCCGCGCCGCCACCACGTGTGGGGCCCCCAGGGCTCCCCTCTGGTCCCTCTCTGGCTCTCTGGAAGCTTCCGGGAAAAATAAGGTTCTGGGCGTTGATTTCGTCCGATTCCGAGAATATTTCCTTTGTAGTATTTCTGAAACAAAAAACAGCAGAAAACAACAACTGGCTCTTCGGCATCTCGTCAATAGGTTAGTGCCGGAAAATGCATAATAATGACATATAATGTGTATAAAACATGTGAGTATCATCATAAAAGTAGCATGGAACATAAGAAATTTTAGATACGTTTGAGACGTATCACTCGGCAGTAGGCTCTACTACCTCCGTTTCAAAGAATAAGGCGCCCTCGTTTTACGCGATTTTTGTTTGACCAAGAATTACTTCAAATACATAAAGATTGTTTGTATGAAATTAGTATCATTAAAAAGTATTTTTCAATATGAATCCAACGATACGAATTACATATAATATAATCAAGATTTTGTTGCTCAATTTATATGGTCAAAGTTCGTCTTGGAATACGCGTGCGCCTTATTCCTTGAAACGGAGGTAGTATCATGTATGCCATGCTATGTACTAGACCGGATATCGCACATGTTGTTAGTTTGACCAGCAGATATCAAAGTGATCGAGGAATGGAACACTGGACAACGGTCAAGAATATCCTGAAGTACTTGAAAAGTACTAAGGATATGTTTCTTTGTTATGGCGGTGACCAAGAGCTCGTTGTAACCAGTTACACCGATGCAAGTTGGAACACTGATCCTGATGACTCTAAGTCTCAGTCTGGTTACGTGTTTATATTGAATGGTGCTGCAGTAAGCTAGTGTAGCTCCAAGCAGTGCAAGGTGGCCAAGTCTTCAACTGAATCGGAATACATAGCGGCTTCGGAGGCTTCATCGGAAGCGGTATGGATGAAGAGGTTCATTGTTGAGCTTGGTGTGGTTCCTAGTGCATTGGACCCACTAGTCATCTATTGTGACAACATGGGTGCCATCGCCAATGCACAAGAACCAAGGTCACACAAGAAGCTGAAGCATATCAAGCTGCGTTTTCATTCGATTCGCGAGTACATCGAAGATGGAGAAGTAAAGATTTGCAAAGTACAGACAGATATGAATGTGGCAGATCCGTTGACTAAAGCTCTCCCTAGGGCAAAGCATGACCAACACCAGAATGCCATGGGTGTTAGGTACCTTACAATGTAATCTAGATTATTGACTCTAGTGCAAGTGGGAGACTGTTGGAGATATGCCCAAGAGGCAATAATAAAGTGGTTATTAGATATCTTTATGTTTATGATAAATGTTTGCATACCATGCTATAATTGTATTAACCGAAACATTGATACATGTGTGTTATCTAAACAACAAGGAGTCCCTAGTAAGCCTCTTGTATAACTAGCTTGTTGATTAATAGATGATCATAGTTTCATGATCATGAACATTGGATGTTATTAATAACAAGGTTATGCGAAAATGGTGAATGGAACCTGGGTGCGCGCGCACCCATTTATGAAAAGTTTAAAAAAATACTTTTTAAAAATTTCAAAAAATGTGAAGTAAATTTTTGCATGTATATATTATGTTGATACTTACTCGTGTGTGTTTTCACGGAAAATACCATTGTGTGTGACCTACACAAAAATGACAAAATGCAAATTCCTATTCCTGTGAATAGTAAAATTCCTATTCACTATTCTCATTTGGACATTTTGTCATTTTTATGCAGGCCACACACAATGGTATTTTTTCGTGAAAACTCACACAAGTAAGTATCAACATAATATGTACATGCAAAATTTTATTTCACATTTTTTTGAAACTTTTAAATAGCATTTTTTTGAACTTTTCGTAAATGGGTGCGCGCGCACCCAGGTTCCAAACGTCCGGGTCGCAAGGTTATGTCATTAAATGAATGATGTAATGGACACACCCAATTAAGCGTAGCATAAGATCACGTCATTAAGTTCAATTTGCTATAAGCTTTCGATACATAGTTACCTAGTCCTTCGACCATGAGATCATGTAAATCACTTATACCGGAAGGGTACTTTGATTACATCAAACGCCACTGCGTAAATGGGTGGTTATAAAGGTGGGATTAGGTATTCGGAAAGTATGAGTTGAGGCATATGGATCAAGAGTGGGATATTGTCCATCCCGATGACAGATAGATATACTCTGGGCCCTCTCGGTGGAATGTCGTCTAATTAGCTTGCAAGCATATGAATGGTTCATAAGAGATGACATACACTACAAGAAAACAATCACGTAAAGACGTTCGCCATGGGACGCTTTTATTTTCGTCTCTGCATGTAAAACCAAAGGGCTGTAAAGACGTTCATTAAGACGTTATACATATCGTCTCATTTCACGGCAAATAATTTTTCTTCCTATTATTTCCAGAAAATCCGTAAGCCACCAACACAGCCCACGACTCCCATCTTCAAGACTCATGTGTCTCAGAAAAAAAACCTAACCCAAACCTAGGCGTGCTGGTGCTGCGTGCAAGTCCTACCGCCGCCGCCCCCAATAGATCTCCTCTCTCCGGCGAAATGTTCTGTTACCTTCTCCGAGACAAATCCCCTTCCGCACTCATCCTCCTCTCTTCAGGATCCTCTCCCCCCGCCCTTTCTGCACTCATCCTCCTCGGTCTGGGTACTTTCCCCCACAGCCCCGAGGCAGTGTTTGGTGTTTGTCGCCTGAGACAAATCGGAGTCTGATACACCGATATTAGTCTTATCCATCTCCCATCAGGTGGTCCAAGATGGTAAGCAACCTTCGCTAGCTTCCTCGTAATCTCCCGTATAAGATACGTTGTATTCTGTGCCTATACTGCAATTCAGTGATTCAAGTCTTCCTTGACATGCAGAAAGTATAGTACTGTATTGGTCTAAATTTCTGATATGTCTCCAAACTTTTATGCAGAGCTCTTGATTTTTGGGAGCCAAGAGCGGAGAGATGAGAGAGCCTGAGACACACCCTTCCCCCGCGCCTCGGCCGTTCCAGGTCGGGGCGGCCACCCCCAATCCCGCGGCGGTCCTCTTCATCCAGCCGCCGTCCTGCCCGCCCGCCCCCGCTACGGCCCAAGCGGGTTTGGATCTGCGGTTCGGGCTCGTCACGCCGGAGATCGTGGCGTCAGCATCCAAGGCGGCTGCAGATCGGCGAGGGAAATCCGGCGCCCTGCCGGAGATGGGAGCGCCTTCAAGGGCGTCTGCGGCTCTGCAGCAGGCCGATGCGTCTTCAAGTCCGTCTGTCCGCCTCGAGGCGGCTGCTGCGCAGGGCCGGGGCAGCGCCGCGTGCCCTGCAAGCCTCCCGCCTCCTCCACCGCTGCGGGCGGGAGATAGGCCCTGCACCCTTGCCGATCTGGAAGCCCAGAGAGCCCTTCCCCTAGCTCGCGCTGCTGATGGCCGGCTGCGCTCCATTATTGTTGCCTCCAAGGAGTTCAAGGAGGAGTTAAAGCAGCTCGGCACCCAAGATCCGGCCGATTCTTGGCAGGAGGTCCGCCCCAAATTCTGGTGGCGCAAATTCAAGCATTCCTCTTTGGGATTCCGGCGTGTTGACCAGCGGAAGGATGCCTCGGTCGATCTCTTCAAAGGGGCATGCTTCCGTTGCCTCTCCTCTCGCCATTTCATCAGACAGTGCAAGGGTGTACTCCACTGTTTGGAGTGCAAGAATCCTGGCCATCGCGCTCGGGACTGCCCCTTGCGGCGGTCACCGACGGTCGGCGCGGCTTCCCAGCGGCGGCCTCCACAGTTCGCGCACAACCATCTGCAAGCAAACGCTGCAGCTGTGCGGATGCCTTCACCAAGGAGGCGCTCGGCGTCGGAGGTGGAGCCTGGCCACCCCTCCAACAGGCCGGGGGAGGTGTACAGCTCTTCGCTGAGCACCCCGGCGATGGAGGTGGCTGCCACGGAGATGCGTCGAACACACCTCGCCATCCTCGTCTCCGACACCAGGCTCAACATCAGCACCCGCTCCATCACCAAGGCACTCCAAGAGCGGCTCCGCTTCCCGTGGGAGGACATCCACGTCTCCGCCTCCTACCCCGATGACTTCCTCGTCAGGTTCGCTCAGCCTTGGCAGCGGGACGAGGCGCTCGAGGCTGGCATCGTGCTGCTCCGGCGTGGTTCTTTGGCGCTCACCACCTGGTCGCCTACTGCGCGCGGCCAGCCGAAGACTTGGAGGTTCTACTGCAGGCTGGTGCTGGAGGGTGTTCCGCTCAACGCCTGGGAGGACGAGCCCACCATCAACGCGGTGATAGGCGGCGCTTGCGAGCTGGACCGCATCGAGCGACGCTCGATCCTCAAGGACAACACTGCAGCGGTGTTCGTTTGGGTTTGGTGTCTGGACCCTGACCTGATCCCCAAAATCAAGCCACACTCCATCCTTGATCGGCCAGCCGAGCGACGTCACGACTTGCCTGAGGGGACGCCGGCGGAGGAGGGGCGTGATGGCCCGCTGTACAGGATCCTTGTCCATCTCGACAAGGTGATCGACTACACCCCGCTGGATGAGGGCAGTCGTCGCCGCGGTTTGGTGTGGCCGCAAGTCTTCCGCAAGGTCTGGTCCTTTGGGGTGGAGGACGGCAAGCCAGGGCCTCGGACGAGGCCAGTCCGGGACAGGTTGGGACCTTCCAGCCACAGTCGTCGTCGAGACGATGACAGAGATGAAGACCGGCATGGGCCTTCTCGCCGTGGTGACCGTCGGAGTGGCGATGGAAGGGACTACGGTGACAGCTCAAGATATAGCTCCGAGCGACGCCACCAGCATCATGAGCGTCAAGACCGCCGTCCCAGCCGATCACCCGATCGGCGTCGACGCGGAGACCCTTCTCGGCATCGTTCAAGGAGTGCTGGGCCTGTTGAGCGTCGAAGCCTAGATGCGCCGCCTGCCCTGACTCAGCCAAGCCAAGCGGCAGAGGTGATCATGGAGGAGGCCCGTACCACGGCGGATCGGAGCAGAAGGCGTAGAAGCCGCTCTCGAACGGCGGACGGCTCATCGGCTTGGGGCAGCACTCCCTCCCCACCACCTGGCCCGTTGGCATGGGCATGCATGCCGAGCCCCGGACCCTTGTCCTTGTCCGGCGGCGGCATTGCCGGCGGCATTGCCGCAAACGCGGTGATGGCCATGGAGAAGCGCTACCCCAGCCCGGACAACCTCGCCCACTTCTCCGCCTCTATTCCGGCTCCTCCATCTCCGCTGATTCCGTGGGATGAGCTTCGGGCTGGAGGGAGTGAGTTCCTTGCCTCTCTGCGGTTTGAAGATTCTGGGTCCGCCAACATCGTCCAAGACACTGCTTCGGAGGAGCCAATGCTCCAATTTCCGTCGCCGCCGCACCTGAGGTCAGCGCTTCACGGCGCGTCGGCCCAGCTGGATGCTGATCACTGGGCCGGTTTCTTCGCAGAGCACTCCGGAGACTTTGCGCCCTCGCAGCTCTTGGTGAATGATTGGCAGAGGAGCTGGGTGGATGAGCCGATTCCGGGATTGCCGTATGGGCCAGATAGAATGTTGGTTGGGGCAAAGCAGCCCTGTGATGGATTCATGTTTGGACCTGGGATGCTGGAGCAAGATCAAATGCAACAGCCTGCTTCTTCAGCCTGGCTCGCGACTCCGCCGGAGAGGATTGTACAAGAAGTAGAGCCTCGTTCACCTGGGTGGCAGCTGCAAGATATTTTTGCCACACCGCCGGCGGTGGCAACCTCCAGGAGTTCTTCCTCTTCTTCGGAGGACCTCGACGACAATGCGCTGAATGAGGTTACCCTGAAATCCAACGCACTCCGTGCCCTCCGCGACGCCAAGCTGTGTGGTCCGGGCTCGATAGAGGAGCTAACCGAGGGGGTGGAGAAGCTCCAGGTCGACCCCAAGACCTCGCTTGTGAGCAAGTTCCTTGGCCTTCTGTCCCCCTCCCTGCTTGGTTTCCCAACCAACAGCAGGCCAAAGAAGAAGAGAGCAGCACCTAGGAGCCTCCTCTGTATGGATACTGCAGTCCGCAGAAGTGAGCGACCGGCGACCAAGTCCTCCACTATGCTTGCCTCGCGGCGAGCACAAGCCAGCGTCTGCAAGCAGCTGGGGCTGATTCAGAGAGAAGAAGAGTTCAGTGATGAGGTTCAAGGTCAGTACATGCGCATGTTCAGACACCCTCTGTCCCAAGGCAACATCCAGGGCCTTGCAGTACTGGCGGAAGCTGCTGTTCGCCCTGACTTTGTTCTTCCTGAGCATGACATGCTTGAGCTGTTGAGGGAGACGCCTACAGCTGTGTAGGTCCTTTCCCTCTGTGTCGATCAAGTGTCAATGGATTGTACAACCTTTCGTTTAGATGCTCCGTCTACGGCTGTCTCGTCCTTTACCTGTAGCTGGGCTGGACGGCCTGCGGCGACTTTGTGGTGCGTGTGTGTAGTTCTGCTGATCTGGGGCCTCGCCCATACCTGTAGACGGCGTGACCTCCATCAGCATTTGTGTGTTGTTCATTCAGTCGACTACGTCTCCCCTCACCGGCTGCGCCGGATTGTAAGCTGCATTTGTCGTCATAGTCCTCATGTTGTCACAACTTAAACTGCTTAATTGGAATGTTAGGGGCCTGAATGATCGAGCAAGACGATCTGTAGTGAAAAACTTGATGTCCACTTCAAGATGCTCCATCTTGTGTGTGCAAGAGTCTAAATTGGGGGCACTTACGAGTAATGACATTTCAGATTTAGTTGGGCAAACGCTCAAGGGCTTTGCCGAGCTTCCAGCAACGGGAACGCGTGGGGGAGTGCTTCTCTTTTGGTGCATGGACAGGTTCCACGCAACAAATGTTGATGTGCGCGAGTTCTCCATCACGGTCACTTTGGCGGATCGCCATTCTGCCCAGGTTTGGAGCCTCACAACAGTCTACGGCCCTTCGGACGATGCTAGGAAAATGGCGTTCCTCAATGAGCTGGTGGCCATCCACACGCAGATTTCCGGCGCCTGGATGGTAATCGGAGATTTCAATCTCATTCTGCATGATTCGGACAAGAACAAACCAAGGGTAAATAGAAGTTGGATGCGGAAATTCAAATCCGCGGTTGATGCTAGTTTCCTTCGTGAGATCAAGTTGGTCGGTAGGCGCTTCACATGGAGTAATGAACAAGACGACCCGACTCTGGTGCGTCTGGATAGAGCCTTCTGCAACTCCGAATGGGACGACATGCATCCAGCGGCGAAGTTGTTGCCACAGGCTTCCTCCATGTCGGATCACTGCCCCCTCTTGCTAGTACAAGACTACATTGTCAAAACACCTCCGAGATTCCGTTTCGAGAGCTTTTGGCCGCTCTTACAAGGGTATAGGGAAGTGGTGCAACAATCTTGGAATGAACATTGCCCTCTCACTAACAATTTCGCCGTGCTCGACTTCAAGCTCAAACGACTTGCAAAGTGCTTGACCAGTTGGGCCAAGAATTACATTGGTGACATTAGAAAACAGATGCTTGTAGGACAAGAAATTATCCTCAGACTTGACACAGCACAAGAGCATAGGCTACTTTCTGTGGGGGAGAGGGAGCTCCGTTCTGGCCTAAAGGCTCGGGAAGTTGGGCTGGCTGTCATCAATCGTATCAAAGCTAGGCAGAGGGCAAGAATCAAGTGGCTCAAGCTTGGCGACGCCAACACTAAGTACTTCCACTCAAGGGCAGCCCACAGGAAGCAAAAAAACAGGATCCAATCCCTTATCACGGATACCAGAATCGCTACAACTCCGGCTGAAATAGAAGAAACCATCTATGAGCATATGAGCAATATTGTCGGCACGGAGCTACCTTGCACTCAAAGGTTTGACTGGGGTGAGCTGGGGCTTCCAGTACCTGATTTATCCGCCTTAGACGCACCGTTCACTCTTGAGGAGCTGAAAACTGCGGTCTTTGACACGCCTTCTGACAAGGCGCCTGGGCCTGATGGGTTCTCGGCGGGGTTTTTTAAAACCTCGTGGGGCGTGGTGAAGGATGATCTGTTTCGTGCACTTTGCAAGTTCTACGACATCAATGATCCTTCCTTCAAAAGTCTGAACACCGCCTTCTATGTCCTGCTGCCTAAAAACGAAACGCCCAACACTATGTCACATTACAGGCCTATCAGTCTGATACATGCGTTTGCCAAGCTGATCTCCAAAATCCTCTCTGCAAGACTGCAGCCTTACATGGACGAGTTGGTCTCTCCGTGCCAGAGTGCCTTCATTAGCGGCAGAAATATTCAAGACAATTTCCTTTATGTCCAGAACCTTGCCAAGCACTACCACCAGACCAAAACGCCTGCATTGCTTATCAAGTTGGATATTGCTAAGGCGTTTGACACGGTGTCTTGGACTTATATTTTGGACATGCTACAGGCTAGAGGTTTCCCTGTCCGGTGGAGGAATTGGATCGCGTTGCTTCTCAGAACTGCATCGTCCAAGGTGCTCATCAACGGAGCTCCTGGACGTCTCATCGAGCACTGCAGAGGTCTTCGGCAGGGGGACTCTCTCTCCCCTTTTTTGTTCGACCTTGTCATGGAGCCCCTTCATCGACTGCTCGACCTAGCATCTGGAGCTGGGATACTCTCTAAGCTCAGGGGCTCGAAATGCACTTTCAGGGCGTCACTTTATGCGGACGACGTCGCGCTATTCATCAACCCCACGCTTCAAGACATCCAGGGGCTGCAGGACATTCTTGCCGGGTTCGGTAATGCCACCGGACTACTAACGAATCTGGCCAAGAGCTCCATCACGCCGATCGCTTGCGACGACGTTGACACCAATGGGCTAGCACAGAATATTGGCATCCCGGTCCACTCCTTTCCTTGTGTATACCTTGGGATGCCCCTTTCAATTAAAAAGCTAACCAAGGCTGATTGGCAAGCGCTACTTGATAAGGTGGATAAGTACTTGGCTACTTGGAAGGCAAAAATGATGAGCAAAGCAGGAAGATTGGAAATGCTGAATTCGGTCCTCTCCTCTTTGCCAGTCTATCTTATGACTATCAATGAGATGCCGGCTTGGGTTCGTAAGGAGTTTGACCGCAGACGTAGGGCCTGGCTTTGGGCGGGTGACACAACTTGCAGTGGCGGCAAATGTACAGTAAGCTGGAAACAGGTGTGCAGGCCAAAGTCCTTGGGGGGGCTTGGGGTTCACTGTATCAAAGCTTTCGGCGCATCACTACGCCTGCGGTGGCTGTGGCAGAAATGGAAAAATCCTAACAAACCATGGACACACATGAGGTTACCTTCTTCCAAGAAGGATAAGGCACTGTTCGCGGCAGCTACACAGATCACGTTAGGGGATGGGTCCAAGGCTGTGTTCTGGACGGATCGCTGGTTGAGGAATCAAATACCAGCCGAGATTGCTCCTGAGATCTACAAAATTTCCATCAGGAAGAACCGGACGGTTAAGGAGGCTTTGGAAAACGAGAGGTGGCTACTTGATCTACGCCACCACCTGGATGTTCAGCACTTGCCTCAGCTGTTCAGGCTAGCGCAGCTGATTGACTCGATCCACCTCACTGACGAGCCGGACGATATCACTTGGAGGTTTGGTGCAAAGCCTTATTACTCTGCTAGATCAGCTTACAGGCTGCAATTCCTGGGAGCTGTTGCGACTGATTTCAAGAAGATAATCTGGAAAGGGTGGGCGCCGGCAAGATGCAAATTCTTCATTTGGACGCTGATGCTTGAGCGGATACTTACGGCTGATAAATTGCTACAAAGAGGATGGGAAAATGACTACTTCTGCCCGTTGTGCAGAAGAAACCTAGAGACAGCATCTCATATCTTCACTGAATGTCCATTTACTCTCAAGGTTTGGGACCACATGGCGGTGGCTTTGGGAATTGACGCTCTAAAACCTACCAACTGGTTGGATAAAGAGTTGTCGGTTTTGGAGTGGTACAGGAGCTTGGTGGGTAGGCAAACCAAGTCCCAGAGGAAAATCATCTTTCCGGCATCGAACTTAATCTGCTGGGAGATTTGGAAAGAGCGTAATAGGCGCATCTTCGAGAAGAAAGAGCTTCCCTTTACAGGGTTACTAGTGCGCATCAAGGATGAGGTCGACGTCTGGAGACTTGCTGGAGCCCCGATTCCTCTAGTGACCCAGTATGGTGGTACACCCTTTGATCCGGGTTAATATGTGTAATAGGACGCTCCCCGAGGGTCATGCTTCGTGACCCTCCTCCCTGTAACCTTTTTCCCCTATCGTAATGAAATAGCAGCTCACCTGCTGTCATTCAAAAAAAAAAAAAAAATTTCTGATATTATCCATTTATTTTTGTAAGTTATCGAGTGCAATATTAATATTTGTCTTGGGTTCCACTACAAACTGGATTTTATAGTAATGGAACGGCATAATCTGATTGACTGATGCAGGATTGTATGTTGCTGATGACTGAATGTGCCCCAATAGTTTGTGTCTTATTTAAAGTGCAGAAACATAATATTAATCCAAGGTAACCAAACGTTCCGTGCATATGATTTCCACCAGTCTATAAATTCAATCTATATTTTTGTTATACACACAACTTGTATTTATTATGTGATGTACAGACTTATTCATCAGAAAATGCTTCTACGGAAAGAGCTACTCCTCTAAATAATTAGTACACAACTATGCGGCAATTGTAAGATATTACCAGATACACAATGAAATTTTCTTAGATCATGTTGTATATTCTGATGTTGCCTATTGTATTGGCATGCCCTATTTTTTACTCATAGGTTTTCAATTGAGACTATGAGCTACTTGAATGATGTTTGTACAGTAAAGTGTAGAGGGTCACATGATTCAAGTGCCAAGGTTCAGAAAATAATCGGTTTGGACATCAAATTACTCTAGAAAAGACAACTTGACCTCTAATTTTAGTATTTGCAAAACCAGCCTCTGTTTTACTGGTCATTATTTCGTTGCAGTTGTTCTCATGCTATCTTCAAGATATCTGTCAAGCAAAAGGAGACCCCAAGTTCTACAAATGAGAAGAGGCTGCCTTTAAATGAAGAGGAAAGATGGAGCATTTCCCCGCACTGCGACAGATAAATTAACCCGCCTTCCGCGTTTTTGTTAGTAATAGTTTTATTTCTGAATGATGTTATCTTAAGCCGGAATATTAATGTGGAAATGCTATGTATTCAAGGCCAACAGCTATTCGCTCTCTTGCAGGACTGCGGGAAGAAAAAATAGAACTGTTACGATTGGTACGTCCAATATTTCAAACATATATTCTTCTAAGTTGTATTGGCCGACTTGGATTTTCTCTAGCTTGATTACTTAGTAAAGCCCTTTATCTCTGCCATGTATTTTTCTGCAGCTTGCATTAGTCTACTGATTCAAATGCAGAGGAAACCACTAAGGTATGCCATTCGTACTGAGGAAAACAATAATATCTGACACCCCGTTTTTTAACTTTCTTTCTGAAATAACATATGAATCTCGAATTAGCCAACGCTCCTCAAATTTCCTCTTGTGATGTTTGTGTGTCAATTTTTCTAGGGAAATATGTATAATTAACTAACGTATTCTATATATGACACTTGCAGGTTTTTGGATGCAAATAAATGACATTTACAACTGCTGTGGACCTGGATAAGATACTTGATGTCTGCATGTCCGAAACTTCTTAGATAGGGCCCAATATTTAGAGATAGAAAAATATGAAAATGTATGTCAATTTGTACAAATTTTAAGTGTGTTTGCACCATGTTCATCCTTGAACCTATTGCCAACTTCAGCTTCTCTTTAATGATAAAATTACTTGTCACTGAGCTGATTATGTATGTGGGTACGATGTAATTCTGTACATGAAAATGTTTCATTTGTGGAGGATCTTTAGTGCATAATACATGACGAATCATGATCACATTTTACATCCATAAAAAAATTGTACCAAAACAGGAAATTAACCGTGAGATCACTATCCTGATGCTACACAAATAAAGTATATCTAATTATTTATTTGAGACGCAATAGAGCGTTTCTACGGAGTGTAGAGACGTCTTGACAAACGGTGTATCAAAGCGTCTTTAGACATGTAGAGATGCATTGTGAGCGTCTCATAATTATGTTAACACGCATGGCAAAGCGTCCCTACAATCTTTGTGACGGTGCATAAGAAGACGCTTGAGAGACGTTTTATGAAAGCGACTTTACGATGCTATAGAGATGAAATATAGCGTCACAAACCATTAAATTGGACGTCTTTATATGCCTATTTTGTTGTAGTGATACCACGGTACGAGTAAAGAGTACTTGTGAGAGACGAGATTGAACAAGGTATGGAGATACCGATTATCAAACCTCGGACAAGTAAAATATCGCGAGACAAAGGGAATCAGTATCGTATGTAAATGGTTCAATCGATCACTAAGTTATCGTTGAATATGTGGGAGCCATTATGGATCTCCAGATCCCGCTATTGGTTATTGGTCGGAGAAGAGTCTCAACCATGTCTGCATAGTTCACGAACCGTAGGGTGACACACTTAAGGTTTGATGTCGTTTTAAGTATATATGGAATATGGAATGGAGTTCGAAGTTTTGTTCGGAGTCTCGGATGGGATCCAGGACATCACGAGGAGGTCCGGAATGGTCCGGAGAATAAGATTCATATAGGAAGTCATTTTCTAAGTTTGAAAATGATCCAGTGTATTTATGGAAGGTTCTAGAAGGTTTAGAAAAGTCCGGAAGAAATCACCATGCAAGGTGTAGTCCCGGAGGGACTCCACCTAGCTTGGCCGGCCAGCCAAAGGGGGGAGGAGTCCCAGGTGGACTCCACCAAAGGTGGCCGGCCACCCCACCAAGGAAAAGGGGAGAGTCCCGCCCCAAGTAGGATTCGTCCATATGGCAGTTTTGAATTGGGGTCTTATTCGAAGACTTTGGACAAACCCTTGGGGGTTCCACCTATATAATGAGGGACAAGGGGGTCCCAGGTGGACTCCACCAAAGGTGCCGGCCACACCAAAGCCACCTTGGCCGCACCCCATAGAGGCCGGCGCCCCCCTCTCCCCAAACCCTAGGCGCCCTCCTCCTCACACCTCTCCCGCAAACGCTTAGGCGAAGCCCTGCCGGAGATCTCCACCACCACCGCCACCACGCCGTCGTGCTGTCGGGATTCCGAGGAGGATCTACTACTTCCGCTGCCCGCTGGAACGGGGAGAAGGACGTCTTCATCAACACCGAACGTGTGACCGAGTACGGAGGTGCTGCCCGACTGTGGCACCGTCAAGATCTTCTACGCGCTTTTGAAAGCGGCAAGTGATCATCTTCTGCAACAACGAGATCTAATCTCATAGGCTTTGGAAATCTTCGAGGGTTAGTCTCATGATCTTCTCGTTGCTCCCATCTTATAGATTGCATCTTGGCTTGGTTTTCGTTCTTGCGGTAAGAATTTTTTTATTTTCTATGCTACGAATCCCATCAGGTGGCGCGCCTACCCTAACTAGGTGCCCCACCTGCCCTCTTTTGTCTCTCCTGGCCCATCTCGTGAGGTCCAAGTGCTCTAGATGCTTCTCTTGATGAAATATTGGCATCCCCAAAGTCCTAGCTCCATTTAACTTCGTTTAGGTCCCTCAAAGCTAAAAAAATACACAAAACAAGGTTTTCCTGTCCTGTAGGGTTACAACCAAAATAAAGGGGATCATTTGAAAATCCTCAAAAATCAATATAAAACATGGATACAACATCATATATGTTGCACATATGTGGGAATATATGTCAACAAACTACAAAGTTCATGCATGCATTTTACATGCATCAGTGATCTACTTCAGGTGTTCCCAGGGGCTCACTGGAGCCATTGGCATACTTGTCGGTGGCGAGGACAAAGGAAAAAATCTGTTGCATCTATGAGTAGTTGGTAATTGGGTTGTTGAGGAACTCGACGTCCTTTGGGTGGGTGTAACACATAGGGACAAATAGTTGGTTAGTCGGGAAGGTTACCGTTAAGTTGTGCAAATGAATTATTGTGCAAGTGAGAGGTTAGTACTGAGACATGTCCTATGTAGCGGTCGTCCTCTAGGATGATTGTGTGAGTGTCCTTATCATATCCGGCACTGATGAGGTCTCTCATCTTGCTGATATGGATCTACCTGGCTCTCCACTTACGCAGGTGGTTGCACACTTGCGTCCTGCTGGCAATAGTCAAAGATCTTCTTGGCAAAATCATTTAGATGTACCTCCTTAAACGTCTTCTCTGTCGTGATGCCACTTTTGATGATTTCGCACATCTGTTTCAGGACGAACAAGGAGAGGTAAAGCGGCCACTTCATAGTGGACTTGCCCAACTTAAGCCCCCCGCCAGTGGTGTGGGCTCTACCAACCTTGCTCGTCTTCTGCTTGGCGTTCAAGGTTCCAGCTGCCAGGTCATGTTCATCAACAAGCATCGAACACATGTGGGCGTCGTCTTCATATCCGCGTCCTACGGGTAAGTGAGTGCTAGATGGGTCTCAGTAACTAAGGATATATTGCCCTAGGTATGAATCAGGGCCTAGTCGAAGTCATTGAGGGTGTACACCTAGGTAGGGGTCAGTTACAAAGCCGACATAAATCAGTTGAGGTACAATGTTAATACAGTACATAGTTGCAAGATATATGTAAATGTAGCACACAAGCATGTACATCACCAACATTACGACTAGATCTACCACAAATACTTACTAATATGACACACATGAGGTTGATTTCGGCCAGACCTACATAGCAAGTACTGAGACAAGAGATGGAATAGATACCTTCAAGCAGAACAAAGGCTACACGAAAAGAAATCGTACCAACATAGCACAATGTACACGTACTAAGCAAGATTGAGTAAAGATTACTATCTACAACCTACAATCAGCTCAGATCTACCTCAGATCTACCGAATCAACTACTCCGATCTACGACAGTCTCACATATCATACATAGCTTGGATTAGGAGAAGAACCGCTTCCCGAGCTCGGAGAATACGTTGAAGCCCGCTCGCCGCCGCCGCCCAGCGCCTACCGGTGTAGTCTCACTGGTAGAAAAAAGCCCTTTAGTCGCGGTTCGCAACTGCCATTAGTCGCGGTTGCGCAACCGCGACCAATTAGGCGCGACTAAAGGCCCCCCCTTTAGTCGCGGTTCCTTACGAACCGCGACTAAAGGCCCGTCCACGTGGGCGGCAGGCGAGCGCCAGGGCGGAGGACCTTTAGTCGCGGTTCTTCTGGCCAACCGCGACTAAAGGCCTCCGCAGGGTTTAGGGTTTAGCCCCCCTCCCCTAAATCTGGTTTCTTTTTAATTTGTATTGTTTTATTTCTTTTGGGTTTTAATTTTGAAGGAGTTTCACATATTCTACGGTACTACATACATGCATATGAATGTACAATTTCAAACAAATTTGAAATTAGAACCAAAAAGAATTCAAGAGGAATATACAATATATATTCAATATCGGATGACCATATACAATTTTGAACAAGTTTCCATCCATAATTTAGGGCATATGAAGTTCTACGTCCTCTACATAGAGTTCTCCTCTAGGATCGATGACTTCCCTCGCGAACCATCCAGCTAGTTCCTCTTGAAGTGGTCGGAAGCGAGCTTCTGGACTAAGCGTCTTCCGGAGGTTATTCCTCTTGATGTTGTTCTCACACTGCTGGTCCCGCTCATTGGTGTATCTCCGGATCCTCTCACAAACATAGTATCCACATAGATTGGTCCCCGGTGGCTGAGTATCCCCAGCCGTCCGCAGTGCCCTTTTAAATTGTAGCTCTTTTTTGAATTCACCGACCTTTTCATCTACGAACCGTCTCCAAACCCTACGAGGCAAAGAAAATTAAATGAACAAGAGAGTTATTAATTAGTTACTTGATATTAGGAAATGATGAACGAAATAGGCCGATCGATATAGAGCGCAAATGAATGAAAATAATTACTTTTGCATCATTTTTCTCATGTCGGCCCAAAGCGCCGCATCCATATTCGGAGAGTCGTGGACGAGAAGCTGTGGAGGTTTGAAATTGAATTACCATCAGAATCCGGTGGAACCTGCGGACACGATACATGCACGGTCATGCATAACTCATCGATTAGCCACATACCATGCATGGAGTAAACAAAAGAGAATGTGCTCAAGACAGAAACACTCACCCAAAATGGTAAGGAAATAGAATATCACTTTTGAGTTCCTGTTTTCTAAGAAACCGCGATAGGTCTTCCTCCACGTCGGCGGGGTGGTGTTCTAACACATATGAATTAACGATTTGTGGGTCAATGAACCCAACATCATGGATGTTCCTTATTCGCATTTCCCGCTTCTTCATTCTGCATAATAGCGTACACAACAAGATAGTTAGGACAATATATATATATAGTGCAGGCAATGAACGAGATGGGGTAGAAATTAATAAATCACTTACAGAACGTAGCAACTGATGATAGATTTGTCGAGCTCGCGCAGATTGAACAGTTGGAACAATTCACTCCGATGAATTTGTACATAGTAATGTTTGAAGTGATGCTCATATCTAACTTCCGCATAAATATATTCTTTGGCGTTTTTAAGTTTTATGTAACCCTTGTACCAATTTAGCAGACCTTTCATTTGTCGAGGTAGATCCTCTTCCTGCGCAGGCTCGACGAGAGGGCCATTCTCCACATATGTAAATACTACTTCCTTCGTTGGCGCATCATCAAGGCCTAACACTGCACGAAGAGTGATACCTAAGTTGGCCGCTTGTTCTGTGGCACTCGCCAATCCCTGTGCTGCCGCAGCTGCTATGATTTCGGGGGCATCCGGACCGGCGGCTTGCACTATGAGCGGGGCGATCGATTGTTTACTTTGTTCCCCGAGCTGGGCAACTTCTTTCCCCCTTTCTAATTTTTTCTCGGCCTCCTCCAAGGCTTTCTTCTCCTGCTTCTCCGCCAACTCTTGGTTCCTCTTGAACGCGAGTGCTTGCCTACGAAGTTCACGTATATAGTCGTCAGGCAGATTCTTCGCGGCTTGGGACGGTGTGTTCAAAAATGACTTAGCCCATTTCTTTTGCTCATCAGAAAATACTGGCTTGGGCTCGCCCTCTATTTTCTTCTTGCAGGTCGCCTTCCATTTCTCTAAATCAGCAGCCGCGCCCGCCTCGACTTCCTCGGCACTACTTTCCCAAGGCCTCCTGGGGAGAGGCTTCAGTGATGGCTCCGGTACCTTTGTTTTCTTAGGTACGTAAGGGTCCGGGTTAATAATCCAGGACTGCTGCTTCTGCTTCTTCGCCGGAGGTGGATTGGGGGCGGCGTACGCTACCCGCCCGGGGCGGACTAGGGGCGGCGGCTGCTTACCCGCCGGAGGTGAATTGGGGGCGGCGTCGGCCCTCGTGAAGGAGGTGTAGGTGAAGCACCACCACCACCACCGCCACCGCCGCCACCACCACCACCGTAGGGGGTGGACTTGTTGGTGCCTCGCCCGGAAACTTGATAAACTTCTTCGCCATAGAATGAACTGGCGCTTGACATCTCCAAGTCTTGTCGCCCCTTCAGGTGTAGCAATGTCAATGTCCAGGTCCTCAAACCCTTGGACTATGTCCTCCACCGTGACACGAGCATAGCCATCTTGAATGGGGTTGTTGTGGTGGAGTGCTCTAGGTGGTAAAGCACTGCCGATGGCTACCTTCATGGACATGTTCCCGATAGGATAATACGAGATGACATGCTTTCATCTCCTTTATATCGTCCACGGGGTAGCGAGGAGGCTCCGGTGCAGTAATTTCGACCACCGAGGCTCCGGTGCAGTAATTTCGATCGTCGGTGCACCAGCCGATGGGGCCTCCGTGGAAGCCACGCTGCTTCTCCGCGGCTGGCTTCCGAGATCCAATGGATGATCTTCATGCTGCGCCCGAGCTGCATCTCTTTCGGCTACTAGTACACTCACGGTTTTCTTCATCACATCCATTTCCGATACCAACTGCGCCACAACATCTGCATCCCGATCCATCTTTCTCTTACGGCTTCTGTAACCGTACGGGTCATCGTTCTGGGGGAACCCTATTTTCCACGGAATGGGCCCCATGCCTCGTACACGTCCTCCGTGTTCAGGATTCCCGAGGGCTTTCGTCAGCGCGTCGTTCTCTCTGTTGAACTTGATCTTCCCCTCTTGAGCATCCCTCATTGCCTCAATAAGCTTTTCGGTGGGTTTAATTATTTTGCCCCGGTAAACACACTCCCTCGTCTCCGGGTTCAGCGATCCCCCATGCCCGTACCACCAGCTTTTAGCCCTTGGGTCCCATCCCTCCGTACCTGGACGGATTCCTCGCGCCCTCAGCTCGTTCTCCATCTTCTCCCACCTAGGCTCCCAAAGGCGATACCCTCCTGGCCCCATAATATGATTGTACTCCTTCTTAGCCGCATTTTCCTTATTTTTTTCGATAGTTCAAGGAACTGCTCCGATTTCTTTTGCTTCACAAATTCTGGCCAATCATGTTTCAGTTTCTCATATTGTCCTTTGAAATCCGGAGTCTTGTTCTGGTTGACATAGTCACGGGCTAGATTTTGCTTGAATTTCCGGAATGCATTGGCCATCTTTCCAAGAGCGAACTGTTTGAGTAGCTTCCTCCTCTTCTTGTTTTCCGCAATCTTGTTACCCTCCTCATCTAGTTTGTGGTATTCCGGAGGTAGGACGACATGTTCCAGAAGCTTTTGCAAGCAATCTTTTTTTGTTCTCTTGTCGACAAAAGTGAAACCAAGACGTGCCTTCTTTGGCTCATTCCACTCTCGGACGGTGATCGAGACGTTGTCTCTAACAACGGCTCCGCATTGGTTGATAAACTTGGTGGCGTTCTTCTCGGGCTCCGGCGGCTTGCCGGTTGCACTCGTCGACAACCTCGATGGTATATATTTCTCCTTGTTTCAGCGTCTTGGTTGCGCCACGCTTTGACGACGTACTCGATTGTTTCGATGATCCGGCCGAGGGCTAAAATAAGAAAGAGAGTCGCGCGCGTTAGTACACACATATTTATTCAAATCGGTTAGTTTGCATCACCAGAGGCTCAATGTATATATATACCTCGGCGCCGGAGGTGGTTGCTACTTCCAATTGAAGATCGTCGTTTATCGACGTTTCTTCGGCATCATCTTGCCGACGGCGCCCTTCATCTTCACCGTCAAGGTTCAGATAAGAAGAGATATCATCTTCTTCTTGTCCGGTCGGCACATATAGAATATCGCCGTTTATGATGCCGAACATATGGTCTTCGAGCGTCCAGATCATAGTTGTCCAGAATCGGGTCAGCTCTATCGTCCGCCATATGTCAGTCCTGAAAACATGTAGTAAAAACAAATTAATTGTGTATATGCATTATCTATCACATCTCTTCTACATATAAAGAGAGACCGGTGGCTGATACGTCTCCAACGTATCGATAATTTCTTATGTTCCATGCTACTTTATTGATGATACCTACATGTTTTATGCACACTTTATATCGTTTTGATGCATTTTCTGGAACTAACCTATTAACAAGATGCCGAAGTGCCAGTTCTCGTTTTCTGCTGTTTTTGGTTTCAGAAATCCTAGTAACGAAATATTCTCGGAATCGGACGAAATCAAGACCCAGATTCCTATTTTTCCCGGAACCATCCAGAACACACGAGAACCACCAGAGAGGGGCCACAGGGCCCCCAGATGATACCTTGGCGCGGCCAGAGGGGGGGCCGCGCCGCCCTATGGTGTGGCCCCCCTGTCAGCCCTCCTGCGCCGCCTCTTCGCCTATATAAAGCCTCCGTCGCGAAAACCCTAGGGCGTACGACGAAACCCACAGAAACCTTCCAGAGCCGCCGTCATCGCGAAGCCAAGATCTGGGGGACAGGAGTCTCTGTTCCGGCACCCTGCCGGAGCGGGGAAGTGCCCCCGGAAGGCTTCTCCATCGACACCGCTGCCATCTCCACCGCCATCTTCATCACCGCTGCTGCTCCCATGAGGAGGGAGTAGTTCTCCATCGAGGCTCGGGGCTGTACCGGTAGCTATGTGGTTCATCTCTCTCCTATGTAGTTCAATACAATAATCTCATGAGCTGCCTTACATGATTGAGATTCATATGATGATGCTTGTAATCTAGATGTCATTATGCTAGTCAAGTGGGTTTTACTTATGTGATCTCCGGAGACTCCTTGTCCCACGTGTGTAAAGGTGACGAGTGTGTGCACCGTGTGGGTCTCTTAGGCTATATTTCACGAAGTACTTATTCATTGTTGAAGAGCGTAGTGAAGTGCTTATTTATATCTCTTTATGATTGCAATGTGCATCGTATCACAATTTATCTATGTGCTACTCTAGCAAAGTTATTAAAGTAGTTTTATTCCTCCTGCATGTGTGCAAAGGTGACGAGTGTGTGCACCGTGTTAGTACTTGGTTTATGCTATGATCATGATCTCTTGTAGATTGCGAAGTTAACTATTGCTATGATAATATTGATGTGATCTATTCCTCCTACATATGCATGAAGGTGACGAGTGTGCATGCTATGCTAGTACTTGGTTTAGTCTTTTGATCTATCTTACACTAAAGGTTACTAAAATATGAGCATTATTGTGGAGCTTGTTAACTCCGGCATTGAGGGTTCGTGTAATCCTACGCAATGTGTTCATCATCCAACAAAAGTGTAGAGTATGCATTTATCTATTCTGTTATGTGATCAATGTTGAGAGTGTCCACTAGTGAAAGTGTAATCCCTAGGCCTTGTTCCCAAATACTGCTGAGTTACTACTTGCTTGTTCTATCGTTTTACTTGTGTTACTACTTGCTTCGCAATACTACCACCATCAACTGCACGCCAGCAAGCTATTTTCACGGCACCGTTGCTACTGCTCATACATATTCATACCACCTGTATTTCACTATCTCTTCGCCGAACTAGTGCACCTATTTGGTGTGTTGGGGACACAAGAGACTTCTTGCTTTGTGGTTGCAGGGTTGCATGAGAGGGATATCTTTGACCTCTTCCTCCCTGAGTTCGATAAACCTTGGGTGATCCACTTAAGGGAAACTTGCTGCTGTTCTACAAACCTCTACTCTTGGAGGCCCAACACTGTCTACAGGAAAGGAGGGGGAACGTAGACATCAAGCTAATTTTCTGGCGCCGTTGCCGGGGAGGAAAGGTAAAAGGTACTCACACTCCGGACCTCGGCTACTAAGCTATTTTCCGGCGCCGTTGTAAGTACTCGAAGCTATTTCCTTTAGACTCTGCAATTGCGACATTTGGTTTCTTGTTTACACTAGTTAGGCATAATGGAAAACACCAAAAATATGAGAGATCTTTATGAACTTTATCTTGAATTAGGACATGATGTGTTTGAAGAAAGAATTAAGAAACCCATGGAACTTTATATGCATGCTAATGGGAATGTTATTACTATGAATGCTTTGAGCACCATTGTTGCTAATGTTATGGAAAATTCTAAGCTTGGGGAAGCTGGCTTTGATGAGCATGATATTTTTAGTCCCCCAAGCATTGAGGAGAAAATTTACTTTGATGATACTTTGCCTCCCATTTATGATGATTATAATGATAGTAGTCTTTTGTTACCACCTGTTATGGAGGATAAATTTGATTATGATTACAATATACCTCCTATATTTGATAGCTACTTTGTTGAATTTGCTCCCACTACAATTAATAAGAATGACTATGCCTATGTTGGGAGTAGTAATTATTTTATGCATGAGACTCATGATAAGAATGCTTTATGTGATAGTTATATTGTTGAGTTTGCTCATGTTGCTACTGAAAGTTATTATGAGAGAGGAAAATATGGTTGTAGAAATTTTCATGTTACTAAAATGCCTCTCTATGTGCTGAAATTTTTGAAGCTACACTTGTTTTATCTTCCTATGCTTGTTACTTTGCTCTTCATGAACTTGTTTATTTACAAGATTCCTTTGCATAGGAAGCATTTTAGACTTAAATGTGTTTTGAATTTGCCTCTTGATGCTCTCTTTTGCTTCAACTTCTATTTCTTGCGAGTGCATCATTAAAACTGCTGAGCCCATCTTAATGGCTATAAAGAAAGAACTTCTTGGGAGATAACCCATGTGTTTTTTTACTACAGTACTTTGTTTTATATTTGAGTCTTGGAAGTTGTTTACTACTGTAGCAACCTCTCCTTATCATGTTTTTGTGCCAAGTAAAGTTTCTATGTTAAAGTTGATGTTATATTTGGGATCGCTGCGCAGAAACAGCATTGCTGTCTGTCACGAATCTGGGCACAGTTCTCTGTAGAAAATTCGAAAAAATCTGCCAATTTACGAGCGTGATCCTCAGATATGTACGCAACTTTCATTAGTTTTGAGTTTTTCCGTTTGAGCAAGTCTGGTGCCATCTTTAAATTCGTCTTTACGGACTGTTCTGTTTTTGACAGATTCTGCCTTTTATTTCGCATTGCCGCTTTTGTTAAGTTGAATGAGTTTCTTTGTTCCATTAACTTTCAGAAGTTTTGTGCAATGTCCAGAAGTGTTAAGAATGATTGTGTCACCTCTGAACATGTGAATTTTGATTATGCACTAACCCTCTAATGAGTTTGCTTGAAGTTTGGTGTGGCAGAAGTTTTCAAGGGTCAATAGAAGAGGGTGATATAATGTGATCGAGAAGAGTGAAAGGTCTAAGCTTGGGGATGCCCCGGTGGTTCATCCCTGCATATTTTAAGAAGACTCAAGCATCTAAGCTTGGGGATGCCCAAGGCATCCCCTTCTTCATCGACAACTTATCAGGTTTCTTCTAGTGAAACTATATTTTTATTCGGTCACATCTTATGTACTTTACTTGGAGCGTCCGTGTGCTTTTATTTTTGTTTTTGTTTTGTTATCTTAGTTCTCTGAATAAGTTCATCCTTGTGTGGGAGAGAGACACGCTCCGCTGGTTCGTATGAACACATGTGTTCTTAGCTCATAATATTCATGGCGAAGTTTCCTCTTCGTTAAATTGTTATATGGTTGGAATTGAAAAATGCTACATGTAGTAATTGGTAAAATGTCTTGGATAATGTGATACTTGGCAATTGTTGTGCTCATGTTTAAGCTCTTGCATCATATGCTTTGCACCCATTAATGAAGAAATACATAGAGCTTGCTAAAATTTGATTTGCATATTTGGTTTCTCTAAGGTCTAGATAATATCTAGTATTGAGTTTTGAACAACAAGGAAGACGGTGTAGAGTCTTATAATGTTTACAATATGTCTTTTATGTGAGTTTTGCTGCACTTGTTCATCCTTGAGTTTGCTTCAAATAAACTTGCTAGCCTAAACCTTGTATCGAGAGGGAATACTTCTCATGCATCCAAATACTTGAGCCAATATTCATGCCATTTGTGTCCACCATACCTACCTACTACATGGTATTTCTCCGCCATTCCAAAGTAAATTGCTTGAGTGCTACCTTTAAACAATTCAAAATGTATCACCTCTGATTTGTGTCAATGTTTTATAGCTCATGAGAAAGTATGTGGTGTTTATCTTTCAATCTTGTTGGGCAACTTTCACAAATGGACTAGTGGCTTCATCCGCTTATCCAATAACTTTGCAAAAAGAGCTGGCAATGGGATTTCCCAGTCCCAAATTAATTAACAAAAATAGACACTCCTCCATGGTATGTGATTGTTGGACGGCACCCGAAGGATTCGGTTAGCCATGGCTTGAGAAAGCAAAGGTGGGGAGGAGTGTCATCATAATAAAACTAAAATAAAAAGGCACTCCTTCGTGGTATGAGATTGTTGGCAGGCACCTGAGGATTCGGTTAGCCATGGTTTGTGAAAGAAAGGTTGGAAGGAGTGCCACCCAAAAATAAAATAAAATGGGAGCCGCTTTTTGAAGGTTTGTCTGGCAAGGGGGTTAGAGTACCCGCTACCATTCGTTGACAACAACAAACACCTCTCAAAACTTTACTTTTCTGCTCTCTTTATGTTTTCAAAATAAAAGCTCTAGCACAAATATAGCAATCGATGCTTCCCTCGTCGAAGGGCCATTCTTCTACTTTTATGTTGAGTCAGTCCACCTATCTCTCTCCACCTTAAGAAGCAAACACTTGTGTGAACTGTGCATTGATTCCTACATACTTGCATATTGCACTTGTTATATTACTTTATGTTGACAATATCCATGAGATATACATGTTATAAGTTGAAAGTAACCGCTGAAACTTAATCTTCCTATGTGTTGCTTCAACACCTTTACTTTGATTTATTGCTTTATGAGTTAACTCTTATGCAAGACTTATTGATGCTTGTCTTGAAGTACTATTCATGAAAAGTCTTTGTCATATGATTCAGTTGTTTACTCATGTCATTACCTTTGTTTTGATCGCTGCATTCATTACATATGTTTACAAATAGTATGATCAAGATTATGATGGCATGTCACTTCAGAAATTATCTTTGTTATCGTTTTACCTGCTCGGGACGAGCAGAACTAAGCTTGGGGATGCTGATACGTCTCCAACGTATCGATAATTTCTTATGTTCCATGCTACTTTATTGATGATACCTACATGTTTTATGCACACTTTATATCGTTTTGATGCATTTTACGGAACTAACCTATTAACAAGATGCCGAAGTGCCGGTTCTCGTTTTCTGCTGTTTTTGGTTTCAGAAATCCTAGTAACGAAATATTCTCGGAATCGGACGAAATCAAGACCCAGATTCCTATTTTTCCCGGAACCATCCAGAACACACGAGAACCGCCGGAGAGGGGCCACGGGGCCCCGGATGATACCTTGGCGCGGCCGGAGGGGGGCCGCGCCGCCCTATGGTGTGGCCCCCCGTCGGCCCTCTCGCGCCGCCTCTTCGCCTATATAAAGCCTCCGTCGCGAAAACCCTAGGGCGTACGACGAAACCCACAGAAACCTTCCAGAGCCGCCGTCATCGCGAAGCCAAGATCTGGGGGCCGGACAGGAGTCTCTGTTCCGGCACCCTGCCGGAGCGGGGAAGTGCCCCCGGAAGGCTTCTCCATCGACACCGCTGCCATCTCCACCGCCATCTTCATCACCGCTGCTGCTCCCATGAGGAGGGAGTAGTTCTCCATCGAGGCTCGGGGCTGTACCGGTAGCTATGTGGTTCATCTCTCTCCTATGTAGTTCAATACAATAATCTCATGAGCTGCCTTACATGATTGAGATTCATATGATGATGCTTGTAATCTAGATGTCATTATGCTAGTCAAGTGGGTTTTACTTATGTGATCTCCGGAGACTCCTTGTCCCACGTGTGTAAAGGTGACAGTGTGTGCACCGTGTGGGTCTCTTAGGCTATATTTCACGAAGTACTTATTCACTGTTGAAGAGCGTAGTGAAGTGCTTATTTATATCTCTTTATGATTGCAATGTGCATCGTATCACAATTTATCTATGTGCTACTCTAGCAAAGTTATTAAAGTAGTTTTATTCCTCCTGCATGTGTGCAAAGGTGACAGTGTGTGCACCGTGTTAGTACTTGGTTTATGCTATGATCATGATCTCTTGTAGATTGCGAAGTTAACTATTGCTATGATAATATTGATGTGATCTATTCCTCCTACATATGCATGAAGGTGACGAGTGTGCATGCTATGCTAGTACTTGGTTTAGTCTTTTGATCTATCTTACACTAAAGGTTACTAAAATATGAGCATTATTGTGGAGCTTGTTAACTCCGGCATTGAGGGTTCGTGTAATCCTACGCAATGTGTTCATCATCCAACAAAAGTGTAGAGTATGCATTTATCTATTCGGTTATGTGATCAATGTTGAGAGTGTCCACTAGTGAAAGTGTAATCCCTAGGCCTTGTTCCCAAATACTGCTGAGTTACTACTGCTTGTTTACTGTTTTACTCGTGTTACTACTGCTTGCAATACTACCACCATCAACTGCACGCCGACAAGCTATTTTACGGCACCGTTGCTACTTGCTCATACATATTCATACCACCTGTATTTCACTATCTCTTCGCCGAACTAGTGCACCTATTTGGTGTGTTGGGGACACAAGAGACTTCTTGCTTTGTGGTTGCGGGGTTGCATGAGAGGGATATCTTTGACCTCTTCCTCCCCGAGTTCGATAAACCTTGGGTGATCCACTTAAGGGAAACTTGCTGCTGTTCTACAAACCTCTACTCTTGGAGGCCCAACACCTGTCTACAGGAAAGGAGGGGAACGTAGACATCAAGCTAATTTTCCGGCGCCGTTGCCGGGAGGAAAGGTAAAAGGTACTCACACTCCGGACCTCGGCTACTAAGCTATTTTCCGGCGCCGTTGTAAGTACTCGAAGCTATTTCCTTTAGACTCTGCAATTGCGACATTTGGTTTCTTGTTTACACTAGTTAGGCATAATGGAAAACACCAAAAATATGAGAGATCTTTATGAACTTTATCTTGAATTAGGACATGATGTGTTTGAAGAAAGAATTAAGAAACCCATGGAACTTTATATGCATGCTAATGGGAATGTTATTACTATGAATGCTTTGAGCACCATTGTTGCTAATGTTATGGAAAATTCTAAGCTTGGGGAAGCTGGCTTTGATGAGCATGATATTTTTAGTCCCCCAAGCATTGAGGAGAAAATTTACTTTGATGATACTTTGCCTCCCATTTATGATGATTATAATGATAGTAGTCTTTTGTTACCACCTGTTATGGAGGATAAATTTGATTATGATTACAATATACCTCCTATATTTGATAGCTACTTTGTTGAATTTGCTCCCACTACAATTAATAAGAATGACTATGCCTATGTTGGGAGTAGTAATTATTTTATGCATGAGACTCATGATAAGAATGCTTTATGTGATAGTTATATTGTTGAGTTTGCTCATGTTGCTACTGAAAGTTATTATGAGAGAGGAAAATATGGTTGTAGAAATTTTCATGTTACTAAAATGCCTCTCTATGTGCTGAAATTTTTGAAGCTACACTTGTTTTATCTTCCTATGCTTGTTACTTTGCTCTTCATGAACTTGTTTATTTACAAGATTCCTTTGCATAGGAAGCATTTTAGACTTAAATGTGTTTTGAATTTGCCTCTTAATGCTCTCTTTTGCTTCAACTTCTATTTCTTGCGAGTGCATCATTAAAACTGCTGAGCCCATCTTAATGGCTATAAAGAAAGAACTTCTTGGGAGATAACCCATGTGTTTTTTTACTACAGTACTTTGTTTTATATTTGAGTCTTGGAAGTTGTTTACTACTGTAGCAACCTCTCCTTATCATGTTTTTGTGCCAAGTAAAGTTTCTATGTTAAAGTTGATGTTATATTTGGGATCGCTGCGCAGAAACAGCATTGCTGTCTGTCACGAATCTGGGCACAGTTCTCTGTAGAAAATTCGAAAAAATCTGCCAATTTACGAGCGTGATCCTCAGATATGTACGCAACTTTCATTAGTTTTGAGTTTTTCCGTTTGAGCAAGTCTGGTGCCATCTTTAAATTCGTCTTTACGGACTGTTCTGTTTTTGACAGATTCTGCCTTTTATTTCGCATTGCCGCTTTTGTTAAGTTGAATGAGTTTCTTTGTTCCATTAACTTTCAGAAGTTTTGTGCAATGTCCAGAAGTGTTAAGAATGATTGTGTCACCTCTGAACATGTGAATTTTGATTATGCACTAACCCTCTAATGAGTTTGCTTGAAGTTTGGTGTGGCAGAAGTTTTCAAGGGTCAATAGAAGAGGGTGATATAATGTGATCGAGAAGAGTGAAAGGTCTAAGCTTGGGGATGCCCCGGTGGTTCATCCCTGCATATTTTAAGAAGACTCAAGCATCTAAGCTTGGGGATGCCCAAGGCATCCCCTTCTTCATCGACAACTTATCGGGTTTCTTCTAGTGAAACTATATTTTTATTCGGTCACATCTTATGTACTTTACTTGGAGCGTCTGTGTGCTTTTATTTTTGTTTTTGTTTTGTTATCTTAGTTCTCTGAATAAGTTCATCCTTGTGTGGGAGAGAGACACGCTCCGCTGGTTCGTATGAACACATGTGTTCTTAGCTCATAATATTCATGGCGAAGTTTCCTCTTCGTTAAATTGTTATATGGTTGGAATTGAAAAATGCTACATGTAGTAATTGGTAAAATGTCTTGGATAATGTGATACTTGGCAATTGTTGTGCTCATGTTTAAGCTCTTGCATCATATGCTTTGCACCCATTAATGAAGAAATACATAGAGCTTGCTAAAATTTGATTTGCATATTTGGTTTCTCTAAGGTCTAGATAATATCTAGTATTGAGTTTTGAACAACAAGGAAGACGGTGTAGAGTCTTATAATGTTTACAATATGTCTTTTATGTGAGTTTTGCTGCACTTGTTCATCCTTGAGTTTGCTTCAAATAAACTTGCTAGCCTAAACCTTGTATCGAGAGGGAATACTTCTCATGCATCCAAATACTTGAGCCAATATTCATGCCATTTGTGTCCACCATACCTACCTACTACATGGTATTTCTCCGCCATTCCAAAGTAAATTGCTTGAGTGCTACCTTTAAACAATTCAAAATGTATCACCTCTGATTTGTGTCAATGTTTTATAGCTCATGAGAAAGTATGTGGTGTTTATCTTTCAATCTTGTTGGGCAACTTTCACAAATGGACTAGTGGCTTCATCCGCTTATCCAATAACTTTGCAAAAAGAGCTGGCAATGGGATTTCCCAGTCCCAAATTAATTAACAAAAATAGACACTCCTCCATGGTATGTGATTGTTGGACGGCACCCGAAGGATTCGGTTAGCCATGGCTTGAGAAAGCAAAGGTGGGGAGGAGTGTCATCATAATAAAACTAAAATAAAAAGGCACTCCTTCGTGGTATGAGATTGTTGGCGGGCACTCGAGGATTCGGTTAGCCATGGTTTGTGAAAGAAAGGTTGGAAGGAGTGCCACCCAAAAATAAAATAAAATGGGAGCCGCTTTTTGAAGGTTTGTCGGCAAGGGGGTTAGAGTACCCGCTACCATTCGTTGACAACAACAAACACCTCTCAAAACTTTACTTTTACTGCTCTCTTTATGTTTTCAAAATAAAAGCTCTAGCACAAATATAGCAATCGATGCTTCCCTCGTCGAAGGGCCATTCTTCTACTTTTATGTTGAGTCAGTCCACCTATCTCTCTCCACCTTAAGAAGCAAACACTTGTGTGAACTGTGCATTGATTCCTACATACTTGCATATTGCACTTGTTATATTACTTTATGTTGACAATATCCATGAGATATACATGTTATAAGTTGAAAGTAACAGCTGAAACTTAATCTTCCTATGTGTTGCTTCAACACCTTTACTTTGATTTATTGCTTTATGAGTTAACTCTTATGCAAGACTTATTGATGCTTGTCTTGAAGTACTATTCATGAAAAGTCTTTGTCATATGATTCAGTTGTTTACTCATGTCATTACCTTTGTTTTGATCGCTGCATTCATTACATATGTTTACAAATAGTATGATCAAGATTATGATGGCATGTCACTTCAGAAATTATCTTTGTTATCGTTTTACCCGCTCGGGACGAGCAGAACTAAGCTTGGGGATGCTGATACGTCTCCAACGTATCGATAATTTCTTATGTTCCATGCTACTTTATTGATGATACCTACATGTTTTATGCACACTTTATATCGTTTTGATGCATTTTACTGGAACTAACCTATTAACAAGATGCCGAAGTGCCGGTTCCGTTTTCTCGCTGTTTTTGGTTTCAGAAATCCTAGTAACGAAATATTCTCGGAATCGGACGAAATCAAGACCCGGATTCCTATTTTTCCCGGAACCATCCAGAACACACGAGAACCACCGGAGAGGGGCCACGGGGCCCCGGATGATACCTTGGCGCGGCCAGAGGGGGGGCCGCGCCGCCCTATGGTGTGGCCCCCCTGTCAGCCCTCCTGCGCCGCCTCTTCGCCTATATAAAGCCTCCGTCGCGAAAACCCTAGGGCGTACGACGAAACCCACAGAAACCTTCCAGAGCCGCCGTCATCGCGAAGCCAAGATCTGGGGGACAGGAGTCTCTATTCCGGCACCCTGCCGGAGCGGGGAAGTGCCCCCGGAAGGCTTCTCCATCGACACCGCTGCCATCTCCACCGCCATCTTCATCACCGCTGCTGCTCCCATGAGGAGGGAGTAGTTCTCCATCGAGGCTCGGGGCTGTACCGGTAGCTATGTGGTTCATCTCTCTCCTATGTAGTTCAATACAATAATCTCATGAGCTGCCTTACATGATTGAGATTCATATGATGATGCTTGTAATCTAGATGTCATTATGCTAGTCAAGTGGGTTTTACTTATGTGATCTCCGGAGACTCCTTGTCCCACGTGTGTAAAGGTGACGAGTGTGTGCACCGTGTGGGTCTCTTAGGCTATATTTCACGAAGTACTTATTCACCTGTTGAAGAGCGTAGTGAAGTGCTTATTTATATCTCTTTATGATTGCAATGTGCATCGTATCACAATTTATCTATGTGCTACTCTAGCAAAGTTATTAAAGTAGTTTTATTCCTCCTGCATGTGTGCAAAGGTGACGAGTGTGTGCACCGTGTTAGTACTTGGTTTATGCTATGATCATGATCTCTTGTAGATTGCGAAGTTAACTATTGCTATGATAA
Organism: Lolium rigidum; assembly: GCF_022539505.1. Taxonomy (NCBI): domain Eukaryota; kingdom Viridiplantae; phylum Streptophyta; class Magnoliopsida; order Poales; family Poaceae; genus Lolium; species Lolium rigidum. The sequence continues at coordinate 136,258,158 of NC_061510.1, read as the reverse complement.
TATTGATGTGATCTATTCCTCCTACATATGCATGAAGGTGACGAGTGTGCATGCTATGCTAGTACTTGGTTTAGTCTTTTGATCTATCTTACACTAAAGGTTACTAAAATATGAGCATTATTGTGGAGCTTGTTAACTCCGGCATTGAGGGTTCGTGTAATCCTACGCAATGTGTTCATCATCCAACAAAAGTGTAGAGTATGCATTTATCTATTCTGTTATGTGATCAATGTTGAGAGTGTCCACTAGTGAAAGTGTAATCCCTAGGCCTTGTTCCCAAATACTGCTGAGTTACTACTTGCTTGTTTCTTGTTTTACTCTGTGTTACTACTGCTGCAATACTACCACCATCAACTGCACGCCAGCAAGCTATTTTCTGGCACCGTTGCTACTGCTCATACATATTCATACCACCTGTATTTCACTATCTCTTCGCCGAACTAGTGCACCTATTTGGTGTGTTGGGGACACAAGAGACTTCTTGCTTTGTGGTTGCGGGGTTGCATGAGAGGGATATCTTTGACCTCTTCCTCCCTGAGTTCGATAAACCTTGGGTGATCCACTTAAGGGAAACTTGCTGCTGTTCTACAAACCTCTACTCTTGGAGGCCCAACACTGTCTACAGGAAAGGAGGGGGAACGTAGACATCAGTGGCGGTGACCGAGAGGGCGGTGGCGAAAGGGGGGACGCAGTGACCGCGCGCGTGACCGAGAGACCGGTGGCGGTGACCGAGAGGGCGGTGGCGGTGCCGAGGACACATAACCCTCGCCACCCCCTCTCGATCCCAAAATAAAATAATTCTTGTTAATTAAGTTAAAAGATTTGTTAAGTTAAAATTTTGTTAAGTCTAAATTTTGTTAAGTTAAAATTTTGTTAAGTCAAAATTTTGTTAAGTAAAATTTTTCTTAAGTCAAAATTTTGTTAAGTCAAGATTTTGTTAATTAAGTATACAAAATTTTGTTAGTATACAAAATTTTAGTTACAAAATTTTGTTAAGTCAAGATTTTGTTAAGTATACCGTTTTTGTTAAACTAATTAACTAGTTAAAATTAAAAAGAACAAAAAAAACACAAAAAAAGAAAAAAATCCGGCCCGGCCCTCTCTCTCCTTTGCGCGGGCGGCGTCTGGCGCGCGGCGGCGACGTGTGCGGGCGGCCGGCCGGGCGCACGTCTGCGGCGCGGCGCGCAAGGTCCGGCGGCGGCGGCGGCGCGCGCGCGCGCGCGGCGGCGGCATCGCGTCGTCTAGATCTGGCGGCGGCGTGTGCGCGCAGGGCCGGCGGCGCGCGGCGTGTGTGTGTGCAGGCCGGGGGTGTTCGGCGTCGCGCGTATGCAGGGGACGACGACGACGTACGGCGGGGCGGGGCGCGGGAAGAAGGTCGACGGAGGGCGGCGGTCGGCGACGAGGACGGCGCGCGGCGGAGGCAGTTCGATCGGCGGAGACGACGAAGAGGCGCGGCAGTTCGGCGGAAGAAGAAGAGGAAGAAAAGCAGTGCGCGCCGCCCGCGCGTATTTATAGCCGTGGGCCTTTGGTCGCGGTTGGGGTCCCCAACCGCGACTAAAGGGTGGCCTTTAGTCGCGGTTGGGGACCCCAACCGCGACCAAAGCTCAATTTTCGGCGGTTTTGGTTTCCCGCGGAAAAGACCCTTTGGTCGCGGTTGGCCAGGCCAACCGCGACTAAAGGTATTTTTTCAAATTACTTTTCTTTTTCAAATTACTTTTCTGAAAATTACAAATAATATATCAAAAAGTAAAGAAAAATAAAACTAATTCATTTCAAAATCTGAAAAATACAAATAATATATCAATAAATTCAGAAAAATAAAACTAATTCATTTAAAAATCTTAAAAATACATATAATATATCAATAAATTCAGAAAAATAAAACTAATTCAATTCAAAATCTTAAAAATACAAATAATATATCAAAAAATTCGAGAAAAATAAAACTAATTCAATTCAAAATCTTAAAAATACAAATAATATATCAAAAAATTCAGAAAAATAAAACTAATTCATTTAAAAATCTTAAAAATACAAATAATATATCAAAAAATTCAGAAAAATAAAACTAATTCATTTAAAAATCTTAAAAATACAAGTAATATATCAAAAAATTCAGAAAAATAAAACTAATTCATTTAAAAATCTTTCCGCCTCCCTCTTCCCACCAGTTCTTCCCGGCCGCCTCTGTCTTTCCGCCGGCCTCCTCTTCCCGTCTCTGTCTTTCCGCCGGCCCCTCTTCCCGCCTCTGTCTTTCCGCCGGCCCCTCTTCCCGCCTCTGTCTTTCCGCCGGCCCCTCTTCCCGCCTCTGTCTTCCCGCCAATTTCTTCTCGCCTCTTTCTTCCCGCCAATTTCTTCCCGCCAATTTCTTCCCGCCAATTTCTTCCCGCCTCTTTCTTCCCGCCACTTTCTTCCCGCCTCTTTCTTCCCGCCACTTTCTTCCCGCCAATTTCTTCCCGCCTCTTTCTTCCCGCCTCTTTCTTCCCGCCAATTTCTTCCCGCCTCTTTCTTCCCGCCTCTTTCTTCCCGCCACTTTCTTCCCGCCTCCTGTCTTCCCGCTCCCATTTTTCCCGCCATTTCTCACTACATATATGTAGCCCGGCTTAGCCAGCATTATCACATCTCTACAATCTCTCATCAATCTCTCATGGCTTCCACCGCACCCACTCTAACCTACCGGCAGGTGGAGGAGCTTTGCGCCTCGAACTACCCTTGTCCACCGGGCTACCGCGTTCCCGCCGGGCCGGAGCCTAAGCGACGGCGGCGTGCCGGTCCCTCCCGTCCCTCGGGTGTCGCGCGCCGGGCGGCCATCACGAACCACTACTACCTCGACCTCACGCCGGAGCAGCGGATGAATCCCCGCCGGCATCCCGATAACCGAGCATACTTGGGACGCCTTCTTCATCAATCGGCGTGAGAGGGCGCTCGCCGGGTATGAGGAGGACGGTCCGCCTCCCGGGAACTTCCACGAGGCCGGCCGTCGGCTATGGTGGTACGGTCGGACTCTGCGAGCGTCATGGACTACTTCACGGCCGGCGATATCCCCGCCTGCGCTACCCTCGGTTCGAGCCACGAGCGCCGCCCGACGACGAGCGACGACAGCGGCGACGACGACGGCGGCAACCTAGAAGGCGACGACTACCGAGTACAACGGCGGCGACTATGAAGACTACGAGTATGCATATTATACGCCTAGGCGGGAGTATGACTAAATCACTCCAAATTTCATGTATCATCGGTGCTATCTCGAATCAATCAAATCATTCGAAAATGGACACCGAGAACACATCACGGATAATATAATTCACATGATCCATTCAACAAAGTTTGGTACAATAAATTATTACACATCATTTCTTCCCTTGTGTCCCCGCTTGCTTACGATTGGGCCGTATCCATGGAGCATCCTCATCATTTAACTTAATGCTTGGGTCGGTGTTCACTTTGAAGGGCGGAATTTCAGCAAACATATTATAATCTTCGACATGTCTGTCTTGTCCTCCACTCCCACGATGTTTCTTTTCCCTGAAAGAACAATGTGGCGCTTTGGATCATCGCATGATGTACTTGATCGTTTTCTTATCTTTCCGTTTCCTCGGTTTGCTACTCATGTCCTTCGGATAGAAAACCCGAGCGACATCTTTCGCTAGGACGAATGGTTCGTCAAGGTAACCAAGATTGTTGAAATCCACCATTGTCATTCCGTATTGCTGGTCCACCTTTACCCCACCTCCTGTTAGCTTGAACCATTTGCACCGGAACAAAGGGACCTTGAAGGAGGGTCCATAGTCAAGTTCCCATATCTCCTCTATGTAACCATAATATGTGACCTTTTGCCCATTCTCGGTTGCTTGCATCAAAGCGGACACCACTTGTTTTGGTTGGTGCTCTTTTTATCTTGGGCGATCGTGTAAAATGTATTCCCATTTATCTCGTACCCTTGGAAAGTCGTTATAGTCGAAGATGGTGTCTTGGCCAACATGTACAGCTGATCTACAACCTTATTGTCATGCATTAAATGTTTTCTCAACCAACTGCCGAAAGTCTCCATGTGGGCCTTCCTAATCCGGGATTCGAGGCTTCCCGGGTTGTCCGAGCGTAAAATATTCTTGTGTTTCTCAAAGTACGGAGCCACCAAGCTGGAATTGGTCGAAGCGTGTGGTGTGCTTCGGTCGAGAGAATGGCCGTCCATACATATCGTTGATTTCCTTCCGATCGTGCCTTTTCCACTTAGTCTCCCCTCGTGCCGCGATCGAGGAAGACCAATCGGCTTAAGGTCGGGAACAAAGTCAACACAAAACTCAATTACCTCCTCATTTCCATAGCCCTTGGCGATGCTTCCTTCCGGCCTAGCACGGTTACGAACATATTTCTTTAATATTCCCATGAACCTCTCGAAGGGGAACATATTGTGTAGAAATACGGGACCGAGAATGGAAATCTCTTCGACTAGGTGAACCGGGAGGTGCGTCATAATGTTGAAGAAGGATGGCGGGAACACCAACTCGAAGCCGACAAGACATTGGACCACATCGTTCACGTAACCGTGGTAGAACTCTGGATTGATTACCTTCGAGAGATTGCATTGAGGAATGCACATAGCTTCACAATGGCTACTCGAACATTTTCCGGCAGGAGCCCCTCAAAGCAATCGGAAGCAATTGCGTCATAATCACGTGGCGGTCGTGAGACTTCGGGTTTTGGAACTTTTTCTCCGCCATGTTTATTATTCCCTTTATATTGGACGAGAATCCGGACGGGACCTTCATACTGCTCGGGCATTCAAAAAAGATGACCTTCTCTTCTTTGGTCGGAGCGTAGGCGGCACGACCTTGAAACCATTCCGGATGCGGAGTTATCGGGGTCTTTCAAACGTTACGGGTCTGCCGTGCTTCCTTTGTATCATTTGTCTTCCCATACACGCCCAAGAAGCTTAGGAGGTTCACGCAAATATTCTTCGTAACGTGCATCACGTCGATTGCGGAAGCGGACTTCTAGGACTTTCCAATATTCTAGCTCCCGGAATATAGATTTCTTCTTCCACATGGGTGCGTGCCCGTCGGCTCCCTTCGGAATTGATTGTCCGCCGGGACCCTTTCCAAAGATGACTTTCAAATCCTTGACCATATCAAATACCTCGGCACCGGTGCGTTCCGCGAGCTTCGGCCGGTGATCTGCCTTGCCGTTGTAATGCTTGCCTCTCTTTCTTCTCGGATGAATTTTCGGAAGAAATCGACGATGCCCAAGGTACACGTTCTTCTTACAATTTGGCAAATGTACACTGTCGGTCTCATGTAAGCGGTGCGTGCATGCATTGTATCCCTTATTTGATCTGTCCGAAAGGTTACTAAGAGCGAGGCCAATCGTTGATGGTTACGAAAAGCAACGCTCGTAGGTCAAATTCCTCTTCTTTGTGCTCATCCCACACACGGACACCAGGTCTTCCCCACAGCTGTAAAAGTTCATCAACTAATGGCCTTAGGTACACATCGATATCGTTGCCGGGTTGCTTCGGACCTTGGATGAGCACTGGCATCATAATGAACTTCCGCTTCATGGACAACCAAGGAGGAAGGTTGTAGATACATAGAGTCACGGGCCAGGTGCTATGGCTGGAGCTCGCTCGCCAAAAGGATTCATGCCATCTGTACTTAGACCAAATCTTATGTTCCTTGCGTCGGCTGCAAAATCTTTAAACTCTCTGTCGATCTTTCTCCATTGCGTTCCATCTGCGGGGTGTCTCAACTCCCCGTCCGAGCTTACGGTCCTCTTTGTGCCATCGCAACAACTTGGCATGCTCTTTGTTCCCGAACGGACGTTTCAACCGTGGTATTATAGGAGCATACCACATCACCTTGGCGGGAACCTTCTTCCTGGGTTTCGGCCCTCAACATCGTCACCGGGGTCATCGCCTCGATCTTATAACGCAATGCGGTGCATACCGGGCATTCATTCAAACTCTCGTATTCACCGCGGTAGAGGATGCGGTCGTTGATGCATGCATGTATCTTCAGAACCTCTAAACCTAGAGGGCGAGACAACCTTCTTTGCTTCGTACGTACTGGCGGGCAACTCGTTATTCTTTGGAAACATATTCTTCAACATTTTCAGCAAGTTTTCAAATGCCGAGTCGGCTACACCTGCTGTGCCTTCCATTTCAGCAAATCCGGTGTGCAGCCCGGCTTTTTCGGACCATCATCGCATCCGGGGTACAACGCCTTTCACGTGATCCTCTAACATGCGATCCAAATTCTCCCTCTCCTTTTCAGTTTCGCAGCGTCTCCGTGCATCAGCAATGGTCCGACCAAGATCATCAAAGGGCTCATCACGTGCCTCTTCTTCACCTTCCCCTTCACCTTCAACATCCTCCATGAAAGTATCACCGAAATGAGCAAGATAGCTTTCATCGATGAAATCATCCCCTTCTTCATCCTCTTCCATTATAACCCCTCTTTCTCCATGCTTGGTCCAACAATTATAGCTTGGCATGAAACCATGCCGAATCAGGTGCGAGTGAACTTCCCTTGAGGAAGAGTAACCCTTCGATTCTTACGGCCAACACATGGACGAGATAACAAAACCCCCACCTTGTTGGCATTAGCCCCACTACGAGGAAATCTTTCAAACCCGTAGTGAATTCGCTGGAGAGTCGGTTAGCGTACATCCATTGCCGATTCATCTGCATTATTATAATATAAAATATATAATTAACCATCATGCATTTGTTAAACTAAATAGAAATTAAACAATGAACTACACACATATGCATATTTTATCAATGACACATATATATGAAAGGTTCAAGTTGTTGCTAACCGCGATCGAGGAGGAAAAAATAAATGAGGAAGCTCGATCAAGTGTGGCTCCGACACTTCATATCATATTTGTTTCATGCTCTTGGGACATTTCATCAAACACCTTGTGTGCATAAGAGGAGCCAAAAGCAAACCCTACACCCCCTTGTGAAGTTTGTGAAGAGAAGTGGCTCCAAATGGCTAAGTGCTGCGGGCTGAGTGGTATATATAGGGGAGGGGCTTTAGTCGCGGTTGGCCAGGCCAACCGCGACTAAAGGCCTTTGGGCCAGGCCTGAGGACATTTAGTCGCGGTTGGCACTGGCCAACCGCGACTAAAGCCCCTCCCGTCCACCAGCTGGCCACCGAGCACCCTGGGCCCAGAGCCTTTGGTCGCGGTTCGCCACCCGAGCCGCGACTAAAGGTCCCATTGGTCGCGGTTCTTGCATTTCCGCGACTAATGGGGCTGTCCGGAAGGCCTTTTTTCTACCAGTGTCTCCGCCTCTTACCTGGCCGACTGTGAACCTCCACGCTGGGACAGATTGCTCGAATGTGGGGAAATGGAGACGAGATTTTGGACCGTGACCCGTGCGGTGATATACTAGGTTCAAATTGCCAACACCGAAAATGAGCCCACGATCCGCGTATATAGAGTTTTCAGAGGTGTTTTGCATACCAGACTATATACGGTCAATGCGCTAGCAGTTGGGGAAAATTCACCTCGTGCCAACACATTTAGCCGATAGACTCGTCGGAGTCCTCACAAATTTTAGCGAACTTCCAACATAATCCGCTCGGAGATTGGAAAAATCGGACAGTGCTCGCCGAAATTGCCGGGAGGTTGGACTCATGCGGAGCGGGGGCGGAGAGCTGTACTCCGTGCCGAACTGGGGCCGGTGAACACGGGGCGGCCGCCGAGTGGCGAGGAGAAGAGGGCCTAGGGTTTCCCCCTGCAGCCCGCCCCCACCCATACCTCCGCCGCCGGCATGGCTCACCACCACCTCGTCACCCGCCGTGCCGCCGTCGAGCCGAGCCCGAGCGCCGCCACCGAGGCCCCCGACGAGAGGGACGCGCCCTGGCCCAAGGAGGAATACCCTCGTCCAAACCCCGCGTGCGAGAGGACGAGAAGTCCCAGCCGGCACCGGTGCTGACCAGGCTTTGCTTGGCCGCGCCCCCTGGCGGCAGCGAGGGAGAGGAGAGGGAGAGTGGTGGTAGCGGCGCGGTTTCTAGGGTTGCTCCCGGACGCCACACGGGGGCGACTCGGGAGGGGGGCTCTTACCAGGTAGATTATTCCTACAAACACTGGAGCGAGCCCAAGGAGCGCCGCCGTCCCCTCGTCCCTCCATCACTGGAGCTTGTCGAGGTAGAGCTTGTTGTAGTATACAAACTTATTCAACCTACTACCTTCCATCGCTACCAAACTCAAAGTTACTGCTACTTAGCTTGCTTGGTGTCGCTATTACAAGCCAAAATAGATGCAGACCAATTGATCACAACAATCTCACTGTCTGGCGCTGCTGTTCCACAATATATCACAAGAGTCATGTAAGTAAGAGCACCTCCAGCCGCCTTCCCGACAAGGCCCCCATGAGCCTATTTTTTCATCCAGACGGTGAAAAATGAATCAGTCGCGTCCCCGGATCCTCATTTTTGCCCAGATTTGGGCTTTCATCCATCCGACGAGCCCATATCAACCCTGCCCCCAGGGGCGCGCTCGGGGAGTCCGGAGGAAACAAAAGTGCGGGAATCGTCGAGGAAAGCTCCCGCGCGCCTGGTGACCCTGACCTGTCGGCGAGAAGAGAGATCGTCATCCTCATCGCATCATGTTCCGCGTGCTGTAAAAGTCTACCGCCGATCAGTCGTCGCCCCGGCGCGTAGCTTGCATGCGATGAATTAATGTCGTCTCCTCGCATTCACGCCTGCTCCCCTCTATTTATCATGGAGCTACCACGCCTGCTCGCATTCACCACTGTCGTTTCACCTCTCTCCCCTCTCTTCTCGTCCAACAAACATCGGCTCCAATGGCGAATAGGTTCCCCGGCAACGGTGCGACGAATAATGGCTTCGGCCGGCGGTCCCTCAATCAGTTGGAGGGGCGGCTGCTGTACATGGCCGGCTACCCAGCTCTGTCGGACTTCCGCGCTCCTGGCGGTTGGCGGCTGAGTGCGGGAGCCATGCCAATCCCGCCGCCGCCGCAAGGCGACGACCTTGTGCCGGAGATCGAGTCGGAGCTCGCCAACATGAGCGACAAGCAGCGCGCCGAGGACCGGCCCTTCCCCGAGAACTACGCGACGTGGACGCAGTACTTCCACGAAAGGTACGAGCGGGAGCTGGCCTCCTACGACAGTCCTCCTCCCCCTCCCGCGCGCAACAACGTCGTTGGCCACCGTTGTTGGTGGAGCGCGTCAGGGCGCACGGTGCAGGCCATCCTCGCGCACATGGAGGGCGGCAACTACCCCGTGTTGGAGATGCCGCCGCCGAGGCTGGTGCCCTCCATGTCGCAACGACACGGGAGCTCCTGGATGCCACAACGCATGGCGTCGTCTTCGTCATCGGGCGCCGCGTCAGGGTCGGCGACGAGGTCGTCTGGATCGGCTCCTCCTGCGACGCCAAGAAGCGGCCTGCGCCCCGTCAAGACGGAGCCCGCGTCTACGCCGATCAACTGAGGACACATCGCCGATGCCCTTGTCATCCACGAGGGGCGTGCCCCATCTCCATCACGCGGGCGGAAGACGAAGAGGGAGGCCGCAACGGCGACCGACCACACCGCTGAGCAGGCCGCAACCGCGAAGGAGGCCGTGATCCGTCAGGCGATCGTGAGGTCGCTGAACGATCTCGTCCCCGCCAACAACGCCCTGCCCATGGACGCGGCTCTCGCCTGGTCCAGGCAGGAGTGGGAGAGGGAAGAGGCGGGGCAGCAGCGCCGACTGTTGGAGGAGGCGGTCGGGTGGCACCGCGCTGCACCCGCACCCCTCATCAAGCTGGAGGACATCAGCGACGACGAGTGGTACCGGCCGTCGCCGTTGCCGCCACGCCTCGGCGACCCTGGCCAGGGTTTGAGCCGTTGGGGAGCCGCCGGCTAGAGCAGCAGCCAGCAGGCGCCGCCTAAGGACAACGACGACTCCGACGATGGCAGCGACTACACTGCATTCTACCGCTAGTTCGGCATGTAGAACGATGTGTTTTATGTTTAATTAATATGTCCCCCCTAGCCGAATACAAATATATTACGAATTCGGCCCTATATCTGTACGAACTCTCCTATATATGTTAAATATTTCTAAATTTAGGCTAAGTTTGAATGAATTTCGTCATGTTACCAACAAATTTGGCCTATCGCCAGGATTTCCCCGGACCCACCGCAGGGAAAATGGCCACAAACCGAAATTTACATCCATCCAGTGCTATTTAGCACCGGATTTCAGCCTAAGGAGCCCAAACGACCGGAGGTGTTCTAACACTGGTGTGGCAGGAAGCCAAACATGCTCATCCTATCTGCAAAACTAGGAACAGTGAAAACAATGATGAGCCATCTAAAGGGAGTAGTAACATAATTTCACACACAAAAATGCGATTTCTTCCTATCTTATAGGGTTCTTGGTTCCAAATAGACTTTGAACATTTGAGCTGCTCTACGGACTACGGTGTTGCATCATCAGTTCAGCAGTACCATCAACGGGAAAATACAGGGATTACGCATAAGCAAGTAATCGGAACCCCCCAAAACAGCAGTACAACTGAGGATTTGTTCCGGTTCAGGGTTGGGCGTGGCAGGGCAATGTGAGTCCGATGAAGGAGGAAGGTCCCAAATCGGGAGGAAACGGACGCAGAGACTGAGAGACACCTCAAATTTCAAATGCCTTACGTCTGGAGGTGCTGTCGGGGGCGACATCGGCGATGAGGCGGCGGCGAGCCGCTACCGCCGGTGACCCTTCGCCTCGGCTTCTCCCTTGCCGTCGAGCTCTTAAATGCGGCCTCTCGCGGGGTGAAGTGATCCCCGAGGAGGCGAGGAGGGCAAGGAGCGACGGCGGTAGAGGGTTTGGAAACCGAGCAGGCGCAGAGCGTGGTGGTGATGGAGAACGGATGGGCTCGGCCTGGGCTGAAAATGATTGCTAGCGCGCGCGATTTGATTCGCTGGGCTCGGCCCATTTACGTCCAGAAGAGATTTCACAAGCGCATGAGTTTGTGAGGCGGATCCCTATGGCAAATCCTATACACCGACCAGGTCGGCCGCTACCGCGCGCCGCACATCCCCCGCGCGCGGTATGGGCCGGCCTGGTCGGCCCAGTTCGCCTCTTTTTTCTGTTTCTGTTTCTGTTTCTTTTCTTTTTTCTTTCCTTTCCTTTTCCTTTTTTATTTTCTGTTTCTTTTTTTGTTTTGTTTCTATTTTGTTTATTTTTATTTTTGTTCAAATTTGAAAATATTTCAAATTCAGAAAATTTCAAAATTGAAAACTGTTCAAAATTTTAAAAATATTCAAATTTTAAAACGTTCAAATTTTAAAACTGTTTAAATATAAAATGTTCAAATTTGAAATCTGTTCGAATTTGAAAAATGTTCAAATACAAAAAGTTCAAATTTGAAATCCGTTCAAATTTGAAAAATGTTCAAATACAAAAATGTTCAAATTATAAAAGCGTTCAAATTTGGAAAAATGTTCAAATTCAAAAAATGTTCATAACTAAGAATGTTAACTTTTGGAAAAAGTAAATTTTATAAATTTTAAATTTTTCAAATTTAAATTATATCCATATCCGAAAATGTTCAAATTTCGAAAAAAATAAGACAAAATCTGAACATTTTTATAATTTCCAAAATTTTGAATCTGAACAGATTTTGAAATTTTGTTCTCCAAAATATATTTTTTAAAAGTTAGATATTAAAAAAGAAAAACATTGAAAAAAGAAACAGCAAAAAAAGAAAAAAAAACGTACATACTGCTAATGGGCCGCGGCCCATCCAACCGGCCTGGTCGGTGGGGTGTGCGGTGGCCCGTACTCACCGACCAGGTCGGTGTACAGCACTCCCCGATCCCTATTCTCCGCTCAACGCGGGAGCGACCGGTGGCTCCGCTCAGAGCGGGATAGAGTTGGGCCGGCCCATTAGCGACGGAATTGGTTTCCCTTCATTTTTTTCTTCAGTTTTCTCATTTTCTACTGATTTTTCATTTGGTTCTCCTGGTTTTTTTTTCCTCCAGTTTTTTTGTTTTGCTGATTGGTTTATACTGAACTTTCCAAATTTTGAAATTTTTCGAATTGGAACGTTTTTTACTTTTGAATATTTTTAGATTTAAACTTTTTAAAATTTAAACAATTTTTATTTTGAACACTTTTAGATATGAACATTTTTCGCGTTTGAAAATTTGTCAGATTTGTTTTTTTGTTTTGATTATAAATTTGTTTAAATTCAAAAATTGTTCAAATTTGAAAATTGTTCAAATTTGAAATTTGTTTAAATATGAATTTTGTTCGGTTTTAAAATTCTTAGTTTTTAAAAGTAAACAATTTTCAAATTTGAATATTTTTAAATTTGAACATTTCTAAAATGTGAACATTTTTCAATTTTAAATAGCTTTCAAATTTGAACAATTTTCAAATCTAATTTTTTTTCTAGTTTGAACATTTTCAAAGTCTGAACAATTTCTAGATTCGAACATTTATTTAAATTTTAAATATAAAAAAAAACAGAGAAAACCATAACGATAGTATTCAAGGATTTGAGTCCTGAACAACCGGAGGTCTAGCGATCGCAGACCCAAATGGGCCATCCCAAGTCGTGATCCTTAAGCGATTCGGTCCTTTGCATCGCTTAAAGCGATGTATAGGAGCACCCGTTTGTTCGTCTGTGTAGAAAAAAGCTATTCAGCAGCCACGTCATGGATCTATTTTTTGCAAGGAATCAGAGAGTCTTTTATTACTCCTTTAGTCTATAAAAATCTAAAAAAGGATGTATCGGCTTTGGACAAATTTGGATATATCTAGATACTAAAAAGAGTTCAGATACGTCTAACTTTTAACAAAGTTAGGACATCTTTTTATAGTCGGAGGGAGAATTATTCCTTAACAATAGTTCCGTGCCTGCTCAGCTATAAGACTGACCACAAGAAAGTCTGGAGGTACATCTATACCAATATAAAAAAGCACAGAGGGGGCAGAACTAACGGAACACGGCCATCAGATGGCCATCTAACGCTCCAAATCTCCACCATAATTAGCGCTAAAACAGCTCAGGCTGACAATTAGCGCTAAAACAGCACAGGCTGACAACTCCCCACCGCTAATCACCTGGCCCTAATCCCTCAAACAACGCCGCCGCACCGCGGCCCGTCGCCCGTCGTCCGACACACGTCGCCCGCTGCACGTCCCGTCGCCCGTCGCCACGTCGCCAGTGTCGTCCCTCACAAGCGCGGACGCAGCCGCACGTCTGCCTCCGCCCCTCAGTTGATCCTGCCGCCGCCGTGCGCGAGCCCGCCCGGCTTCTCTGCATCCTAACGGGTCTGCACTATCTCCCTCGCACCTTCACGGCGTGCTGCTTGTCATCTCCTACTTCTCGCTGCTTGTCATCTCCTACTTCTCGCTGGATCTTTGAACAGGGAAAAGTGTGCAGGTACAATTCAATATGCATGTCACCTGTTCGACATAATGTGCAAAAGATATTTGATCATGACATCGCGGCTTCTGTATTCTGATTTTTATTGTATGGATGCTTTGAGAGTTGAGACGTAGGAGAAATAGCTTGCTACCCCTAACAAATTTCCGAGTGTCTTATTTGTGCATCATGAAAGGACGCAGCAGTATTATTAGATCGTTATTATTAGAGAAAAATCTACCAAGGGCTGTGTGAATACTGACGTAGCTCTTCCAAAGAATAGGAAACATCATTCTCTATTTATTTTGTATGGATCAATTGTCTCTTTAATTTTAGTACACTGGAAAAATATAATGCAGCAGTTAGTCTTGGTCCTACATTTCTAAGCCTCTGTTCTATCTTCCTGATGTTTATTTGTTCCTTGTGCACTAACAGATGGGCTACATTCAGATGCACTAAGGCTTCTCTGCATCGCCGTCCGACATCACATCCCCTGCACTGTCGTCTTGCTGGCCGGTCGCCCCTTGGTCGACTACAGAATCCCACACGGCGCAAGAGCCAACGCTGCAGACCTGCAGATGCATTGGACACTGCAAAATCAAGGTCTTTTTTCAAAATTCATTGCCAACTACTTTCTAATGCATCTTTGTTTATTATTATATTGACCATGTAATCGAGAATGAGTTGATTTACCATGTAAGAGAATACTTGGAATTCAGATAAGATGCTTTGATGCAATATTTCCCCTTCGTTCACTAGATTAAGAAAATAAAGTTTTCTTGAACGGTGTTATCTGTCGACATTACTTGTTTCCTTATTTCAGTGTGCCAATGTCAATAATATGAATCTTGAATTGCACAACCGGGCTCATAGGCAGGTGTCGACGTGGTGTAGAGAGTGGAGCCTCTTCTAATTGTTTTGGAATAATCTCAAGGAGTAGGGAGCAACCGGTTATCTCCTTTGCTATTGATACTCCCCTCTGGTAGTTCAGTTAGTTTACTATTGAGGCTTACTAATTGTAAATCATTTTTAGATATTTCCGGCGTCGTGACGTATGTTGGCCCAGCTGAGGCTGATTTTTGTGCCCCTAGCGGCATGAGGGAGATCGCTATAGTTGATAGCGGACACAACACAATCTTCCTGCGTTTTTTTGGTGAGTCTGCTTATCTACTCGGCGATCAGTTGTTATCTGCAGAACAGAACAATGCAGTTGTTGTGGCCTTCAACATGAAGGTTGTTCATCAATCAAGTAAGCCAATTACTTATGTACTCAAATTTAAATATTAAATCCAGATATGTTGACATTATTGATTATTTTTTGAGAGTCACTTGATAACACCAGTGCCACCACTGTCACATTTGAGCCATGCCCAAAATGCTCTCAGTTTAATGTTCTCGAAGGTAAGGATTATAAACACACCAAGTATTTACTAATATGTTTTATATAGTGTCTAAATATTTCTTTTGTTATGTTTTAGGTGTTAGGCAACACGTCCGTGCTGAGACATCAATCCGGGAGCACGTGAAAAAATTGGTCTTATACAGAAGGGACATATATGAGGGTTAGATCGATGTTACTGAAGAACCTCCATCCAAGACATCAAAGCTTAATAATGGTGGATCTAATCGTTCCTCTGTGAAGGATCTATTTGGTTACATGACCCAGGGCGTAAAGAGATCGACTATGATGGATGAACTAGATTAGCTCGAGAGTTCAAAATAATAATAAATAAAAAGTACAATGCTCTCTCTTCGTTTAGGGATGACCTGTTTAATACGGGCTTCAAGTATCATGTGTGCCTGAAACAATGTTTATTTTCCGTGGTTTGATGATTTTGTTACTTTGAAGTTGCAATTTTTTAATGCTATTATACTTCCCTGAATTGTTGATATATCTCATATATTACACGTACGAGGTGGTTGTAGTGAATTTTTCTTATATTTATCATACAACCTACTCAGTTGCCTATTGTACTAAACTTTCTGAAATTTTGCATCTATGGACACATGTACTCAGTTTGTTGAAACTTACGCCTGCTTCATGTTCATAACTTCACATAGCACGGGCTAATATTGCCTTCAGGTTTGCATGTATAAGACTGAATTTTGTTGTCTGGTAGTTGTTGTGAGAATGGGCTGCATCTGGTACTTTGATGGATTTCCTTCCAATAAGGCATTAACACGTGATGATATTTATCACCTAAGATTACACGTGCATTGCACGTGCACAATTACTAGTATAGCCAAATACTCATCACTATCAGAGTGCATGCATGATTTGCACAGATAAAAGCTGAGAGATTAGCAATTCTAAGTACATGTTAAATAATAAAGTAATCAAAATGACTAGCTAGCTCTCCAATTTCTGACAGAATCGGTGCCACATCTGAACAGGCACCGTGACGAGTATTTCAGAGGTTCACAACCTCCAGGCAATAGACTTCCATGACCACTCTTGTAAACCTCAAAGCGGAGCTAAGATAACACCAACTCACAAAGAAAGGGCTTCAGCAGTCAAAGTGTCAATAACACTCTCGTAGGGTCTTCTCAATGCTCCAAGGAAGGTATTAGGCGGGCACGCGACACCACGAGCTCTAACCCTTGCGAGCTTACAAGGACAAACCACCTTTGGTATTGATTTTTATCGTATCTCGTGGTCGCCCACCGTGACCTCGAAGTATCTTCGTCAATTTTTCCGGCAGCTCTAGCACCGCGAACGCTTCCTTGATCATCTTCAAAGAATGAACGGGACCCCGATAATGAGTCTAGTTGTTGTGGGTATACTTCATGGGTGTACCATCGACAGTGCCTAGATCCGGCAAGCCCGGCTGGCCCATAGACGGTGATGGTGACATGAGGCCCATTGGACGGCTCAGTTGTTGTAGATCAAGATGGATGAAGTCCAGCCCAGGAACAAGGAGCCGGATCCACCAGACTGACGTTGGAAGTCGGATCCGGCCTGGCCCATCAGGAAAAGCCGGATCCGGTGCGATATACAAGGGAAGGCGGATCCTTGACGTGCACGGCAAGATATTGTACCGTAGGTAGGTGACTTGTATTCCGGCTAGGACTCTCCGTGTAAACCCTAGGTCTGTGCGCCTTTATAAGCCGGATCCTGGGAGCCCTAGAGGCACAACCACAACTCATTGTAACAACGCGAAAGCGCCCATATAATTCCAGACAAACAGCAGTAGGCCTGTCTTCAAGTAGGTGTTCCGAAGCTGGGTAAATCGCGTACCACCGTCCCGAGGACTCTCCGCCCTATGGCCCCTACTGACATAGGCATCCCCAATGGGCCTGCCGAAGATGGTACCCGGGGTTTACTGAAGGCCCATAACCTGAAGAGCAAGAAGATTCGGAAGCCCAAGATACTATTAAGGAAAGTTAGAGTTGTAATAGGAAGCATTACTTGTAATCTTGCGGGACGGGTCAGAAACCCTCCCGGACTCTGTAAACTTGTGTATTACGAAACCCTCGGCTCCACCTCCTATATAAGGGGAAGTCAAGGGACAAAGAAAGAATCGAATTTACTGTCAACATAACCCTAGTTTCATATTCGTCGAGTACTTTTCGGCTGAAACCTTCGAGATCTACTTGCCCTCTACATCCAACTAAACCCTAGTCTACAATCTGTAGGCATTGACAAGTTAATACCTTGTCAATTGGCGCCGTCTGTGGGATCTAGAGGCGACAAGGAGCTGCTCTCGATGGCACGTTCAAAATCGTCGACTTCGTCGGTAGCAAGCAACATCATGGACAGAGGTAAACAGATCGAAACTGGTCTCGTTGATTTTGTTCCTCACCCGCCCTCCCGTTTGGATGCATATGCGTATCTGGAGGAGCCCATGGAGATGACGTTTGGAGAGTTTCACTTCCGCGTCGAGAAGGAAGGATCATATCGTCTCGAAATTCCAATCTCGTCGGGATTATCGACGATCGATCCCGATATCTCGGACTCGGCATCGTCAACAGAGTCAAGCGAAGGAAAAATTTCGTCGCCGCGCTTCATCAGCACCAGGGCAAGTGAAAAACTCGCCAAGATCTTTAGCGACATGTCTTACGAGTCATCTGCGGACTCCGATATAAGCAATGACTCGAGTGATATCGACAGCTTCACCTTCATCGACAGATTCACTATTGTGGGCAAGGTCTTCACCAATCTCAATGATGGTGTCACCAAACCCGACAAAGTTCAGAATCCAAAATATCATCAGATCTACGCAATCGGAGAACCAAGCCGGTCAGAACCAGCGACGTCAGAGGCTTTCGACGATGCGGGAAATCCATATGTCGATCCCGTAGATCTCACGCGAGGTTTGGGAACAAAATATATCGGAGCAGGAACACGAGAGATGGTACGTTTTCCGCAGGCAGTGTGGGATCGAGTCGCAAGAGCTATCGATGGTACAGAACCAATGACCATTGCGGCGACACCCGAAGAGTTACAAGCGTATCAATATAGGCTCGCACGTACCAGAAGGGAGCTCGAGAAGCAGAAAATCGAGTTGGACAGGAGGCAGGAAGCAGCTTCCGCGTCAAGCAGGCGAAGAGCTGAACTAAGCCAACATTCAAGAACTTCAGGAGATAGTCACAGAGAAGCTCGGAGGAGAGCAAGATCTCGACTGCAAAATATACCCGAAGCAGAAAGAGAGACTTTGATTCAAAACCTCGATATGTCTTTCATGTCAATCGACACGAGGGGGAATATTATTCCAAAAACACCGGAAGCAGGATACATGGCAACGCAAGCTTTCATCCTAGCGTCCAGGCCACCTCCCGAAGATCCAAGAGAAGCGTTGTATAACATGGCCATGGCAGGATGTGGGGCCATGGGAGCAGCGTTCACAGCTACACCTCCCGAAGGAACTGCAAGGCAAAATAGTCTGCGACCTACCGCAGTAGTGCAAGATCCACCGAGAGCAAGTGGAGTTAGAGACACAGCGACTCAGGCCAGGGTAGATAGAGCGTGACAAGATAGAGGAGAACATCGGCATTCACCGGAGGTTGCCGAAGAAGATATGTGCGGACTACCGTGTTTTACGAGACGAGTTCGAAAAACTCGAGTCCCGTTGTCGAGGGTGCTCCTCGGCAATGCCCTCCGATAGGGGCTTAGGGTTGACGGAATCCTGCAAGCTGACATGAGACATCGGTTCACAGACAAGCGGGGAGAGCGATTTACCCAGGTTCGGGGCCCTCGATGAGGTAAAACCCTTACGTCCTGCCTATCTGTTCTTGATTATGATGAAAACAGGTTACAATGGGGTGCCGAATAGTTTGGCTGTAATCTCGTCGAGATGCTAGTTGCTAGGGTAACCTAGTTCTAAGCTTCTCCTGGCTAATATTGCTAAGGTTGATTGTGTGTCCCTCGATAGCCCCTCTCCTGGCCTTTATATAGGTGGCCAGGTCCGAGAGGTCTAATCGAGTACGAGTAGGTTTACGATAGATCTATCTCCAATCTTTCCTTGTTCGGCTTCTTCCGTGCTTTGTTCTCCAAGTAATCTTCCGCCGCACCGCCCTAGTGGCCCATCTTGCCATCGGGTACCTTCATGGGCCTCCAGTTGGACCGTGTAGGGTAGGGCAACATTGGTTACCCGAAGGGTAATGCCCACATCAGTAGCCCCGAGTGTCTAGCCGAACATAGTTCGGGTAGAGACTAAAGCATGCCTTCTTCCGAAGTTCTTCTCCTCGATCATTCTTGCTTTTCTTCTAAGTTTTATCGGGTGCGCGTTCAGCGCTCCCGATGGGAGTAGCCCCCGAGTCTAGGTACGGATGCTTGCAATCCGTGCGTAGACTCAAGTTGTACTACTCGAACATTCTCTTCTGCCGAAGTTTTTCCTACAAGTCTTTGTAGAGCATCCGATACATTTTCTTTATGCAAGGGATAACGAATAACGTGCCCAACTTTTGTTTGTTAACTGCCGATGGCAAAACAGCGTTACCCTACACAGAATCAAGTCCCCGGGCATGATCCTGGAGTGCGAAAAAAGTTTTATTGGGTGCGCGTTCAGCGGTCCCGATGGGAGTAGCCCCCGAGTCTGAGCACGGGCGCTTACGTCCAGGTGCAGACTCGAGTCACGTTTTTCCTTCGTATCTTTATTCTATCGGGTGCGCTCCAGCACTCCTGATGGGAGTAGCCCCCGAGCCTAGGTGCGGATGCTTGCAATCCGTGCGTAGGCTCAAGTTGATCACCCGATACTTTCTTATCTCTTCGTATGCAATCATGACGTCATTGATGATGTTTTTCTGTCCCCTTGATTTTGACTAATAAGGCGTGACCTGCTGATGTCTACGTTCCCCCTCCTTTCCTGTAGACAGTGTTGGGCCTCCAAGTGCAGAGGTTTGTAGAACAGCAGCAAGTTTCCCTTAAGTGGATCACCCAAGGTTTATCGAACTCAGGGAGGAAGAGGTCAAAGATATCCCTCTCATGCAACCACTGCAACCACAAAGCAAGAAGTCTCTTGTGTCCCCAACACACCAAATAGGTGCACTAGTTCGGCGAAGAGATAGTGAAATACGGGTGGTATGAATATGTATGAGCGGTAGCAACGGTGCCGGAAAATAGCTTGTCTGGCGTGTAGTTGATGGTGGTAGTATTGCGGCAGTAGTAACACGGTAAAACGAGTAAACAAGCGGTAGTAACTCAGCGGTATTTAGGAACAAGGCCTAGGGATTAGACTTTCACTAGTGGACACTCTCAACATTGATCACATAACGGAATAGATAAATGCATACTCTACACTTTTGTTGGATGATGAACACATTGCGTAGGATTACACGAACCCTCAATGCCGGAGTTAACAAGCTCCACAATAATGCTCATGTTTAAGTAACCTTAAGTGTAAGATAGATCAAAACGACTAAACCAAGTACTAGCATAGCATGCACACTTGTCACCTTCATGCATATGTAGGAGGAATAGATCACATCAATATTATCATAGCAATAGTTAACTTCGCAATCTACAAGAGATCATGATCATAGCATAAACCAAGTACTAACACGGTGCACGCACTGTCACCTTTGCACACATGCAGGAGGAATAAAACTACTTTAATAACACATCACTAGAGTAGCACATAGATAAATTGTGATACAAAACTCATATGAATCTCAATCATGTAAAGCAGCTCATGAGATCATTGTATTGAACTACATAGGAGAGAGATTAACCACATAGCTACCGGTACAGCCCCGAGCCTCGATGGAGAACTACTCCCTCTTCATGGGAGCAGCAGCGGTGATGAAGATGGCGGTGGAGATGGCAGCGGTGTCGATGGAGGAGCCTTCAGGGGCACTTCCCCGCTCCGGCGGGGTGCCGGAACGGAGACTCCTGTCCCCCGGATCTTGGCTTCGCGATGACGGCGGCTCTGGAACTTTTCTCGTATCGTGGGTTTCTCCGTAAGGGTTTTCGATGCAGGGGCTTTATATAGGCGAAGAGGCGGCGTCAGAAGGTCGAAGAGGCGGCCAGGGGGTAGGGCGGCGCGGGCCAACCCTAGGCCGCGCCGGCCACCCTCCTGGTGGGCCTGTGGCCCCCCTCTGGTCCTTCCCGGTGTTCTGGAAGCTTCGTGGAAAAATAGGAACCCGGGCGTTGATTTCGTCCAATTCGAGAATATTTCGTTACTAGGATTTACGAAACCAAAAACAGCGAGAAAACGAGAGCGGCACTTCGGCATCTTGTTAATAGGTTAGTTCCGGAAAATGCACGAATATGACATAAAGTGTGCATAAAACATGTAGGTATCATCAATAAAGTAGCATGGAACATAAGAAATTATCGATACGTTGGAGACGTATCGGCATCCCCAAGCTTAGTTACTGCTCGTCCCGAGCGAGGTAAAACGATAACAAAGATAATTTCTTAAGTGACATGCCATCATAACCTTGATCATATTGTAAACATATGTAATGAATGCAGCGATCAAAACAATGGTAATGACATGAGTAAACAAGCTGAATCATATAGCAAAGACTTTTCATGAATAGTACTTCAAGACAAGCATCAATAAGTCTTGCATAAGAGTTAACTCATAAAGCAATAAATCAAAGTAAAGGTGTTGAAGCAACACATAGGAAGATTAAGTTTCAGCGGTTGCTTTCAACTTATAACATGTATATCTCATGGATATTGTCAACATAAAGTAATATAACAAGTGCAATATGCAAGTATGTAGGAATCAATGCACAGTTCACACAAGTGTTTGCTTCATAAGGTGGAAGGAGATAGGTAAACTGACTCAACAATAAAAGTAAAAGAATGGTCCTTCAAAGAGGAAAGCATCGATTGCTATATTTGTGCTAGAGCTTTGGTTTTGAAAACATAAAGAGAGCATAAAAGTAAAATTTTGAGAGGTGTTTGTTGTTGTCAACGAATGGTAGCGGGTACTCTAACCCCCTTGCCAGGCAAACCTCCAAAGAGCGGCTCCCATTTTATTTTATTTTTGGGTGGCACTCCTTCCAACCTTTCTTTCACAAACCATGGCTAACCGAATCCTCGGGTGCCTGCCAACAATCTCATACCATGAAGGAGTGCCTTTTTATTTTATTTTTATTATGATGACACTCCTCCCCACCTTTGCTTTCTCAAGCCATGGCTAACCGAATCCTTCGGGTGCCGTCCAACAATCACATACCATGGAGGAGTGTCTATTTTTATTAATTAATTTGGGATCGGGAATCCCATTGCCGGCTCTTTCGCAAAATTATTGGATAAGCGGATGAAGCCACTAGTCCATTGGTGAAAGTTGTCCAACAAGATTGAAAGATAAACACCACATACTTCATCATGAGCTATAAAACATTGACACAAATAAGAGGTAATAACTTTTGAATTATTTAAAGGTAGCACTCAAGCAATTTACTTTGGAATGGCGGAGAAATACCATGTAGTAGGTAGGTATGGTGGACACAAATGGCATAGTAGTTGGCTCAAGGATTTTGGATGCATGAGAAGTATTCCCTCTCGATACAAGGCTTAGGCTAGCAAGGTTATTTGAAGCAAACTCAAGGATGAACCGATGCAGCAAAACTCACATAAAAGGCATATTGTAAACATTATAAGACTCTACACCGTCTTCCTTGTTGTTCAAACTCAATACTAGAAATTATCTAGACCTTAGAGAGACCAATTATGCAAACCAAATTTTAGCATGCTCTATGTATTTCTTCACTAATAGGTGCAAAGTATATGATGCAAGAGCTTAAACATGAGCACAACAATTGCCAAGTATCACATTACCCAAGACATTTTAGAATTACTACATGTAGCATTTTCCAATTCCAACCATATAACAATTTAACGAAGAAGAAACTTCGCCATGAATATTATGAGCTAAGAACACATGTGTTCATACGGACCAGCGGAGCGTGTCTCTCTCCCACACAAGGATGAACTTATTCAGAGAACTAAGATAACAAAAACAAAAATAAAAGCACACAGACGCTCCAAGTAAAATACATAGGATGTGACTGAATAAAAATATAGTTTCACTAGAAGAAACCTGATAAGTTGTCGATGAAGAAGGGGATGCCTTGGGCATCCCCAAGCTTAGATGCTTGAGTCTTCTTGAAATATGCAGGGATGAACCACCGGGGCATCCCCAAGCTTAGACCTTTCACTCTTCTCGATCACATTATATCACCCTCTTCTATTGACCCTTGAAAACTTCGCCACACCAAACTTCAAGCAAACTCATTAGAGGGTTAGTGCATAATCAAAATTCACATGTTCGGAGGTGACACAATCATTCTTAACACTTCTGGACATTGCACAAAACTTACTGAAAGTTAATGGAACAAAGAAACTCATTCAACTTAACAAAAGCGGCAATGCGAAATAAAAGGCAGAATCTGTCAAAAACAGAACAGTCCGTAAAGACGAATTTTAAGATGGCACCAGACTTGCTCAAATGGAAAAACTCAAAACTAATGAAAGTTGCGTACATATCTGAGGATCACGCTCGTAAATTGGCAGATTTTTTCGAATTTTCTACAGAGAAATAGGCCCAGATTCGTGACAGACAGCAATGCTGTTTCTGCGCAGCAATCCCAAATATAACATCAACTTTGACATAGAAACTTTACTTGGCACAAAAACATGATAAGGAGAGGTTGCTACAGTAGTAAACAACTTCCAAGACTCAACAAAACAAAAATTGCTGTAGTAAAAAAAAACACATGGGTCATCTCCCAAGAAGTTCTTTCTTTATAGCCATTAAGATGGGCTCAGCAGTTTTAATGATGCACTCGCAAGAAATAGAAGTTGAAGCAAAAGAGAGCATCAAGAGGCAAATTCAAAACACATTTAAGTCTAACATGCTTTCTATGCATAGGAATCTTGTAAATAAACAAGTTCATGAAGAGCAAAGTAACAAGCATAGGAAGATAAAACAAGTGTAGCTTCAAAAATTTCAGCACATAGAGAGGTGTTTTAGTAACATGAAAATTTTTACAACCATATTTTCCTCTCTCATAATAACTTTCAGTAGCAACATGAGCAAACTCAACAATATATCTATCACTTAAAGCATTCTTATCATGAGTCTCATGCATAAAATTATTACTCCTCCCAACATAAGCATAGTCATTCTTATTAATTGTAGTGGGAGCAAATTCAACAAAGTAGCTATCAAATATAGGAGGTATATTGTAATCATAATCAAATTTATCCTCCATAACAGGTGGTAACAAAAGACTACTATCATTATAATCATCATAAATGGGAGGCAAAGTATCATCAAAGTAAATTTTCTCCTCAATGCTTGGGGGACTAAAAATATCATGCTCATCAAAGCCGGCTTCCCCAAGCTTAGAATTTTCCATAGCATTAGCAACAATGGTGTTCAAAGCATTCATACTAATAACATTCCCATTATCATGCATATAAAGTTCCATGGGTTTTTTAATTCTCTCTTCAAACACATCATGTCCTAATTCAAGATAAAGTTCATAAAGATCTCTCATATTTTTGTTGTTTTCCATTATGCCTAACTAGTGTAAACAAGAAACCAAATGTCGCAATTGCAGAGTCTAAAGGAAATAGCTTCGAGTACTTACAATGGCGCCGGGAAAATAGCTTAGTAGCCGAGATCCGGAGTGTGAGTACCTTTTACCTTTCCTCCCCGGCAACGGCGCCAGAAAAGTGGTTGGCGCGTAGTTGACGAGGGAGGAAAAGTGCTTAGTTGCCGGGCTTGCCAATGTGTGAGTGCCGTTTACCTTCCCTCCCCGGCAACGGCGCCAGAAAAGTGCTTGATGTCTACGTTCCCCCTCCTTTCCTGTAGACAGTGTTGGGCCTCCAAGTGCAGAGGTTTGTAGAACAGCAGCAAGTTTCCCTTAAGTGGATCACCCAAGGTTTATCGAACTCGGGGAGGAAGAGGTCAAAGATATCCCTCTCATGCAACCACTGCAACCACAAAGCAAGAAGTCTCTTGTGTCCCCAACACACCAAATAGGTGCACTAGTTCGGCGAAGAGATAGTGAAATACGGGTGGTATGAATATGTATGAGCGAGTAGCAACGGTGCCGGAAAATAGCTTGCTGGCGTGTAGTTGATGGTGGTAGTATTGCGACGGTAGTAACACGGTAAAACGAGTAAACAAGCAGTAGTAACTCGGCGGTATTTAGGAACAAGGCCTAGGGATTAGACTTTCACTAGTGGACACTCTCAACATTGATCACATAACGAGAATAGATAAATGCATACTCTACACTTTTGTTGGATGATGAACACATTGCGTAGGATTACACGAACCCTCAATGCCGGAGTTAACAAGCTCCACAATAATGCTCATGTTTAAGTAACCTTAAGTGTAAGATAGATCAAAACGACTAAACCAAGTACTAGCATAGCATGCACACTTGTCACCTTCATGCATATGTAGGAGGAATAGATCACATCAATATTATCATAGCAATAGTTAACTTCGCAATCTACAAGAGATCATGATCATAGCATAAACCAAGTACTAACACGGTGCACGCACTTGTCACCTTTGCACACATGCAGGAGGAATAAAACTACTTTAATAACACATCACTAGAGTAGCACATAGATAAATTGTGATACAAAACTCATATGAATCTCAATCATGTAAAGCAGCTCATGAGATCATTGTATTGAACTACATAGGAGAGAGATTAACCACATAGCTACCGGTACGGCCCGAGCCTCGATGGAGAACTACTCCCTCTTCATGGGAGCAGCAGCGGTGATGAAGATGGCGGTGGAGATGGCAGCGGTGTCGATGGAGGAGCCTTCCGGGGCACTTCCCCGCTCCGGCAGGGTGCCGGAACAGAGACTCCTGTCCCCCAGATCTTGGCTTCGCGATGACGGCGGCTCTGGAACTTTTCTCGTATCGTGGGTTTCTCCGTAAGGGTTTTCGATGCAGGGGCTTTATATAGGCGAAGAGGCGGCGTCAGAAGGTCGAAGAGGCGGCCAGGGGGTAGGGCGGCGCGGGCCAACCCTAGGCCGCGCCGGCCACCCTCCGGTGGGCCTGTGGCCCCCCTGCGGTCCTTCCGGGTGTTCCGGAAGCTTCGTGGAAAAATAGGAACACGGGCGTTGATTTCGTCCAATTCCGAGAATATTTCGTTACTAGGATTTACGAAACCAAAAACAGCGAGAAAACGAGACCGGCACTTCGGCATCTTGTTAATAGGTTAGTTCCAGAAAATGCATGAATATGACATAAAGTGTGCATAAAACATGTAGGTATCATCAATAAAGTAGCATGGAACATAAGAAATTATCGATACGTTGGAGACGTATCACCTGCCAGCCCTGTTTTCGAGCAATTCCTGCTCTTCTTACACGGTTAGCGAGGCACCTCCTCGATTTCCACAACCATTAACTGGAGAAAAGGCCCACTGACAATACAAGGCCTTCCTTAAGTTTCCCAAGAGATAGAAATCCCTGATCTTTTCCTTCATTCATCCCTTCGCTGTTTTTCCTCTTTTCCCGTTCACAACTGCTCGCGCCGCCACCACTGCTTCCTAGCTTTTCCCGGATCTTGCGATGGTGAAGAAGAAGAACCCTAGCGCCGACGCCAGCTCTACGAGCGGAGGTACCGCCGCCAAATCTTCCTTGATTCCTCCAAAGGAAGGCGCTCCAAGCGCTCCTCCCCCAACTCCGGCGCCGCCGGCGCCGCCAGGCTCAATAGCCAGGCCCGGAGATTGGATAGCTTCGACCGTCACCAGGCGTGACGAGAAGAGATCCCGAAGCTTGGGATTGATCTCCTCCGATGAGGGGAATGTGATCTTTCCAGGTGCGATTTCCCGACCTAATCCCCCTGCTGGTTTTACCGTGATGTTCTTGTCGTTCTTATATCGAGGTCTTTCGCTTCCCGTTCACGAATTCCTCCTTCATCTCTTGCGAACTTACGAAATCCAACTCTGGCAACTCACTCCCAACTCAATCCTTCACGTTGCTGTGTTTATCACCCTCTGCGAAGCATACTTGGGCATTGAGCCTCATTTTGGGTTGTGGAAAAAGATTTTCTATGTGAAGAGATACAGCAGTAGTAACGGGTCTTTTGTCACCGGAGGAGTGGGATTTGTAGCTCGTTCGGATGTCAACTACTTCAATTTCCCAATGAGAGAGTCTGTGCAAGGGTGGAGATTGAAGTGGTTTCACGCCAACGATTCCTTGTTACCCGAATCTCAACTTCCTCGCTTTGTCGATGTCCTTGAAGCCAAGCCTAAGAATTCCTGGAAAAATATTCTCTCTCCCGACGAAAAAGTAGCAGCCGACGAATTATTTGCCAGATTTCTTCGGATTAAAGAAGCTGATGCCCAAACCATGGTTGGTACTGAGGTAGCGGCAGTGTTTCTGAAACGCCGAGTCCAACCAGTTATGGCTAGAATTCGCCCAATGTGGTTGTATTCGGGTCCGAAGGATGAGACCAGAATTAACGCTGCCGAACTGTCGAAAAAAGAACTGCTCGATGAAGTCCGTCGCCTCACTTTCTTCAGCCAAGAAGACTCGATCCCATTGATGTCTCCGTATACTCCTTTTGATGCCGATCATCCACCTCCAGAGGTAACTTCCCTCCTCAAATTTTTGTTATGCTGCTATTTACTTAGTCGATATAATTACTGTTGTTCTCATCTATCTTTTCTTCGGCAGACCCTTGTAGCCTCCGGGGACTTACATAACTTGCCAAATGATATTTCCGAAGGAAGAGGCTCTTCAGAACCTGCTGACTTTCAAACTGTTGAGCATACAAACCCAACAAGCGATCACGACGACCCGATAGATTCTGAAACCGCTCATACCAATCTCCCTCCATCAGCCGATGACACTTGCGGCACAGAGGGATCAGTGCGCGATGATGACGGCGATCACGATGCCTTTGTTAATGCGAGCTGCGGAGGAGACCAGGGCTCCGCCTACGAAGAGATCAATCGGCGGCTTTGCCGATGAAGATGATCTTCTTGATATGTAAGTGTTTTCCTTCCTTACTACTTTCAGCTTCTTGGTCTTCTCACATTTTTCTCATAACTTGGTCGATCAAATCCCTCTTGTAGTGACGATGCTTTCACTGAACCTCCACCCAAGAGGGTCAGATCTGATGCTGTCTCGCCAGCTGCCGCAGCTTCCGAAGCTTCGGCTCCTAAAGCGGCTCCCGCGGCGCAAGCATCGACTGCCTCCTCCCTTTCCAAAGGAAAAGATGCTCCTGCTGCTGCCACAGCTCCTCCTTCTGTAAGTCTTTCTTGAGTCTAACAGGAATCTTTTGGAATGTGTCTTGCCTAATAATCGTTGCAAAACATTCCCTTTCTTCAAGGATCTACGAGGTGTGATATCCTCTTTAGAAGCCTTCGCCTCTCAATTTACCTCCCTGGAGGCGGACAAAGTTCGATTGCAGGAGGAAGCTAAGTCTTCCTCTTCAAAGTTAGATGGTGCCATCAAAAAGGCTGCCATAGCTCGCCAGGAGGTCGACTCCCTAAAAGATGAGCTGAGCAAGCTGAAAGAGAGGTGAAGGAGGAGGAAGCTCGAGCGACGAGAGAAGGATGAGCTCCTTCGTCAATCTGCCTTGGCTCTACTTGGTAAGCTTTTTCATACGTCTCTTGTAGATTATTACTTTTTATGGATCCGTCAATGATTTCCTCCAATGGAATTTCTTGCAGAAGCCGCCAGCATCCCTGCTACTGCTTTGGACAAAGTTCCGAGCAATTCCCCGGCAAATGGTGTGTCGATGGTTCTTGCCACCGACCAGCTTACCCGGGAGCTTCTTGACAAAGGAAAGGGTGCTCTGGCGCGGATGCATTCGATGATATTCCCCAAGATCAAGCAGGAGAAGACTCTGGGGCAGCTGATTGATGCCTTTGCCGTAGACACCAAGGAAGTTATTGAGGTATTCAAGCGTACCTCGCGTACCTATGGTGCCCTCCTTGCCTTCCAACTTATGATGGGTTACGGCTTTAAGGCTGACATCGAAGAAATGACTAAGGAGCTGCCGAAAGAAAAAGATGGGCGATTTGTTGACTTGAGCGCCTTTACGGTGTACGCCCATACTTGTGCTCGCCGGCTCCTCGAACTAGTTTCGTCGGGAAAGGCATCGGCTGGCCCTGACTGTCGACTCAAACTCAGGCTCCTTGACTGTTGTAACGATTTTATCCTTGGGCTAGTACAAAACATTATTCAGTTGCGAGAACTTAAGTTTTGTAATGAACACTGTGCTGGCAATGTTGCTGGCATACTTTTGTCATAATATCTTCGGTTGTACTTCTCCTGATAGGAATTTCTTGTACTTCTCCCGATGGGAGTTACGTTGGATGCTTAATTTGTCCATATCCATCATCCTTTTACCGCTGTTGCTTGCAGGTTTTCCCGGTGCCCTCGTTTGTTGATGATTCTTCGGGCGTTCTTCCCGAAGGTGATCGAATCCAACGGATGAAGGATCGGATCACCCAGATGGAAAAGGACCTGCACAGCACTTACGCCTTGGCTGCGATTGTCAACAAGAAAAGCGAGATTGCAGCCGACGTGGAGCGGTATGCTCTTACTGAGCTACATAAAGGTACCGAAAGCTTGAACTGTGAGTTCCTTGATCTCTGCACCTTTTCGTCGATAGTGTCTTATCTGATCCTTTGTTTATTTCCATGGCAGTCATAGCTTTGAACCGCGCAGAAGAGAACAAACGGATCCACGAGCGTGTGAATGCATTAACGCAGCTGTCCTCAGCCGAAGAGATTTTCTGGCGGGAGCACTCGAAGGCTTCGGCTGTCGCGCAATTTCAGGATCGGGTTCAGCAGGTCCACCACTTTTTTGACAAGTGTTACAAGGCTATGAGGGTGGTTTGGAAGACAATGTTCCCTTTGAACGCAGTTCCCCCGACGCTCCTTACTTTGATGTCTGAATTTGGTAATGCCAAGAAGATTCGAGACTTGGTACGTGCGCAGGTTTTGCGGGGGCCAGGTTTACACTTGCCCTTGTGCTTGCCCGTTATCCTTCGGCAGGTTTGCTGTCGATTGCCAACACGACTGGAGATTTGGGGGCACTGTATCCGAAGGTATTGTTCCCTGCCAACATAATTGTCGACAGACTCGAGGAGAGCTCGAGGGTACCTGAAGAAGGAGAAACTCCGCAAGGGTGATTTCAGGGTTTAAATGTCTGTTTTGTAAATAGACAATTTGGCTATTTTATCCAAGTGTTTGGATTTATGTAATGACGCCTTCTTATTCGGTAGATACATGAATATGTACTTTTACCATGTTATTGCCATTGGCAAGTTTTGTCTTGAGCGAATCTTAGTTGCTCGTTTAGATGTATGTATATTGGTTGGTTAGCAAATCATTTGAGTGATCAGCTCGTGTTGCAGGTTTTGCTAAACCTGTTGTATGCGCAACTTTGCTTTCAACCGTTTTAAATTTCGACAGGCACTCCCGAATATTTTGGGTGTAGTGGTTCTGCCGATGAGCCCGTTGTTCCTTTGATATTTCCATAAGTAAAATATCGAACGTGGGTTGTTGTTTATATGTATTTCCAAACTCTTGCTATTTACGGCACTCGTAGAGGCATCTATAGCGGAGGGAAAGGTGGACGTCCTTTAGCACTCATAGAGGCTTTTTTGAAGTGCGATCTTCTGCCTTGTACTATGTTTGCATAGTGATGGGGCTTAGAAGTTTGTCGTTACTGCAATGCTTAACAAAGAATTAAGGCTTAAGTTCTTATTAATAAGGTAAGCACGATGCTAGAGGGCGAAAAAGGGGAAGCCCTGTTTAAAAGAAAATAAAGGCTAGTAAACTGCTTAGGCAAGGAAGGGGTTCTTTTCCCCTTCTGGCTTCTTCACCGCGTTAGTGATTGCTGCAGCGTTGCTGGTTTCATCAGGGGTTTGAGCGGTGGTTGCCATCATCTTGCTATCTCCTAAGCCTTCTGTGCCATCAACTGCCGAACCCTTTGCTGCCGAGGCTTCTGCTGCCGAAGTTTTAAGGGCGAGAGCGGCTGGCTTCTTCTTGGTTTCCCTGCCATCTTTTTCTTCCTTGATTTCTCGTATAGACAGCTTGGGCGGAGGGTCGACGATTTCTTGTTGTGGCCCGAACTTGGCAGCAATCCTCTGAAAGTCGCGATCACAATTGTCCGAGCGTGAAAAACTTCCATAGACTGTGATGTTTGTCCCGTTGTTCCCATGCATTTTCAGCTTGAGGTATGCATAATGCGGCACATCCATGAACTTGGCATACGCTGGTCTCCCGAGTATAGCGTGATATTGTGACTCCCAGTTCACCACTTCAAACTCGATCTTTTCCTTCCTGACATTGTCGGCCCTGCCGAAGATAACATTCAGGTAGACTTTGCCAAGAGAGTAGCCCGGTGCGGTTGGAAGGATCCCGTGGAAGCAGGTGTCTGTTTCTTCCAGCATGCTCATGGTGATCCCCATACTTCTAATTGTGTCGACGAATATCAGGTTTAGCCCGCTTCCACCATCCATGAAGACTTTGCTCATCTTGAACCCCCCAATTTGCGCTTCGACTACCAAGGCAGCGTGACCTGGTTTTGGTATGGTCATCGGGTGATCTGCTCGACTGAACGTAATGTTCTGAGAAGACCATTCGACGTACTCGGGGATGTTTGCCATGATGCTTTCTGCCAAGTTGATCTCTCGGGTGAGCTTCTTCATCTCCCTTTTTGAAACACCTTTCCTATGGATCATGCTCATCTGCCCACGTGGTGGTGGGAACGCCTCGTTGGGTTGATGGGGTTGAGCCTGCTGGACTTGATGCTGCGGTGGAGGTGGGGGTGGTGGTGGTAGCTGTTGCTGGCCTGACTGCTGGATGAGTTTGTGCATGTCAAGGAACTGCCGACAGTCCCTGAGCAGGTGACTTGACTTTGTTTTGCCGTCCTTGGAATCGACATACGAATGGAGGTAACAGGGGGCGTTGATCTGCTCAGCGTAGGGTAATTCGGGAGTCCTCTGCTGTCGTGGTTTATAGTTACCACGGTTCCCAGAGTTGTTCCGGTTACCGTCGTGCCTATCGTCTCGATCGTCCTGTCGATCGGAATATCCTGCGGCTACCAGATTGTTATCATCGTAGTTGCGGTTCTTTCTTCTCTTGTGACGATCCCTTCGGCCACCCGAGTCGTGCTTCGGCTGGTCGTCGTCTTCATCATCACTGCGCTGCCGTGGCCTTCGTACGTTGTCTTCACCATCAGCCCAACTGTTGGCGATTTCCATTAATTTGGTTATGGTTTTTGGCTTTTTGCGCCCAAGTTCTTCTATGTAGCTTTCCCGCTGAACACCGTCGCTGAAAGCGTCGATTGCTCTGTCGACAGATACGTCTTTGGCGGCGTTCAGGAGCTTTGTGAATCTCCCGATGTATGAACGCATCGACTCCTTCTGCTTCTGCTGGCAATTCCGCAGCTCTTCGATCCCAACGGGCCTCTTGTATGTTGCTTGGAAGTTGGCAACGAAGGCGTCTACTAGGTCGTCCCATGAATTAACAGAACCTTTCGGCAGCCCCCTTAGCCAGGCCCGTGCTGAATCCTTCAAGTAAAGCCGCAAGCATTGCATTGCTGCTATCTGGTTTCCTTTGTGCAGGATCACAGTCTGCAGGTAGTCATCTATCCAGGATCTTGGTTCTTGCTGCCCATCGTACTTGGCAGCATCGGTAGGGGTAGGCTTAAACTTTTTGGGCGGCATCGTTTTGCGGATCTTGTAACTTAGACAGTCGGCTCCCCTGAGCTCGCCGTCGTACTCCTGGTCTTCATCCGAAGAATCGCTGTCATCGTCCTTCCTAGCGGCGCGTCGTCGCCTTGCTTTGTCGATCTTGCTCTGGGTGATTTCGTCCCGAGCATCTCTCGCATGGTGTTTCGACCCACTGCCTTGGACGATGGCCTTTTCCTTTGGCGGGACTAGGTTGTTCCCCAATATTGCGAGACTCTCCAGGGCACCTCGATGAGCTTGAGCCATGGATCCTTCGGGGCGCTGGTTGATGAGGTATGCGGCGAGGTTGGCTGTTGCTCCTGCAACGGTTTTCGGCCGTGGCATGCCGGCGGTATCCATAGTCATAAAGGATTTGGTCAGGTTCGACGTTATTTCTCTGGCGTCATCTTCTGAAAGCCTGGATAGTCTTGACCGGTGCTTGCCTGTTCCCTGAGTGTTTCGGGAGGCACTCCCTTGTGAGCCCATTCGCCGTTCACTGGATCGATCCGCCGCA
Organism: Lolium rigidum; assembly: GCF_022539505.1. NCBI lineage: Eukaryota > Viridiplantae > Streptophyta > Magnoliopsida > Poales > Poaceae > Lolium > Lolium rigidum. The sequence goes on along the minus strand of NC_061510.1, from coordinate 136,225,132 downwards.
GATAGGCGTCTCTCGAGGGCGGCTTGCTCTTTCGACAGGTGCTCCCGGGTTTTCTCTAGTATGGAGCGATAAGCGTTGAGGGTTCCAACCGAAGTTCCTGCGGGGAGCGGTGTGTTGTTGAGTACTGCTGCTCTTGCTGCTGCCCACTCCTCATCTGCGATGGTGTAATCGCTGTCGTGGTTGCTGGCGCTGTTTTCAAAACTCGCCCTTCTACTGGAACGGGGGGTATGGTCCTCGTCTCCTCTGCGCCTTGTGTTTCCCGTGTTATTGGCGACATAAACCTGATGGTGTGGCGTTCTTCGGGTGGTTCCCTGGATGGTGCTGTCGATACTGTCCTCTCCCGATGAATACTGGGCGTTGCAGATGAACGGCGTGTCGCTTGATCCCAGCCCGTGCCTGGTGTCGCAGTTCAGGCAGTAGTACGAAGTTAGTTTCGAAGATGAGGAATCATCCGACCCTACCGACATGGAGGACACCGAGCGGGGAGTCGAGGGCACGGGTGAGCACGTCGATCCCGTCAGACCAGCCGACAGATCGAGTGACGATGACGTGCTTGAACTCGTCGATCCGGAGGTGGGGGATTCCAGCAATCGAAGGATTCCCTCTGCGTTGACGTTGTAGTGGACGCTGCCGAAGTTCATCTCCGTGTTCCCTTGTAGATCTGAAAAGTTCGAGCGGGAGGAATCGCTGTGTGGAGTAAACTCGTAGGAGCCGAATCGAATCGGGCTTCCCAGGATTGGTGACGATGGTGTCGACGAAGTTGCTGATGAAGCTGCCGGCGAAACCGCCGGTGTCATGATCGGATCTGCCGATGCCCTGCCTTGTGCCGACAGGTTTCCCGCAGACGGCGCCAATTGTCGAGGGTGCTCCTCGGCAATGCCCTCCGATAGGGGCTTAGGGTTGATGGAATCCTGCAAGCTGACATGAGACATCGGTTCACAGACAAGCGGGGAGAGCGATTTACCCAGGTTCGGGGCCCTCGATGAGGTAAAACCCTTACGTCCCGCTCTGTCCGTTCGGATTATGATGAAAACAGGTTACAATGGGGTGCCGAATAGTTCGGCTGTAATCTCGTCGAGATGCTAGTTGCTAGGGTAACCTAGTTCTAAGCTTCTGCTGGCTAATATTGCTAAGGTTGATTGTGTGTCCCTCGATAGCCCCTCTCCTGGCCTTTATATAGGTGGCCAGGTCCCGAGAGGTCTAATCGAGTACGAGTAGGTTTACGATAGATCTATCTCCAATCTTTCCTTGTTCGGCTTCTTCCGTGCTTTGTTCTCCAAGTAATCTTCCGCCGCACCGCCCTAGTGGCCCATCTTGCCATCGGGTACCTTCATGGGCCTCCAGTTGGACCGTGTAGGGTAGGGCAACATTGGTTACCCGAAGGGTAATGCCCACGTCACCCGTCAGGATTCAAGTTACCCGATAGTTTCAAGAAATTCGATGGCCTGCAAGATCCTGAGGATTGGTTAGTCGATTACCTAGAGACAGTGAAATTGATAGGTGGCACGAGGGAAACAGCCATGCTGAGTATTCAAATACACCTGAGCGGAGCCGCAAGATCCTGGATAAAGAAACTTCCTCCGGGATCCATCGACAGCTGGGACAGTTTTGAGGATGTGTTCGTCAAGAACTTCCGATCAACCTGCAAAAAACCGGCATCACTAGAAGAGTTGAGATCGTGTCGACAAAAACATGATGAATCGATGAGAAAGTACATCCAAAGGTGGAACATCATCAAAAACTCGGCAGAAAATATATCTGACGAGAGAGCAATAGATGCGTTCGTGGCAGGAATTCGGCGAGGAGATTTTGTCGAAGACTTGGGGAGAACTAACCCAAGGACAGTGTCGGCATTAATGGAGATAGCAAACAGATGGGCAGACGGAGAGGGTGCTGTTCAAAATAAGCGACACAGGTCACTAGAGGAGGACCGTAGCCGAAACTTTCAAAATAGAAGGCGATTTCCTCGGCAATTCTCGAGTTACGATGCTCCTGGCCAAATATCGGCTGGTTTTCGAGGAAACAACGGAGGAAACAATAGAGATGAATATCAAAGAAGTAATGAGCAGCGAGGCGACAACAGAGATGATTCTCGAAATAACAGGCAAAATAGCGGGTCAAGGTTTCAGAGACCTTTCGTAACTCCCGAAGATATGATGAACGGGCCATGCCAGATGCATTTTTATCTCGACAACAATGGAAGAAGGCAGTCAGGACATCTGCAGAAGGACTGCCGTAATTTTCAAGCAATGCTGCGAGTAGCAGGGATAGCCAATGCTCAAGCAGCAAATAGAAACCCCCAAGGGCCTAGGAGTGAGATCCACCTACCACCTCCTCCCGCGATCACGGACGAAAATCGACACCAGCTCAGAATAGCGGCAGCACCACACCCACCTCCATATGTGGATCCTAACTCCAACGGCGCGGTTTCGATGATTCGAAAGCTAGGCCATCTAATAGGGCTCGGAAGGTAATCTCGCGGCAAGTGTTCATGGCGGAGAAGATGCCACCACCAACTATAGAGTACCTAAATTGGTCGGGACAGGTCATCGGCTTCACAATTGCGGATCACCCGCAGCAAGTTCCTCGACCGGGGCAGTCGAGCACTTATCTTACCAGCGGTGATCGCAGGATTCGACGTATCTCGAGTTTTCATAGACGGAGGCAGCAGTCTAAACCTTATGTATGCAGATACATTGAGGAAGATGAACATATCCATGGCAAATCTAAAACCAACTGACACGCGTTTCCATGGAATCACACCAGAGAAGCCGAGCTATCCGTTGGGAAGGATTAATCTCGACGTTCAGTTTGGGACCCGAGAAAATTACAGGATAGAAAGGTTGGATTTTGAAGTCGTGGATTTCCCGTCGCAATATCACGCCTTGTTGGGGCGACCAGCATATGCGAGGTTTATGGCGGTACCACATTACACGTATCTGCTGTGGAGGTTACCTGGACCTAAGGGACCAATCACAGTCTTCGCGCTAGCCGATAAATGTGACAAGGATTTTCACCGACTATCAGAAACTTTCGGGATGCAAGCAGAGTACATGGCGTCAAGGCTCATGACTGATTATGATGTGCTGCCAGATGTAGGGAGATTTAACAAGGAACCAACCTTTAACACGACGAAAGATTCCAAGGAGGTGCAGATCCACCCGACAGATCCGAAGAAAACGACGTCCATCGCGACAAACATGGACCTCGCATAGGAAAGCGCGCTAGTCGAGTTCCTCCGTGAACACTGGAAAATCTTCGCATGGTGTCCAGCTGACATGCCAGGAGTACCCAGGGAACTTGCCGAGCACCACCTAAACTTGGATCCAATAGCGAGACCAATCAAGCAACCTCTGAGGCGTTTTTCGGAGCCAAACCGTAAAGCTATGTTGTCAGAAATTGATCGACTAAGAGAAGCTGGTTTCATTAAGGAGCTGCATACAGAGGCCACATGGGTAGCAAATCCAGTGCTGGTCCCGAAGAAAAACACTAAAGTCCTTCGCATGTGTGTTGACTTTACGTGTCTCAACAAACATTGTCCAAAGGATCACTTTCCCCTCCCATGGATCGATCAAATTATCGACTCCACGGCAGGATGTGAACGTCTTTCCTTCCTGGATGCATACTCTGGTTATAACCAGATCAGATTAAAAGAAGAGGATGAGGTCAAAACAGCATTCATTACACCTTATGGCGTATTCTGCTATAGAACAATGCCTTTTGGTCTGAAAAACGCGGGAGCAACATATCAGCGGATGATGCAGAAGTGCTTATGTGGGGACCCCGGACTAGCTGTCCGAAATACCCTGTTATGTATACAGTTCACGTTCCCATGATCAGTGTGCCGTGAACACATAACCGAACTGATATCAAATTACATCATCCTTTACAAAACGGAATAAAAAAAAATACAATAAGGTCACATGACCCATCTTTACATAATAGCCTCGAAGGGCCTAAACTAATCATCAGAGTAGCAGAATCACTTCAGCAGCGTAGAGCCCAAGTCACCTGCCTTAACCCTACAGGCAACTGACTGGGAAGACGTTCCTAGCTCGCATAGACGTCGTCAACTCCTTCTTCATCTGTCGAAGTCCTCCAGGTCTGGCCAAGTAAATAGCCAGGGACAAAGCCGTGAGTACATTTGAATTGTACTCGCAAACCATCAAGAAGGTGATAACAATTCTAACTAAAGAAGACAAGAGAGGAAGAATAGTTTCTCTGGTGGATATAGCATGTGAAAGAGAATCAGTTTCTCTTGTGGATATAGCATGTGAAAGAGAATAAGTTTCTCTTGTGGATATAGCATGTGAAAGAGAATAAGTTTCTCTTGTGGATATAGCATCCCACATCACAGTTGAAGGGGACACTAAGAGGGTGCTAAGACATTTCTATGACATCTCTATATCTTTGTTAAAGATGATACTTCAAAAGATTTCCACAACATAAAACACTAGGATGGGGTAACCCAATTTTATTTATCCTTCCCGACCATCTTCATATGGTCGACACAACCTTTCCCGTACCCTTCCGGTACTTCAAAACAAGTTCTTTCCTTTCATTTGCCAAACCATTTTGTAAACCAAAACTCATCAGGCTAAGCAACAGCCATTCCAACCGTCCATGACCGCGGACGCGGCTATTCGAATAGATTTTACTCTGCAGAGTTTGCACACTTTCCCCACCTCTATCCGGATACCTATCGTGTGGGCATCATCCCCGCATAACAACATATGCCACGACGGATACCCGAACATAGCCTTTCGCCCATTCGACTTAGCAAGAGGTCCTACCCTATGGAGTATGTACCTCCCCGACACCGTGGCAGCTCACCTCCTTTTGAGCGTGGCTCCACCGCCAAGCCGGAGAGACCCATAGTGTCTTCCGGACGGGTCAGCCCCGAAGGCCTCCCGTTATACTATTGTCCCAACCATGACAATCCGGACTCGGGGGTAACCGTACCCTTGTATAGTTGTGCGGTGCCTCATGCTAAGAAGAACAAACGTCAAGCTAAGCTCCGTGCCCACGTTGGAGTAGGCTGTGGTTGCGCGGGTTAATTGTCACGGGTGAATACTTAGACGCCAAAGTTTTCATAAACAAGATTCTCTTTCCAACCATCCTTGCCAAGATCCTTTTCTTTCATAAACACACACTTAGGTAAGTCCAACTCACCCAAGGTTTTCCAAAAATTCTTTTCAACAAGATATTTTTCCAAGGGGTTCCCAACCTATGGTTTCATGTAAGAACTAAGAGACAACAGTGGCATGATGCCAACCATCATACCACTAAGGAGGTGATAAATGAGGTGTCAAGGGGATCATACATACTTAGGTTAAGCATGCATAGGGACAACATAAGTAGTATGATTAAACAAGGGTCATGATGTTAATCATCATGCCACTAAGAAGATGCTAATATAGGTGGTCAAGGGGGCATACATGCTTAGGGTAAGCATGCATGTTGTCAACATAAGAGGGAAAATACTTTCAGATTTGTGGTGTTAACCAACCAACACTAATAGAAGTGAGGGTGGTCAACGATATTTGACATACCTAAGGTAGGTAGGCATACTCATCTCAAAATGAGAGTACACCAAGATCATGATTTGTTACTACTACACTCACAAGGGTTGTAGGAGTGAATCGACAAGAAGTGTCACATGCTTAAGGTAAGCATGTAACTCAACAAGGTAGGATGGCATAGCCATGATCGACAAGTATACCAACAATTACTAAGATGATCATGAAGTATGACCAAGAGGATCATCATGCTTAAGACAAAGCATGCATCGACAAGATAAGGAGACTAACACACACAAGGTCAAGAGACAAGAGTAATAATAAGGTGACAACAATATGAGACACGTCAATCAGAGATCAAGAGATGGCTTGCCTTGGCTTATTTGTCCCTGGACTTCTTCAACATCATCAATATAAGAATCCCATCAATATAAATAAAATCCTTGTCCGATCCACTTCTTCTTCTCCGGAATCGTTCGCATCTATCGTCCGAAAATATAAAAGGAACACAATCAATCACATTGCACCAATCATAACAAGCATGCAACATTCAACAATCAACAAGCAATAGCTAACCACCTTACTACGGGCTAACATACAAAGAACTTATAGTTACTCCAAAACAATTTTAAAAGAGGACCAATTTATTTACCTAGTAAAGGCATGAGAGTATCACAACTTAGCAAATGCCTATCTTGGGTATCACCATGGCACAAACTAAACATCCCCCGGTAGATAACATCATAAAGAGGACAAGTGCATTAGTTTGGCATCAAAAACATTTATATTTTATTTTTAAATATTTTTGGAAAAGCTGAAATCATTTTCCTACTTTATTTTGCTCTCAGAACACTACACAAGTAGGGCAAGCAAAATTTATACCTCTGGATAACTATTCAAACATAGCTTCATACAAAACTGGATTCACTAAATTTGAAGTTATAAAATATTTTTAATTATTAAATTACTGGCCAGAGGGACCAAAACAGAGTTTAATTCCTTATAAAATATCAGATGCTCAATAAAATCTGAGCTCTGGATATGTTGTTAGCAACACAATTATGAGTGTAGCAAAAGTGGTTTCATTCCAAAATAATATTTTAAGCTCCTGAAATAATTTCTCAAACACAGATTCTGAATAAACTTGTATTAAATACCACAATTCCATATTTTGTCCTAAAATACTAAAACCAGTGCCAAAAATTGGGTAATAGCATAAGGTTAACTACAAATTTGGATTTGATTTAAAATTGTTTTTTAAACTCTCACAATTAAATTATCAAGGTTACTGCATGCTTGTACCAATTTAAATTCTGTGTAAAATATTTAAAAGATCTTGGTATAAAACTTGTCTGAGGTGGTTAGGAAAACATCCAGAAGCACTACGAAAGTGGAATCACTAAATTTGGATGATTTATGAATTTTTGGTGAATTAAAAACGTTTAAGATGGGTTGCAGGATTATTTTTCCGGAGAATAGAGAAAAAGGGCGCGGGTCGATTTCCAACCTGGGCCACGCAGACGGAGCAGGCCGGCCCAAACAGAGATACCGGTTGGGGAAGAAAAAAAAAATAAACAAAAAAGAAAGGAAAAGGGGAGAGAGGGCCCGGTGCGGGGCCCATCTGCATGGGCCGACGTGGCCGATCGGCCATGCAGACCCCACGATCGGGACCTGGGGTCGTCGTTCTTCCTGCGCCCATGCACGCGCCACGGAAACTCTGGGAAGAAGAGGAGGCGGCCGGGGACTTACCGGCGGGATGCGGCGGCCGTCGGCGGCGGCTGGGCGGGGTAGCAGTGGGTCGAGGCCGTCGAGGGGCGGGCTTGGCGGCGACCTCTCCTCCCGCAGCAGCTCGTCCCGGCCGTTCTTCTCCGCAGGCGCTCCCGGACGGACGTCGTCGGCGGCAGCTACAGGGGATCCTGGGAAACGTGGGGCGGTGCGTTAGAAGCGGAAGAGAGAGGGGAGTGCAGGGAAGTGTAGAAGAGGGCCAGGCAGCGTCGGAGTCGAGCGCCAGCTTCCGCGCCATCCGCCGGTGACCATGGCTGCGGCTTGCTTGCCGGCGAGCAGCAGCAGGGCAGAGCGCCTCAGCGCTCTCTGTGGTGGTCTGGGGAGGGGAAGGAGTGGTGTGGTGTGGAGAGACGAGGGCTGGGGCGGAGGGGCTTTTTATAGCCGAGGCTAGGCGCGTGGGTGGCGGGCATGGCCAATGGGAGGGTGAGCGAGCGGTGCTGCGACCAATGGAGAGGCAAGAGCTGACGTAGGGGCGGTGCTGGAGCATGACGTAAGGGCTGGCGTCAGCAAGGTGGGGCACAGGCGCGGGAAAGAGGGATGGGTCGAGCGGGAGGGTCTACAGCGAACGTTTTCGGTTGCTAGGGTTTTGTGGGGTTCGGGCCAAGGCCTTGCTTGGCTTGGGCTGTGGCTTTTGAGAGAGGAGTGATGACCCACAAGTATAGGGGGTGTATCGTAGTACTTTCGATAAATAAGAGTGTCGAACCCAACGAGGAGCAGAAGGTGTTGACAAGCAGTTTCGATGAAGGATTCACTGTAAATGCTCACAGACAAGTATTCAGGGGTTTTGATATTGCATATAAATAAAGTACAAGTAAATAGAATGCGAGAGAAATAATTGCAGCGAGTGGCCCAATCCTTTTTAGCACAAAGGACAAGCCGGTTTGTTTACTTATAATGACCAAACGTTCTCGAGGACACACGGGGATTTTAGTCTAGTGCTTTCGCTACATACGACTGATTAATCTTCATTGTTTTGATAAGTGTTGTGTGGGTGAACCTATGCTAATGCACCGCCCTTCCTAGGACTAATACATACTTGTGATTATACCCCTTGCAAGCATCCGCAACTACAAGAAAGTAATTAAGATAAATCTAACCACAGACCTTAAACTGCGAGATCCCGCGATCCCTCCCGCATCGATATACTAACGGGGGCTCAGGTTTCGTCACTCCGGCAACCCCGCAATTAGCAACCGAATACAAGATGCACTCCCCTAGGCCCATAAATGGTGAAGTGTCGTGTAGTCGACGTTCACACGACACCACTAGAAGAATGACACCACAACTTAAATATCATAACATTGAATATTACTCAACCATAATTCACTACTAGCATTTAGACTTCACCCATGTCCTCAAGAACTAAACGAACTACTCATGAGACATCATATGGAATACAATCAGAGGTGATATGATGATGAATAACAATCTGAACATGAACCTTGGTTCAATGGTTTCACTCAATAGCATCTACAACAAGTATAGAATAACACCGGGAGAGTTTCCCCTATCAAACAATCAAGATCAAACCCAAATCGTTACAGCGGTGACGAGGTGCTGCGGTGGTGATGGCGGTGTAGATGGTGGAGACGATGATGATGATGATGGAGATGATGTCCAGCTCGATGACGATGGCGATGGCGTCGATTTCCCCCTCCGGGAGGGAATTTCCCCGGCGGATTCCTGCCCGCCGGAGAGCTCTTTTCTCTCTGGTGCTCTCCGCCCCGCAGAGGCGGCTGTAACCCTTCGTGAGGATCCCTCTGTGGCTTAGGTTTTCGGGACGAAGGAGTACGCGAAGAAAAGGAGGCGAAAGGGGTCGTGGGCCCCCCCAGCATAGGGTGGCGCGGCCAGGGCCTGGGCCGCGCCGCCCTATGGTCTGGGCCCACAGTGGCCCCTCTCTTCTTCCCCTTCTGGCTCCCTCCGTCATCTGGAAAAATAGGAATTTTCGTGAAATTCCCTTCCGCAGTTGATCTTCCGAAATATTGCGTTCTGACGGTGCTTTTCCAGCGGAATCCGGCTCCGGTGCTTGATCCTCCAATGATGATGAAACATGCAAAATAGATGAAATAACATAAGTATTGTGTCCCAATATGAAATATATCAATGAATAACAGCAAATTATGATACAAAATAGTGATGCAAATTGGACGTATCAACTCCCCCAAGCTTAGACCTCGCTTGTCCCCAAGCGAAACTGAGCTCGAGAAACAAGACCACATGTTTATGGAGTGAAGAGTCGATAAATAAAATACGGACAAGAAGCATCATATTCATTCACACAAGACATTCTAGTAAACAACTTCCTCATATAACTCATCTCGAAATAAGTAAAGAGAAATCACAAGTAAAGGTGCATAAGAAATCATAGTTGGTGATGGCAAACTTTGTTCTTGGTCAGAGAACTGCTAACGGATTGTACTTCTAAGCAAAGCTTTCATATTAGAATTTATAGCTGAGCCTTCATATTTAAGCATAACAATCTCTTCATAATCATTGATAACTTCAAAGTCATATTCATTCAGATAAAATTGGTACTAAACAAGAAAGTATAAAAGACATGATCAACTGAATCACAGCATAAATGATTGGTTCACAACAACTCAATTGCTTGCTTGAGATAGAGGGAAATAGGTATACTGACTCAACATAAAAGTAAAAGATAGGCCCTTCGCAGAGGGAAGCAGGGATTAAATCATGTGCTAGAGCTTTTCAAGTTTTGAAATCATATAAAGAGAATAAAAGTAAAATTTTGAGAGGTGTTTGTTGTTGTCAACGAATGGTAGCGGGCACTCTAACCCCCTTGCCAAACGAACCTTCCAAGAGCGGCTCCCATGAGGGACGGCATCTCTACCAAGCAAGGTAGATCATCCCCCTTCTCTTTTGTTTACACATGTATTTTAGTTTTATTTAGGATGACACTCCCCCAACCTTGGCTTTCTCAATCCATGGCTAACCGAATCCTCGGGTGCCTTCCAACATTCACATACCATGGAGGAGTGTCTATTGCAAAATTAAGTTGCTTACTGATGAATCAGAGCAAAACATGTGAAGAGAATTATTAATGAAAGTTATTAATTGAGGCTGGGAACCTCATTGCCAGCTCTTATTACAAAGTTATTGGATAAGCGGATGTGCCGCTAGTCCATTAGGAAAAGTTCGCCCAACAAGATTGAAAGATAAAACACCACGTACTTCCTCATGAGCTATAAAACATTGACACAAATAAGGAGTAATAGTTTGAATTATTTAAAGGTAGCACATGAAGTATTTACTTGGAATGGCAGAAAATACCATGTAGTAGGTAGGTATGGTGGACACAAATGGCATAGGTTTGGTCTAAGGTTATGGATGTATGAGAAGCATTCCCTCTCGATACAGGTCTTTGGCTAGCAAGGTTTGATAGCAAGCATAAAGGTTGAGGGAAACAAACAAATATACATATGATAGAAACAATCATGCATCTTTCTCATAAGCACAAGCAATTTTAACTTAAGAATACTAAGCATAGAGATAATGGAGTAATGTATCTAAGTGTATTTCTCTCCTTCATTAAACATCAAGATGTTGTTGCTATTGACCAATGCTAAGTTTGCCAAAACCAAATAGATTTACTTGATGCTCCCAAAGTGATATCAATACTCATGTCAAGAGTAATCATATAATGGAGATTGCAAACTAAAATAAGGTGTGCAAAAAGTAAACGATAAGACTTCTCATTAATATTCCATAACGATAACTCACCCCAACGGATACATCGATAACTAACTAAGAGAGATACTTCCACATTGCATACTATTCTATATGATAACTTCCCTACTCATGATATGACGCTACTTGATAGTAAAAGATAAAGGTGGTGATGTGATACCGCGGCACTCCCCCAAGCTTGGAACAAACCAAGGGGATGCCAATACCGATGATGAATTACTCCTTCGGTGATGATGGTGATGGATTCTTCTCGCGCTTCATAAGGATCTCCTTCAGCTTCAGCTTCTCAAGTTTGCAATTCTGCACCAAAACTTGAAGAGACTTATCGTTACCCGAGTGTGGCGGTGACGGCCTTGTGCTGGGATTTGAGTAATACTCCAGCATTCTGCGAAGTCGCTGATTCTCCTCCTGAAGTATCTCCACTTCCCTTCTTAGAGCACGATATTGATCACAAAACTCATCAGCAACCCGTATGGCTTCATCCACACAGGGGAAAGAGTCGAGGTCCAGAGCAGGCGGAAGAGCTCCCTGCAAGTTATGAGAAAAAGAACGCCCAGTGTTAACCGATCCCACCAAGATTGGCTTACTCTTCGTAGTTTCCCACTCTCCTTCTGCAGATGCTATCTTCTCCTTCTCCTTATTAATCCTTTCATCCATCTCTTCCTTCCAAAGCCCCTTGTTCTTGGAGACCATGGCGCTTCTAAACTGAAAACAGATCTGGCAGAAAACAGCTCGAAACAAAACACGACGAGAAAACGATGTTACGGACCTCCAGGGGTCCGGGGGATTATATAGCAAATATTTTTACGACAAAAGGAAGATTCCAGGTCGAAAACGAGTCGGAAAGGGGCAACGAGGCGGCCAGACCATAGGTCGGCGCGGCCAGGGTGGGGCCCGCGCCGGCCTATGGTGGCACGCCCTCGTGCGTCCTTTCCACTCCGTTTCGAACTCGTAATTTTTCATATTTTCCAAAAACAGCAGAAATAATGTTCGGAAAGGTAAACGCGGACTTTTTATTACCTATACTGTTACCTATTCAAAGTCCAGTTCTGGCGGACTGTCAATTTGTCCTTTGATGAAAGCCTCCGGTGTTTCCACTTGAATAATATCGACATCAACATTATAAGAATCGCCCGAGATATAATGCTTGAGTCTTTGTCCATTCACCACTTGTGTGGCATTGCCTTGGAGAGAGCTAATTTTAATTGCTCCTGAACGATACACCTCCTTAACAACATATGGTCCTTCCCACTTCGAGAGTAATTTCCCGCAAAGAATCCGAGACGAGACCGATACAATAGAACTTGATCTCCAACATTAAATTCTCTTTTAATGATCCTTCTATCATGCCACTTCTTAACTTTTTCTTTAAAGAGTTTAGCATTTTCATAAGCTTCACTTCTCCATTCATCTAGAGAACTTAATTGCAACAACCTCTTATTACCGGCTAATTTAGGATCTTTATTTAATTCTCTAACAGACCCAATAAGCTTTGTGCTCTAGTTCTAAAGGTAAATGACAAGCTTTTCCATAAACCATTTTATAAGGCGACATTCCCATAGGATTTTTATAAGCAGTTCTATAAGCCCATAACGCTTCTTTCAATTTGCTAGGCCAATTCTTTCTAGATTTATTAACAAGTCTTACCCAAGATAGCTTTAATCTCTCTATTTGATAATTCTACTTGACCGCTAGTTTGAGGGTGATAAGCAGAAGCAATTCTATGATTAATACCGTACTTAGCAAGAGTTTTTCTAAAACCTCCATGAATGAAATGAGAACCTCCATCAGTCATAATATATCTAGGTACTCCAAATCTAGGAAATATAATATCTACCAGACATTTTTATAGAGGTCTCACCATCAGCACTTTTTGTAGGTATAGCTTCTACCCATTTAGTAACATAATCAACAACGACAAGTATATGAGTGTTACCGTCCGAAGAAGGGAAAGGTCCCATGAAGTCGAATCCCCAACAATCGAATGGTTCAATAACAAGAGTATAATTCATAGGCATTTCATTGCGTCCGGAGATATTACCAACTCTTTGACATTCATCACAAGATAAAATAAATTTCCTTGCATCTTTGAAGAGTGTTGGCCAATAAAAACCTGATTGTAGAACCTTTTGCGCGGTTCTATCTCCAGCGTGATGTCCTCCATAAACACTTCCATGACATTTATTCAATATCTCCCGTTGTTCATATTCAGGAACACATCTTCGCATAATACCATCCACTCCTTCTTTATATAAGTGTGGGTCATCCCAAAAATAATGCCTCAAGTCATAAAAGAATTTCCTCCTTTGCTGAGCTGAAAAGGTTGGAGGCAAATACTTCGAAACAATAAAGTTAGCATAATCTGCATACCAAGGGCTCTCTCGCGAGCTCACCTTTATTACAGCCAATTGTTCATTTGGAAAACTATCATTAACGTGAACAGGATCATAAGCAATATTTTCCAATCTAGACAAATTATCAAGCAACAGGATTATCTGCACCTTTCCTATCTATAATATGTAAATCAAATTCTTGCAACTGAAGTACCCATCTAATAAGCCTTGGCTTAGCATCTTTCTTTGTCATGAGGTATCTAATTGCAGCATGATCAGTATGAATTGTAACTTTTGAATCAACAATATAAGGTCTAAACTTATCACAAGCAAAGACTACAGCTAACAATTCTTTTTCAGTTGTAGCATAGTTTCTTTGAGCAGCATCAAGAGTCTTACTAGCATAATGAATAACATTTAATTTCTTATCTACCCGCTGTCCAAGAACAGCGCCTACGGCAAAATCACTAGCATCACACATAATTTCAAAAGGCAAATTCCAATCAGGAGGTTCAACTACAGGAGCAGTTGTTAAGGCTTTCTTTAAAGTTTCAAAAGCTTCCTTACAATCATCATCAAAAACAAAAGGTACATCTTTTTGAAGAAGATTAGTAAGAGGCTTTGAAATTTTAGAGAAATCTTTAATAAATCTCCTATAAAACCCCAGCATGACCAAGAACACTACGAATACCTTTAACATCCCTTGGATAGGGCATCTTCTCAATTGCTTCAACTTTAGCTCTATCAACTTCAATACCTCTCTCGGAAATTTTATGTCCCAACACAATTCCTTCATTAACCATAAAGTGGCATTTCTCCCAATTAAGAACAAGGTTAGTTTCTTCACATCTCTCGCAACACTTTATCGAGGTTTCGCAAGCAATTATCAAAAGAATTCCCATAGACAAAAAAATCATCCATGAACACCTCTACAATACTTTCGCAAAAACCATGAAAAATAGCAGACATGCATCTTTGAAAAGTAGCAGGAGCATTACATAAACCAAAAGGCATACGCCTATAAGCATAAGTTCCATAAGGACAAGTAAAAGTGGTTTTCTCTTGATCTTTAGCTTTAACAGCAATTTGTGAAAACCCAGAATAACCATCAAGAAAGCAAAAATGAGTGTTTTTAGACAACCTCTCTAACATTTGATCAATAAAGGGTAAAGGGTAATGATCTTTCTTAGTAACTTTATTCACTTTTCGAAAATCAATGCACATTCTATAACCTACAACTATTCTTTGAGGAATAAGCTCATCATTATCATTAGGCACAACAGTCATTCCTCCTTTCTTAGGAACACAATGAACAGGACTAACCCATCTACTATCAGCAATAGGATATATAATACCAGCTTCAAGGAGTTTTAATACCTCGTTCCTTACCACTTCCTTCATCTTCGGAATTAGACGACGTTGATGTTCAACAACGAGCTTTGCATCTTCTTCCATATTAATAGCATGTTGGCAAATAGAAGGAGAAATCCCTTTCAAATCATCAAGAGTATAGCCAATAGCTCCTCGGTGTTTCTTCAATATTTCCAATAACCTTTCTTCCTCAATCTCTCGAAAGCTTTGAACTAATAATAACAGGATATATTTTCTTATCATCAATATGAGCATATTTAAGATTATCGAGTAAAGGCTTTAGATCAAAAACAGGATCTTCCTTTGGTGGCGGTGTTGTACCCGGATCTTCCACCGTAAATCATGCTTGAGAATAGGTTGGCGACGAAAAATTTCCTCAAGCTCATCTCTTTCTTTCCTAAAAGCTTCACTTTCACTATTCTCCAAATGTTGCTGCAAAGGATTATTAGGAACAAGAACAATAGATGCACACTGCTCCATTTTAAAATCATTACTAGGCAAGTCAATTTTATAAGGAGTTTTGGTAAATTTAGAAAAGTTAAATTCATAAGGTTCACCAGCAAATCTAGTCAAAATTTTCTCTTTCTTACAATCTATAATAGCTCCACAAGTATTTAGAAAAGGTCTACCAAAAATGATAGAACAATGATCACTAGCAGCAGAACCAAGTACCAAAAAGTCAGCAGGATATTTAATTTTACCACATAGAACTTCCACATCTCGAACAATACCAATTGGAGAAATAGTTTCTCTATTAGCCAGATGAATAACCACATCAATATCTTCAAGTTCACAAGAACCAATTTCGTGCATAATCTCCGTGTAAAGTTCATAAGGTATAGCACTAACACTTGCACCAATATCACATAAACCATAATAGCAATGATCACCAATTCTAACAGATAGCATAGGAACACTAACTTGTTTGGGTTTATTAGGATGTGAAACAATATTAGAAGCATCTTCACAGAAAATAATATGACCATCCTCCACATTTTCAATTACAAGATCTTTAACTATTGCAACAGCAGGTTCAATTTTAATTTGTTCTTCAGGTTCTTTAGGTTTCTTTTCACTTTTATTAACCGCACTAGATATGACAGAGTACTCCTTCATTTTAGCAGGGAAAGGAGTTTTTTCAATATAAGCTTCAGGAATAACATTATCAACAGCTTCAATCACTACACATTTGTTTACAGATGAATCAATTTTATCTTTATACTGGTTCATGATACTTATCAAAATTCTTCTTAGGCAGCTTCATAATGAGAGGCAAAAGCTCTATAAAGATTTGCAACAACTTGGGAATCAAGACCATATGTAGCACTCATATTACGAAATTTATCAAGATCCATAAAAGCTTCAATGCATTTATAATCATAAATTATACCCGATTCTCTATCTTTGTCATTCTCCCATCCTTCAGCATTTTCTTGGATCCGATCAAGAAGGTCCCTTTTAAACTCTTCTTTGTTGCGTGTAAATGATCCGGAACAAGAAGTATCCAAGCAAGGTCTTGTCTTGAAAAGAAAGTCTTGCATAGAAATTATCAATAATAACATTACCAGGAAGCTCATGAATGGGGCATTTGAGCATTAAAGACTTCAATCTCCCCCAAGCTTGGGCAATACTTTCTCCATCATGAGGCCGTAAATTATATATGCGGTTCCGATCTTTGTGAATTTCACTTGGAGGATAAAATTTGGAATAGAATAAAGGCACAATGTCCTCCCAATCAATAGAATCACCATTCTTCAAGCAATTTATACCAAAGGCGCCGCTTTACCGTGACAGCGATATAGTGAATAGTTTCTTCCTAACTTCATTCATGGAAATACCTGCACATTTGAATAACCCGCATAATTCATGCAAAAATAGTAAATGATCACCAGGATGGACAGGTCCATCCCCTTCATAGCGGTTATCCATAACACGTTCAATAATTTTCGTAGGTATTTTATATGGTACTACTTCCTCACCGGCGCTTCATCCACTACCGTTGCAGTAGTAGTAGATTTCCCAAATAGAAATTGAAGAGAAGATCTCTCCATAATGATTATAGCAGCAGGCAGAAATAAAATCAGCACAAACAAGAAAGGTTTTCCTTACCAATTCCACTTACCAATAGCGCTTCACTCCCCGGCAACGGCGCCTGTAAAATAGTCTTGATGACCCACAAGTATAGGGGGTGTATCGTAGTACTTTCGATAAATAAGAGTGTCGAACCCAACGAGGAGCAGAAGGTGTTGACAAGCAGTTTCGATGAAGGATTCACTGTAAATGCTCACAAACAAGTATTCAAGGGGTTTTGATATTGCAGATAAATAAAGTACAAGTAAATAAAATGCGAGAGAAATAATTGCAGCGAGTGGCCCAATCCTTTTTAGCACAAAGGACAAGCCGGTTTGTTTACTTATAATGACCAAACGTTCCTGAGGACACACGGGGATTTTAGTCTAGTGCTTTCGCTACATACAACTGATTAATCTTCATTGTTTTGATAAGTGTTGTGTGGGTGAACCTATGCTAATGCACCGCCCTTCCTAGGACTAATACATACTTGTGATTATACCCCTTGCAAGCATCCGCAACTACAAGAAAGTAATTAAGATAAATCTAACCACAGACTCTTAAACTCGAGATCCCGCGATCCCTCCTCGCATCGATATACTAACGGGGCTCAGGTTTCGTCACTCCGGCAACCCCGCAATTAGCAACCGAATACAAGATGCACTCCCCTAGGCCCATAAATGGTGAAGTGTCGTGTAGTCGACGTTCACACGACACCACTAGAAGAATGACACCACAACTTAAATATCATAACATTGAATATTACTCAACCATAATTCACTACTAGCATTTAGACTTCACCCATGTCCTCAAGAACTAAACGAACTACTCACGAGACATCATATGGAATACAATCAGAGGTGATATGATGATGAATAACAATCTGAACATGAACCTTGGTTCAATGGTTTCACTCAATAGCATCTACAACAAGTATAGAATAACACCGGGAGAGTTTCCCCTATCAAACAATCAAGATCAAACCCAAATCGTTACAGCGGTGACGAGGTGCTGCGGTGGTGATGGCGGTGTAGATGGTGGAGACGATGATGATGATGATGGAGATGATGTCCAGCTCGATGACGATGGCGATGGCGTCGATTTCCCCCTCCGGGAGGGAATTTCCCCGCGGATTCCTGCCCGCCGGAGAGCTCTTTCTCTCTCGGTGCTCTCCGCCCCGCGAGGCGGCCGTAACCCTTCGTGAGGATCCCTCCGTGGCTTAGGTTTTCGGGACGAAGGAGTACGCGAAGAAAAGGAGGCGAAAGGGGTCGTGGGCCCCTGCAGCATAGGGTGGCGCGGCCGGGCCCGGGCCGCGCCGCCCTATGGTCCGGGCCCACGCGTGGCCCCTCTCTTCTTCCCCTTCTGGCTCCCTCCGTCATCTGGAAAAATAGGAATTTTCGTGAAATTCCCTTCCGCAGTTGATCTTCCGAAATATTGCGTTCTGACGGTGCTTTTTCCAGCAGAATCCTGGCTCCGGTGCTTGATCCTCCAATGATGATGAAACATGCAAAATAGATGAAATAACATAAGTATTGTGTCCCAATATGAAATATATCAATGAATAACAGCAAATTATGATACAAAATAGTGATGCAAATTGGACGTATCAAGGAGAGGGTCCAGGGAAGAAGGGTTTACGAGCTAGGGTTGGGCCAGGGTGAGGTGCAATGGTTGGGGGCACAAAAACACCATGGCTCGGCCATGTGATGGAAAAGAGAAGGAAGGAGCTCTCTAGCTCCGTTTTGGAAGAGAAAAGGGAGGAGGAAGAGAGATAGGAGAGGGTGCATGGGGGTGTCGGAGAGTATTACCTGAGCAAGACAAGGATTACCACATGGTTTGCAAAGTTTTTAATGTTCCCAAAATAAGATGAGAAGGAGATGGTGATGGTATGGTGTTGAGCAAAAACAATTTCAAGTGGTTGAGCCAAAGTGGAGATAATTGCATTCAAGTTGATTTTTTTTTTAAAGTAAATTTAAGGGGAGAAGTAGTAGTGGTGACCCAAAAGAGAGTGGTTAACTTGATCAAGATATTTTGGATAGGTGAGGTCTATGATCACTACATGGAGATTTTTGATTGGAGCATGGAAGGGTATAATCACCTTCTTCCAAGTAGAGGAGGAAAAAAAATATTTTCTCAAATGAAATTGGTAAAAGGTGAGAGATGGGAAAAGAAATAGGACATAGATCATGTTAACAAGAACTTAGGTATAAGGGCCTTTGATAATATTTAGCTAACATGGGGGCACTTGCATATAAATGCCCCATAGTTAAATTATTTGCAAAAATAGAAGTGCAAGAGATGGCATGTGAAGTGTTACGAGTATTTTGGAAAGTTGGGCCCATGATCAAGTACCTAGATCAATCCTAGATGGAGTGGTGATGTTTAAAAGATGGATCATGGAGATGTATTAGAGGCAAAGACAATGCCATGGATTATTTGATCACACATCAAATAGTCCTAGGACTTCATTGTGGAGAATATGGCCCTTATTTGATCTAAAATAAAATAAGAAACCTTTCTTGATGTATTTGAAGAAAAAGAGAAAGGGTTTTGCAAGTGAATGGTCCATAGAGGAAATAGAAAAATATGAATCATTCCATTTTATTATAGGTAACCAAAGCTGCATGTAAAACCTCTATATATATCTTTGAGTCACACAGTAAGGGTAGGTCCTTGGGCAAATACTTTGTGTTAAAACAAAATAACTTTAGAAACCCTTTCGTGATACTATGATCCAAGGTGATCATAGCCAATTTAAAAGGAAAGGTTTTTATCAAGATACTTTGAATTAAGATTTTGAGCCCTAGGACAAAGCAAAAGAGGTTCTTTTGTGGTTTAGGTCAAAAGGTTCAATTATTTTTAAAGAGACGAGGTTAAGGTAGTACAAGAGTAACCGTAGCTTCACTATTTTTCTTGAGACTAGAGGATGTGAGTTGGGGTACTTGTGGGAAAACACCAAGCATAGGGTTTATGCATTGGTAAAGAAAGGAAAAGAAATTTCCAGGGCCACACATGTGTTTTATTTAGTGAGTTGTTAAGTTGTTTTAACACTAGAGGTGTTATTCTTTGAGGTAACTCAAGACAATTGCAACTAGCACAACAAGACAATTCATCTACCAGCAGATCAAGGCAATTCATCTTAATTAGTCTATAGAAAAAGTTTTTGTTTCCCCTAATTTTTGCACTTTGGATAATTAAACAAGCTTGCAAAAATTTGGGGTGTTACAGATCTTCCACCCTTAAAATAATCTCGTCCCGAGATTACTAAGCGTAGAACTAGAGGGGTTGTAAAGTTTAACTAAAGTTAGACTCCATTCTTCTGTAGATGTGCTGTTGCCGAGAAGGTCGTTGCTTCCTCTTCTGGGAGACATGATGGATTCCTGCTGATGGCGAGCTTCATGAAGAGGTTGACTAGTCCATGTAGGTGTTAGATATGTAGCTTCTAAGCGATCCTAGCGGGGGTTCAAGATTCTGGGAGAGTTAGTGCACTCCAGCGGTGCTTTAGTAGGGTTGAAAACTTTTTGGAGTTAACTTTAAATTTTAGTGGAGGATGAAGTCTTCCACCCTTAAAATTGTTCATAGGGGGGGTTTAAAAACTCTAAGATTCGGCTACGGGTCTTGTCGGTGCTTTCGAAGAAGTGATCTTTCTCTCGTCTTGAGTTGAAGCATCTTCAGGGAGCGAGGTGCAGTCCACAGCTTCAAGGGGAGTTAGTGCATCCCAAGTTTCCAACGGTGTTTTTAGAAAGGTTTAAAATTTTAGGGTCAGCTCCAATTTTTAGTGGAAGACGAAGTCTTCCACCCTTAAGGTTTTTCATCGGGCTTTTTGGAAAAACTCAGAGCTCCTGCCTTGTAGTCCTGCCTGGGGCTTCTGAAGAAGCCGTCGATCTTCCGTATTCAGTTGAAGAATCTTCAGGGGAGAAATGTAGACCATGGCTTCAAAAGGCACTCACGGTGTTTACTAAACCTTATAACGCGCGGTAAGTTAGTAAGTTGATGAAACGCCTGGTTGGTATCCATATGAAGCAGCAACAAAGGTCGTCGAAGACAATCTTCAGCTTCAGGGTCGGTGATGACTTATACCAGTTAAGAAGTGGTTGGCTAAACTACACCTAATCTTGAGTCTTGAGGTATCTTCATGAGCTTCACTTGATGAGGACCAGATGAGCCATGTGATGTAGTTTGGCTTTGACGCGATTGTCCTCTCAGCTTGTTAGACAGTGTGTTAGAGGGTAGTCTCAAAAAGTTATCCTCGAAGTTAGCGCGATTATACTCCAAGTTTAGACAAAGTTAGTATGTCTTATTGCAGAGGTGCAGTCACTCTTGAAGGTAGGGGCTTCTGTCTTCTCGGATTAGTAGAGATGCTTCAGCTGATCTTGAAAGTAGTTGGCGTAGATAGGGGTCTGGGTCAGTTTCTTTGACGGTTGAGAATCGATGGTTAACAGGGTTAAATTATCCTTTTAGCTAGCAGTTAGTATTTTATCGACGAGGTTCGTGAGGTGAAAACATATTAGGGAGGCTTTCTAAGCTAGGTTATCACACCAAGAGTGTTTTTCAAACTGAAACACCAAAACAATCATACACACAACAAACAGATAAAAACACTCAAGGTAGCACACTAGGAAACAACAAGCAATCATCACACCAGACAAGGCACTCTAAGCATCTAGGGATGCCTAATACGCAGGGGTAGCTCAATCAAAGCGATTGAGTTTGTCCTATCCATCCTATTGGTTTGGGGCTGGTCACATATGTTGGCGTCTTCAGCTTGTTGACATCGTCTTCAACAAGGATTCTCGAAGCGCAGGGTGGTGATGCGGCCTGGTGTTGAGTCGTCGATGTTGAGGTAGAGGATAAAACTGTGTAGTCTTCTTGCTCAACATCCCAGGGACGTGAGGTCTTCAAAAGGGTAGCTGTTGAGGTGCTCCTGAAGTCGAGATATTCTCGTGGCTAAAAATTACTAGTCAAGAATTGAGGACTCGATCCCTGGCGACTGCAAAAGTGCGAGTCCACGGAGGAACAAGGTCATCTCCTTGACGCACTTTGGTGACAACCAAAGACATGATCTTATTATTCTTTTATGTGCACACTAAGTCGGCCTCCAATCTTCAATAGTTGTCGTTGGAGATTCATGAGTCTGCCTGAGGGATTGATGTATCTTTGAGTTCGAGTCTCCGGTCTGAGTTGGGGACATCGTCCAATATGTAGGTTTGAAGTGGATGAGACAATAGAGTAAGAATCGATGAGAAAGTACATCCAAAGGTGGAACATCATCAAAAACTCGGCAGAAAATATATCTGACGAGAGAGCAATAGATGCGTTCGTGGCAGGAATTCGGCGAGGAGATTTTGTCGAAGACTTGGGGAGAACTAACCCAAGGACAGTGTCGGCATTAATGGAGATAGCAAACAGATGGGCGGACGGAGAGGGTGCTGTTCAAAATAAGCGACACGAGTCACTAGAGGAGGACCGTAGCCGAAACTTTCAAAATAGAAGGCGATTTCCTCGGCAATTCTCGAGTTACGATGCTCCCGGCCAAATATCGGCTGGTTTTCGGGGAAACAACGGAGGAAACAATAGAGATGAATATCAAAGAAGTAATGAGCAACGAGGCGACAACAGAGATGATTCTCGAAATAACAGGCAAAATAGCGGGTCAAGGTTTCAGAGACCTTTCGTAACTCCCGAAGATATGATGAACGGGCCATGCCAGATGCATTTTTATCTCGACAACAATGGAGGAAGGCAGTCGGGACATCTGCGTGAAGGACCGCCGTAATTTTCAAGCAATGCTCGCGAGTAGCGAGGATAGCCAATGCTCAAGCAGCAAATAGAAACCCCCAAGGGCCTAGGAGTGAGATCCACCTACCTCCTCCTCCCGCGATCACGGACGAAAATCGACACCAGCTCAGAATAGCGGCAGCACCACACCCACCTCCATATGTGGATCCTAACTCCAACGGCGCGGTTTCGATGATTCAGAAAGCTAGGCCATCTAATAGGGCTCAGAAGGTAATCTCGCGGCAAGTGTTCATGGCAGAGAAGATGCCACCACCAACTATAGAGTACCTAAATTGGTCGGGACAGGTCATCGGCTTCACAATTGCGGATCACCCGCAGCAAGTTCCTCGACCAGGGCAGTCAGCACTTATCTTACCAGCGGTGATCGCAGGATTCGACGTATCTCGAGTTTTCATAGACGGAGGCAGCAGTCTAAACCTTATG
Source organism: Lolium rigidum (assembly GCF_022539505.1). Lineage (NCBI taxonomy): Eukaryota > Viridiplantae > Streptophyta > Magnoliopsida > Poales > Poaceae > Lolium > Lolium rigidum. The sequence goes on along the minus strand of NC_061510.1, from coordinate 136,202,124 downwards.
TATGCAGATACATTGAGGAAGATGAACATATCCCTGGCAAATCTAAAACCAACTGACACGCGTTTCCATGGAATCACACCAGAGAAGCCGAGCTATCCGTTGGGAAGGATTAATCTCGACGTTCAGTTTGGGACCCGAGAAAATTACAGGATAGAAAGGTTGGATTTTGAAGTCGTGGATTTCCCGTCGCAATATCACGCCTTGTTGGGGCGACCAGCATATGCGAGGTTTATGGCGGTACCACATTACACGTATCTCGCTGTGGAGGTTACCTGGACCTAAGGGACCAATCACAGTCTTCGCGCTAGCCGATAAATGTGACAAGGATTTTCACCGACTATCAGAAACTTTCGGGATGCAAGCAGAGTACATGGCGTCAAGGCTCATGACTGATTATGATGTGCTGCCAGATGTAGGGAGATTTAACAAGGAACCAACCTTTAACACGACGAAAGATTCCAAGGAGGTGCAGATCCACCCGACAGATCCGAAGAAAACGACGTCCATCGCGACAAACATGGACCTCGCATAGGAAAGCGCGCTAGTCGAGTTCCTCCGTGAACACCGGAAAATCTTCGCATGGTGTCCAGCCGACATGCCAGGAGTACCTGTGGAACTTGCCGAGCACCACCTAAACTTGGATCCAATAGCGAGACCAATCAAGCAACCTCCGAGGCGTTTTCGGAGCCAAACCGTAAAGCTATGTTGTCGAAATTGATCGACTAAGAGAAGCTGGTTTCATTAAGGAGCTGCATACAGAGGCCACATGGGTAGCAAATCCAAAGTGCTGGTCCCGAAGAAAAACACTAAAGTCCTTCGCATGTGTGTTGACTTTACGTGTCTCAACAAACATTGTCCAAAGGATCACTTTCCCTCCCATGGATCGATCAAATTATCGACTCCACGGCAGGATGTGAACGTCTTTCCTTCCTGGATGCATACTCTGGTTATAACCAGATCAGATTAAAAGAAGAGGATGAGGTCAAAACAGCATTCATTACACCTTATGGCGTATTCTGCTATAGAACAATGCCTTTTGGTCTGAAAAACGCGGGAGCAACATATCGCCGGATGATGCAGAAGTGCTTATGTGGGGACCCCGGACTAGCTGTCCGAAATACCCTGTTATGTATACAGTTCACGTTCCCATGATCAGTGTGCCGTGAACACATAACCGAACTGATATCAAATTACATCATCCTTTACAAAACGGAATAAAAAAAAATACAATAAGGTCACATGACCCATCTTTACATAATAGCCTCGAAGGGCCTAAACTAATCATCAGAGTAGCAGAATCACTTCAACAGCAGTAGAGCCCAAGTCACCTGCCTTAACCCTACAGTGCAACCGACCGGGAAGACGTTCCTAGCTCGCATAGACGTCGTCAACTCCTTCTTCATCCGTCGAAGTCCTCCGTGTCCGGCCAAGTAAATAGCCAGGGACAAAGCCGTGAGTACATTTGAATTGTACTCGCAAACCATCAAGAAGGTGATAACAATTCTAACTAAAGAAGACAAGAGAGGAAGAATAGTTTCTCTGGTGGATATAGCATGTGAAAGAGAATCAGTTTCTCTTGTGGATATAGCATGTGAAAGAGAATAAGTTTCTCTTGTGGATATAGCATGTGAAAGAGAATAAGTTTCTCTTGTGGATATAGCATCCCACATCACAGTTGAAGGGGACACTAAGAGGGTGCTAAGACATTTCTATGACATCTCTATATCTTTGTTAAAGATGATACTTCAAAAGATTTCCACAACATAAAACACTAGGATGGGGTAACCCAATTTTATTTATCCTTCCCGACCATCTTCATATGGTCGACACAACCTTTCCCGTACCCTTCCGGTACTTCAAAACAAGTTCTTTCCTTTCATTTGCCAAACCATTTTGTAAACCAAAACTCATCGAGGCTAAGCAACAGCCATTCCAACCGTCCATGACCGCGGACGCGGCTATTCGAATAGATTTTACTCTGCAGAGTTTGCACACTTTCCCCACCTCTATCCGGATACCTATCGTGTGGGCATCATCCCCGCATAACAACATATGCCACGACGGATACCCGAACATAGCCTTTCGCCCATTCGACTTAGCAAGAGGTCCTACCCTATGGAGTATGTACCTCCCCGGCACCGTGGCAGCTCACCTCCTTTTGAGCGTGGCTCCACCGCCAAGCCAGGAGACCCATAGTGTCTTCCGGACGGGTCAGCCCCGAAGGCCTCCCGTTATACTATTGTCCCAACCATGACAATCCGGACTCGGGGTAACCGTACCCTTGTATAGTTGTGCGGTGCCTCATGCTAAGAAGAACAAACGTCAAGCTAAGCTCCGTGCCCACGTTGGAGTAGCTGTGGTTGCGCGGGTTAATTGTCACGGGTGAATACTTAGACGCCAAAGTTTTCATAAACAAGATTCTCTTTCCAACCATCCTTGCCAAGATCCTTTTCTTTCATAAACACACACTTAGGTAAGTCCAACTCACCCAAGGTTTTCCAAAAATTCTTTTCAACAAGATATTTTTCCAAGGGGTTCCCAACCTATGGTTTCATGTAAGAACTAAGAGACAATAGTGGCATGATGCCAACCATCATACCACTAAGGAGGTGATAAATGAGGTGTCAAGGGGATCATACATACTTAGGTTAAGCATGCATAGGGACAACATAAGTAGTATGATTAAACAAGGGTCATGATGTTAATCATCATGCCACTAAGAAGATGCTAATATAGGTGGTCAAGGGGGCATACATGCTTAGGGTAAGCATGCATGTTGTCAACATAAGAGGGAAAATACTTTCAGATTTGTGGTGTTAACCAACCAACACTAATAGAAGTGAGGGTGGTCAACGATATTTGACATACCTAAGGTAGGTAGGCATACTCATCTCAAAATGAGAGTACACCAAGATCATGATTTGTTACTACTACACTCACAAGGGTTGTAGGAGTGAATCGACAAGAAGTGTCACATGCTTAAGGTAAGCATGTAACTCAACAAGGTAGGATGGCATAGCCATGATCGACAAGTATACCAACAATTACTAAGATGATCATGAAGTATGACCAAGAGGATCATCATGCTTAAGACAAAGCATGCATCGACAAGATAAGGAGACTAACACACACAAGGTCAAGAGACAAGAGTAATAATAAGGTGACAACAATATGAGACACGTCAATCAGAGATCAAGAGATGGCTTGCCTTGGCTTATTTGTCCCTGGACTTCTTCAACATCATCAATATAAGAATCCCATCAATATAAATAAAATCCTTGTCCGATCCACTTCTTCTTCTCCGAATCGTTCGCATCTATCGTCCGAAAATATAAAAGGAACACAATCAATCACATTGCACCAATCATAACAAGCATGCAACATTCAACAATCAACAAGCAATAGCTAACCACCTTACTACGGGCTAACATACAAAGAACTTATAGTTACTCCAAAACAATTTTAAAAGAGGACCAATTTATTTACCTAGTAAAGGCATGAGAGTATCACAACTTAGCAAATGCCTATCTTGGGTATCACCATGGCACAAACTAAACATCCCCTGGTAGATAACATCATAAAGAGGACAAGTGCATTAGTTTGGCATCAAAAACATTTATATTTTATTTTTAAATATTTTTGGAAAAGCTGAAATCATTTTCCTACTTTATTTTGCTCTCAGAACACTACACAAGTAGGGCAAGCAAAATTTATACCTCTGGATAACTATTCAAACATAGCTTCATACAAAACTGGATTCACTAAATTTGAAGTTATAAAATATTTTTAATTATTAAATTATCAGCCGTAGGGACCAAAACAGAGTTTAATTCCTTATAAAATCTCAGATGCTCAATAAAATCTGAGCTCTGGATATGTTGTTAGCAACACAATTATGAGTGTAGCAAAAGTGGTTTCATTCCAAAATAATATTTTAAGCTCCTGAAATAATTCCTCAAACACAGATTCTGAATAAACTTGTATTAAATACCACAATTCCATATTTTGTCCTAAAATACTAAAACCAGTGCCAAAAATTGGGTAATAGCATAAGGTTAACTACAAATTTGGATTTGATTTAAAATTGTTTTTTAAACTCTCACAATTAAATTATCAAGGTTACTGCATGCTTGTACCAATTTAAATTCTGTGTAAAATATTTAAAAGATCTTGGTATAAAACTTGTCTGAGGTGGTTAGGAAAACATCCAGAAGCACTACGAAAGTGGAATCACTAAATTTGGATGATTTATGAATTTTTGGTGAATTAAAAACGTTTAAGATGGGTTGCAGGATTATTTTTCCAGAGAATAGAGAAAAAGGGCGCGGGTCGATTTCCAACTGGGCCACGCAGGACAGAGCAGGCCGGCCCAAACAGAGATACCGGTTGGGGAAGAAAAAAAAATAAACAAAAAAGAAAGGAAAAGGGGAGAGAGGGCCCGGTGCGGGGCCCATCTGCATGGGCCGACGTGGCCGATCGGCCATGCAGACCCCACGATCGGGACCTGGGGTCGTCGTTCTTCCTGCGCCCATGCACGCGCCACGGAAACTCTGGGAAGAAGAGGAGGCGGCCGGGGACTTACCGGCGGGATGCGGCGGCCGCCGGCGATGGCTGGGCGGGGTGGCGGTGGGTCGAGGCCGTCGAGGGGCGGGCTTGGCGGCGACCTCTCCTCCCGCAGCAGCTCGTCCCGGCCGTTCTTCTCCGCAGGCGCTCCCGGACGGACGTCGTCGGCGGCAGCTACAGGGGATCCTGGGAAACGTGGGGCGGTGCGTTAGAAACGGAAGAGAGAGGGGAGTGCAGGGAAGTGGAGAAGAGGGCCAGGCAGCGTCGGAGTCGAGCGCCAGCTTCCGCGACATCCGCCGGTGACCATGGCCGGGGCGTTCTTGCCGGCGAGCAGCAGCAGGGCAGAGCGCCTCAGCGCTCTCTGTGGTGGTCTGGGGAGGGGAAGGAGTGGTGTGGTGTGGAGAGACGAGGGCTGGGGCGGAGGGGCTTTTTATAGCCGAGGCTAGGCGCGTGGGTGGCGGGCATGGCCAATGGGAGGGTGAGCGAGCGGTGCTGCGACCAATGGAGAGGCAAGAGCCGACGTAGGGGCGGTGGCCGGAGCATGACGTAAGGGCTGGCGTCAGCAAGGTGGGGCACAGGCGCGGGAAAGAGGGATGGGTCGAGCGGGAGGGTCTACAGCGAACGTTTTCGGTTGCTAGGGTTTTGTGGGGTTCGGGCCAAGGCCTTGCTTGGCTTGGGCTGTGGCTTTTGGGAGAGGAGAGGGTCCAGGGAAGAAGGGTTTACGAGCTAGGGTTGGGCCAGGGTGAGGTGCAATGGTTGGGGGCACAAAAACACCATGGCTCGGCCATGTGATGGAAAAGAGAAGGAAGGAGCTCTCTAGCTCCGTTTTGGAAGAGAAAAGGGAGGAGGAAGAGAGATAGGAGAGGGTGCATGGGGGTGTCGGAGAGTATTACCTGAGCAAGACAAGGATTACCACATGGTTTGCAAAGTTTTTAATGTTCCCAAAATAAGATGAGAAGGAGATGGTGATGGTATGGTGTTGAGCAAAAACAATTTCAAGTGGTTGAGCCAAAGTGGAGATAATTGCATTCAAGTTGATTTTTTTTTTAAAGTAAATTTAAGGGGAGAAGTAGTAGTGGTGACCCAAAAGAGAGTGGTTAACTTGATCAAGATATTTTGGATAGGTGAGGTCTATGATCACTACATGGAGATTTTTGATTGGAGCATGGAAGGGTATAATCACCTTCTTCCAAGTAGAGGAGGAAAAAAATATTTTCTCAAATGAAATTGGTAAAAGGTGAGAGATGGGAAAAGAAATAGGACATAGATCATGTTAACAAGAACTTAGGTATAAGGGCCTTTGATAATATTTAGCTAACATGGGGGCACTTGCATATAAATGCCCCATAGTTAAATTATTTGCAAAAATAGAAGTGCAAGAGATGGCATGTGAAGTGTTACGAGTATTTTGGAAAGTTGGGCCCATGATCAAGTACCTAGATCAATCCTAGATGGAGTGGTGATGTTTAAAAGATGGATCATGGAGATGTATTAGAGGCAAAGACAATGCCATGGATTATTTGATCACACATCAAATAGTCCTAGGACTTCATTGTGGAGAATATGGCCCTTATTTGATCTAAAATAAAATAAGAAACCTTTCTTGATGTATTTGAAGAAAAAGAGAAAGGGTTTTGCAAGTGAATGGTCCATAGAGGAAATAGAAAAATATGAATCATTCCATTTTATTATAGGTAACCAAAGCTGCATGTAAAACCTCTATATATATCTTTGAGTCACACAGGTAAGGGTAGGTCCTTGGGCAAATACTTTGTGTTAAAACAAAATAACTTTAGAAACCCTTTCGTGATACTATGATCCAAGGTGATCATAGCCAATTTAAAAGGAAAGGTTTTTATCAAGATACTTTGAATTAAGATTTTGAGCCCTAGGACAAAGCAAAAGAGGTTCTTTTGTGGTTTAGGTCAAAAGGTTCAATTATTTTTAAAGAGACGAGGTTAAGGTAGTACAAGAGTAACCGTAGCTTCACTATTTTTCTTGAGACTAGAGGATGTGAGTTGGGGTACTTGTGGGAAAACACCAAGCATAGGGTTTATGCATTGGTAAAGAAAGGAAAAGAAATTTCAGGGCCACACATGTGTTTTATTTAGTGAGTTGTTAAGTTGTTTTAACACTAGAGGTGTTATTCTTTGAGGTAACTCAAGACAATTGCAACTAGCACAACAAGACAATTCATCTACCAGCAGATCAAGGCAATTCATCTTAATTAGTCTATAGAAAAAGTTTTTGTTTCCCCTAATTTTTGCACTTTGGATAATTAAACAAGCTTGCAAAAATTTGGGGTGTTACAGCTTAGCAACACAGATTGGGAAAAACGTACAAGTATACATTGACGATGTCGTCATAACATCAAAAAAGGGGGCAACGTTAATCGAGGACTTGAAGGAAACCTTCGACAACCTCGACAAATTTTGTCTCAAGCTGAATCCGACGAAGTGTTCTTTCGGCGTCCCTGCGGGAGAACTTCTTGGGTTCTTGGTCTCAGCAAGAGGGATTGAAGCAAATCCCGAAAAAATCCAAGCTATCGTAACAATGAGGAAGCCAACAAAGTTGAAAGAAATACAGCAATTAACTGGGCGAGTCGCAGCTTTAAGCAGATTCGTCGCTAGGCTGGGAGAAAAAGGCTTTACCGTTCTACGCCTTAATCAAACAAGGAGAGAAGTTCCCGTGGAACGAAGAGGCAGATAGAACCTTCGAGGATCTTAAACGCACAATTTCGACACCACCAATATTGGTGGCGCCAAAAGAGAAGGAACCGCTCCTGTTATACACTGCGGCTACACCCCAGGTGGTCAGCACGGCGCTAGTTGTCGAAAGAGAAGAAGAAGGAAAACTCCATGGAGTGCAGAGACCGGTATACTTCATCGGTGAAGTTTTATCGCCTTCAAAACAGCGGTACCCGCAGTACCAGAAACTAGCATACGTAGTGTTTACAACCACAAGAAAATTGCGGCACTATTTTTTGGCACATCCGATAATAGTGGTCAATGAGGCGCCTCTATCCAATATACTAAACAACCCAGAAGCTACAGGTCGTGTCTCCCTTTGGGGAATAGAACTTTCTCCTCGGGACATCACGTATGAAAAAAAGAAAAGCAATAAAGTCGCAAATTCTGCCAGATTTCATCGCAGATTGGATGGAGCTGCAAAATACAGGACCCCCAGATTTATTGAGAACCTAGACTATGAACTTCGATAGATCCAAAAGGTTAGAAGGAGCTGGAGCAGGCGTGATACTAATATCACCTGATGGCGACAAATTAAAGTATGTCTTACGGATGACGTTCCCAAACGCGTCTAACAACGAGGCACAATACAAAGCTCTTATACATGGGATGAAGATGGCGAAGGCTTGTGGTGCAACTCGACTAAAAATCTTTGGCGACTCACAATTGGTGGCCCAACAAGTCATGAACCAATGTGATGCAGTCAATGATAGCATGGTGGCGTACAAGGAAATGTATAACGAGTTGGAGAAACTCGTTTGATGGATGCGAGGTAAACCACATCAGCGAGGCTAAGCAATGATGAAGCCGATGTTCTTGCAAACATCGGGTCGCAGTGTCTCGCGATTCCTCCAGGCGTGTTCTGGGAGGAGATAACAGAGAGATCCACAAAGCCGAAGAAATCAAAAAAGAAAGAGAAGGATGAGAAATCCTCGGGGGCTTGATGTCTACAGGTGCTTCTATTCTTGTAGACAGTGTTGGGCCTCCAAGAGCAGAGGTTTGTAGAACAGCAGCAAGTTTCCCTTAAGTGGATCACCCAAGGTTTATCGAACTCAGGGAGGAAGAGGTCAAAGATATCCCTCTCATGCAACCCTGCAACCACAAAGCAAGAAGTCTCTTGTGTCCCCAACACACCTAATAGGTGCACTAGTTCGGCGAAGAGATAGTGACATACAAGTGGTATGAATGAATATGAGCAGTAGTAACGGCGCCAGAAAAGTGCTTGTCGGCGTGCGATTGATGGTAGTAATATTGCAGGAAGTAAAGATGCGAGTAAAACAAGTAAACAAGCGACGATAGCGATATTTAGGAACAAGGCCTAGGGATCATACTTTCACTAGTGGGCACTCTCAACATTGATCACATAACAGAATAAATAGATAGATGCTAGACTCTACACCCTCTTGTTGGATGATGAACACCACTAACTGTAACACCCCACTTTTTGCAACCTTGATTATTTGTTCATGTTGTAAAAATTAGGGGGAACAAAAACTTTTTCTTTAGACTAATTAAGATGAATTGCCTTGATCTGTTGTTATGATGAATTGCCTTGATCTGTTGGTAGATGAATTGTCTTGATTTTCTTGTTGAGTTTTGTCTTGAGCTACCTCATAGAACAACACCCCTAGTGGTTAAACAAGCAACTCACCAAATAAAACACAGGTGTGGCTTAGGAAGAATTGTTTTCCTACATCAAACCTCTCTCCTGATGGCAACATGAGTGTGCCATCTTGTTATTCTCTTTGTGTTAATCTAGCTCAAAATCATCCTTAATTCAAAACTTGGGATCATCTACCCCTTTGCTACATCTTTCTCTTATACCCAATCATCATGGTTGTTTTTGAAGCCAAGTCAACCATCTGTTTTGGTAGTCTTAAAAGTTTCAGACTTTGGCAGTGGATATCTAAGCAACCCTCAACTGTCATGGGTAATCTCAATACATTGATCCCATATGTGCAATACCCTCTTCAACCTCCATGTGTCTTGCATGTCTCAGACTATCCTTGCAGCACATATATCCAACTCAATCTTATACCCTATCCAATGATACAACACTAGATCACCTCCTTCACTTTCACCTCTTGTTTTTATTCAAAGTTTAATCTTCACAAAACCAAGAGTGGGAATGATGGGTACATTTTGTAGCCACCATCTACCCTTGAGAACACTTCTCCCTAAATTAGTTATCTCTCTCAAAAATCTTATTGATTTTCCTTCTCTAGTTTTGATCACAAAACTACTTCTAATTTTACTAAATCTTTTCAAGATATTTCTTCAAAGGAAACAAAGAACTGAAATGGGTTTGGTTTCTCATCCCATTTCTATCAAGCACTGATTTCTAAAACATTATTTTCTATCTTGCTTTCTTTTCAGCAAGAGGCTTGTTTATGATACCTACACCATTTTTTGTTTCCTTCTTGCTTATTTCTACATTTGAGAAACCTCTATCTTACTTGAGAAAGTAAGTAGAATATTTTGAACCCCTATGTTCCAACTAGTTTTCTCTCAACACTTTCAAATTTCCTTCCACTTGAGTTCATTCCCAATTGTCCCTAGACAATTGAGGTGTTTCAAATACTTTTCCAATAAGTTCTATTTCAAATGACAACTCTTGCACATCTTGTGTACATCTCTGATCTACCCCATAATATTCCTTCATCCTCTAATTCTTGATCAAGTAGATGCTCTCTTGATACTTTCTATTGGACTCCCTTCAACTAAACCCTAGACTCAGGGAGTAATTCAAATCACTCCCAATTGACCTCTTATTTGAAGCGCAACTTATATTTCATCATACCTATCTCACTCCTCTATTTTTTTACCATCATCACCTCGACCTCATGAATTGATGAGCTATGTCACCATATTCATCCTTGTGAGTATATGGTTACTTCACTCATCACCTCTCTTAGTCTTGCTCAAACATTGTCTAGACTACCATCTTCACCTTTATCTCTTGGCCAAATTGATAACTTGATCAAGTGCTTTATTCTTCAACATAGGCACTAATATTTATTATCACCTCTCTCCCAAATGTGAATACATCACCAAGCCACTTTTTGCTAATCATCCCCAACACTCAACTTGGCCGACATGCATGAAATGGCATTGCATTTTGTTTGTCCTCTTGTAATATCAAGAAGTAGCCGGCCATGCCAAACTCTTGGCATGCATGAGCTGAAATCTCTTCCTCTCCATTCCTTCCTCCACAAGCCTTGCCTCCCAACTACCCCAATCACTAAATGGACAGCCACCCATCTTAGCCAATCACAAAGGTGGCAGCCAACTCACTCTCCCTCTATAAAAGCTCCTTGGCCGGCCACCACCTCCACCTTTGGCTTCATTTTTCACTCCCCACTCACTCCCCCACCTTATCTACACCCTCATAACTCTCTTCTAGCTCTCTCCCACGAAAATGCTGCTGCCCCTTGCTCCCATGGCCGGCCATGGCCATGGAAAGCCACCAAGATGGAGCTCCCCTCCTTCCTCAAGCTTCCCCTCACCATGAGAGCATCCCTCTCACTCTCTTCTCCCCTAACCCTAGTTGAATCCAGCTCTATTTCTCCTTTCATCTCTCACAAGATTGGATCTTGATGCAGGTGCATGTTGAGCTATGCATGGAGAAGTTTGAGCAATCATCAGATCTGAAGATCTTGAGCAAAGTTCGTCCAAAACCTTGCAGTAATTTCTGTATCTTGCTGTTTCAGATTCTGGTACGAACTTGTAAAATCCACCAAATCTCGTGTACAGATCCAAATCGAGTGATTCAAAGTTCCAAAGATAGGTATTGAAAAGATCTACAACTTGGCGTTGGTCTCATCCTCAAATTCTTTACGGATTTTGCATGATCAAGATCTGGTCAGATCTGACTTGGTCGAATTAAACCAGGAGCTTGGAAACGAATTTTTGAATGAAACAAATTGGATGCGAACAATTCCGGAGAAGAAGAAGAAGTGGATTGGACAAGGATTCTTTATATGTTGTTGGAATTCTTATTTGGTGGAGTTGAAGAAGTCCAGGGACAAATAAGCCAAGGCAAGCCATCTTTTGATCTCTGACTTGGTGTCTAGTTGGATGTCATTTGTTGATGTCCAAAGCACCTTAATTCTATGTGTGTTATTCTCTCTATTTATGTCATCTATGTGTGATTGCAAGTGGGGTACTCCCTAGTGGTGATACTCCACTATTGTCGTTGTGATTATGGGATGCATGGTGTCATTGCCGTGCCATTCCATTTGGTTATCTTGTATGCTCAACTTGAGCATGTTCCATCTCAAGATAGAAACTTACACCACACCCACCACTTTTGTAATTTAGAGGTATCAATGTCAAGGTCTTGGTGTAATTCTCAACTTGAGAGGAGTATGCCGTGTACCTATTGGAGAGTTGGTTAGATAGTGATTCTCCACTATCCACATTGTATAGTTAGTACCACAAATCTGAGATTACATTCCTCTTTGTGTTGTCATCATACATGCTTACCTTAAGCGAGTATGATCCACCCATTACTCTTTTACACCATCTATGGCAAGATGACTCTCATCTCGGCCATAGTGCAATAGTAGTTCCACTCATGAAACTATAGGTTGGGAACCCCTCAAGGCTTACCTTGTTGTAAACGTTTGTGAAAACCTTGGGTAAGTTAACTCTACCCAAGCGTATGTTTCGGAAAGGAAAAGTTTTTGGACAAGGATGTTGGAAGAATATACCTTGGGTAAGTTAACTCTACCCAAGTGTATGTTGTGGAAAAGCAAATGTTTTGAACAAGGTTGTTCGGAGGAATATGGTTGGTTGTTGGCAAATAAAGGAAGTGTGGGTAAAATGTTTTTAAAGGAGCACTGCGTATAAGTGTACGCCAGCCCAACTTTTATTGCGCAACCACTCTACCCCAACGTGGGAACGGGGCTTAGCCCTAGTTTGTTGAAGCTGGCATGAGACACCTTCACAACTCTCTAGGAGGGTCACGATGACCTCTCGACGCCGGGTTGCGCTCCGAAGGAGGCAATACACCGTAGTTGTCTATAGCCGGACGATTATCGAGGGTCTTCGTCGTGGCGCCGGAGATACGCTCAAAAGGAGGTATGCCGCCGGGGTGCCGGGAAGGGGTAAGCCCGCAGGGAAGGACTCATGTCAGTGGAGATAAGCGAAAGGTTATGTTCGGGTATCCGTCGTGGCATACGTTGTTATGCGGGGATGATGCCCACACGATAGGTATCCGGATAGTTGTGGGGAAAGTGTGCAAACTCTGCAGAGTAAAATCTATTCGAATAGCCGCGTCCGCGGTCATGGACGGGTTGCAAAGGCCTACCTTAACCTGGGCTAGTTTTGTTTTAGAAAGGCTTTACAAAGAAAAAGAGAAAGTTGTTTTCGGAGTACCGGAAGGGTACGGGAAAGTGGTTGACCATGTGAAGATGGTCGGAAAGGAAATAAAAAGGGCTACTCCCATCCTAGTGTTTTATGTTGAAGAACTCTTTGAAGTATCTTCTTTAACATAGAGATGTCATAGGTTATCTTTTGAAGTATCTTCTTCAATAAAGATATAGAGATGTCATAGAAATGTCTTATCACCCTCTTAGTGTCCCCATCAACTGAGATGTCGGGATGCTATATCCACAAGAGAAACTACTTCTCTTCTTCATGTTATATCCACAAGAGAAACTATTCTTCCTCTCTTGTCTCTTTTAGTTAGCATTGTTAGCACCTTTCTTGATGGTTTGCGAGTACAATTCCAATGTACTCACGGCTTTGTCCCTGGCTATTTACTTGGCCAGACTTGAAGGAGTTCGACAGATGAAGAAGGAGTTGACGACGTCTATGCGAGCTAGGAACGTCTTCCCAGTCAGTTGCCTGTAGGGTTAAGGCAGATGACTTGGGCTCTGCGCTGCTGAAGTGATTCCTCTACTCTGATGATTAGATTAGGCCCTTCGAGGCTATTATGTAAAGATGGTCATGTGACCTCATTGTAATTTTCTATTCCGTTTTGTAAAGGATGATGTAATTTGATATCAGTTCGGTTATGTGTTCACGGCACACTGATCATGGGAACGTGAACTGTATACATAACAGGGTATTTCGGACAGCTAGTCCGGGGTCCCCACGTAGCCGGTATCGAGCTATCCTGACTGTAGGAGACCTTAGTTAGCATGGACGTTAGTTAGGAAACAAGTACTTGGGCAAAACTATTTACCAAACATATTCTTTGTTTAGTCGGAAGCATAGCTTCTACTCCTCTTGTTCCTTCAAAACTTCTAAATTCTTATCTCTCCGCTTTATAGAAGTGTTTGAAAATTCTTACTCTATTGTCTCATCCACTTCAAACCTACATATTGGACGATGTCCCCAACTCAGGCCGGAGACTCTAAGCCGAAGATGGATCAACCTTTTTGGAAGTCTCATGTACCTCCAACAACAGCTGTTGAAGATTGGATGCCAACTCATCAGTACACATAAAGGGATGATAGCGTCATGTCTTTGGTTGACACCAAAGTCTGTCAAGGAGCTGACCTTGTTCCTCCGTGGACTTGCACCTTTTTGCAGTCGTTAGGGATCAAGTCCTCAGTTCTTGACTAGTAATTTTTAGGCCAACCACCAGAAGTTACCGACTTTGGGAGTTTCCCAACAGCTACCCCTCTAAATACCTCATGTCCCCGGGATGTTGAGACTAGAAGATCTACACAGTTTTCGCCTCCGTCTCCACATCGACGACACCATACCAGGCCCGCTCGACCACCAAGTGCTCAGAGAATCCTTGTTGAAGTCAATGTCAGCAAGATGAAGACATCAACATATGTGACCAGCCCCAAACCTATAGGATGGATAGGACAAACTCAATCGGTTTGATTGAGCTACCCCCGCGCATTAGGAATTTCTGGGTACTTAGTGTACCATGTTTGGTTTGATGATTGCTTGTAGTTCCCTAGTGTGCTGCCTTGAGTGTTTGCATCTGTTTGTTGTGTGCATGTATGTCTTGCTATTTAGACGTTCCGCCCTTTTAAATTGTTTGCAATTTGTAAAACAGAAATTAAAGATGGAAATCTGCCAGTGTACTGTTTTGCTAATAAAAATAGTTTGGTAGCTCGGATTGATGTTATTCCAATTGCACTAGAACCATTATGAAATTATCTTTCAGATGCCGCTGACCTTGTATTTTTAGGATTTTTGTGCGATTTTTAATAAATAAAACTTGATCACTGTTTCTGGTTAGTATTTTGAGTCTCAAAAATTGAAAAATAAATATTTTTGAATGATTCCAATTGTGTTGATCTTGTTTTGTTTCTGTGCGTCTAGGAAAAATACCAGTAGCCTCTGTTAGTGGTATTTTGCCTCTGGTTATGATTGTATGGGTGTCGCATGCAATGATAGGATTAAAGTTTGCCTCGCCAAGTATTGCTAACTCGCTAGTTAGTTGGGTAGTTAACGAATGGCTCTAACTTTAACCTCGTTAGCGATTGATTTTTCAACCATGAGAAAAACTAACTCAGACCCCTTCTACGCCCACTACTTTGAAGATCAGCCGAAGCATCTCTACTACGCCAACAAAGCAGAAGCCAATACCTTCAAGATCAACTGAAGCATCTCCGCTTCATCAAGAAAGCAGAAGCCCCTACCTTCAAGAGTGACTGCACCTCTGCGAGAAGACATACTAATTTGAAATAACCTTGGAGCATAATCGTGCTAACCTCGAGGATATCTTCTTGAAAACAACCCTCTAACACACCGTCTAACAAGCTGAGAGAACAAGAGTGTCAAAGCCAAGCTACATCACATGGTTCATCTGGTCCTCATCAAGTGAAGCTCATGAAGATACTTCAAGACTCAAGACTTTAGGCATAGTTTACCCGCTAACTTCTTAGCTGGTAGAAGTCAGCACCGACCCTCAAGCTGACGATTGTCTTTGACGACCTCTGTCGATGCTTCATATGGATACCAACCAGGCGTTTCATCAACTTACTAACTCACCGCGCATCCCATATGGTTTAGTAAACACCGTGAGTGCCTCTTGGAGTTGTGGTCTGCACGCCGCCCATAAAGATTCCTCAAATAAATACGGAAGATCGACGACTTCATCAGAAGCCCCAGACAGAGCCACAAGGCCGAAGCTCTGAGTTTTTACAAAAAGCCAATGAAAAATCTTAAGGGTGGAAGACTCCGTCTTCCACTAAAAGATTGGAGCTGACCCTAAAATTTTTAAAACCTTTTTAAGACACCGTCGGAAACTTGTTGGGATGCACTAACTTCCCTTGAAGCTGTGGACTACACAACGCCCCCTGAAGATGTTTCAACTCAAGACAAGAGACCGAAGACCTCTTCAGAAAGCGCCCGACAAGACTCCGTGGCCGAAGCTTAGAGTTTTCTAGAACCTCCGTTGAACAATTTTAAGGGTGGAAGACTTCGTCTTCCACTAAAATTTTCAGGCCAACTCTAAAAAGTTTTCAAACTTGCTAAAGCACCGTTGAAGTGCACTAACTCTCCCAGAATCTTGAAAACCCCCACTAGGATCGTTTAGAAGCTATAGATCTAACAAGCTACATGGAGTAGTCAACGTCTTCATGAAGCTCGCCATCGGCAGGAATCCACCATGTCTCCCAGAAGATGAAGAAATGACCTCCTCGGCAACTCTGTGTCTATCAAAGAATGGAGTCTAACTTTAGTCAACTTTGGAACCTCCCTAGTCCTACGCTTAGCAATCTCGGGACGAGATTATTTTAAGGGTGGAAGAGTCTGTAACACCCCACTTTTTGCAACCTTGATTATTTGTTCATGTTGTAAAAATTAGGGGGAACAAAAAATTTTTCTTTAGACTAATTAAGATGAATTGCCTTGATCTGTTGTTATGATGAATTGCCTTGATCTGTTGGTAGATGAATTGTCTTGATTTTCTTGTTGAGTTTTGTCTTGAGCTACCTCATAGAACAACACCCCTAGTGGTTAAACAAGCAACTCACCAAATAAAACACAGGTGTGGCTTAGCAAGAATTGTTTTCCTACATCAAACCTCTCTCCTGATGGCAACATGAGTGTGCCATCTTGTTATTCTCTTTGTGTTAATCTAGCTCAAAATCATCCTTAATTCAAAACTTGGGATCATCTACCCCTTTGCTACATCTTTCTCTTATACCCAATCATCATGGTTGTTTTTGAAGCCAAGTCAACCATCTGTTTTGGTAGTCTTAAAAGTTTCAGACTTTGGCAGTGGATATCTAAGCAACCCTCAACTGTCATGGGTAATCTCAATACATTGATCCCATATGTGCAATACCCTCTTCAACCTCCATGTGTCTTGCATGTCTCAGACTATCCTTGCAGCACATATATCCAACTCAATCTTATACCCTATCCAATGATACAACACTAGATCACCTCCTTCACTTTCACCTCTTGTTTTTATTCAAAGTTTAATCTTCACAAAACCAAGAGTGGGAATGATGGGTACATTTTGTAGCCACCATCTACCCTTGAGAACACTTCTCCCTAAATTAGTTATCTCTCTCAAAAATCTTATTGATTTTCCTTCTCTAGTTTTGATCACAAAACTACTTCTAATTTTACTAAATCTTTTCAAGATATTTCTTCAAAGGAAACAAAGAACTGAAATGGGTTTGGTTTCTCATCCCATTTCTATCAAGCACTCGATTTCTAAAACATTATTTTCTATCTTGCTTTCTTTTCAGCAAGAGGCTTGTTTATGATACCTACACCATTTTTTGTTTCCTTCTTGCTTATTTCTACATTTGAGAAACCTCTATCTTACTTGAGAAAGTAAGTAGAATATTTTGAACCCCTATGTTCCAACTAGTTTTCTCTCAACACTTTCAAATTTCCTTCCACTTGAGTTCATTCCCAATTGTCCCTAGACAATTGAGGTGTTTCAAATACTTTTCCAATAAGTTCTATTTCAAATGACAACTCTTGCACATCTTGTGTACATCTCTGATCTACCCCATAATATTCCTTCATCCTCTAATTCTTGATCAAGTAGATGCTCTCTTGATACTTTCTATTGGACTCCCTTCAACTAAACCCTAGACTCAGGGAGTAATTCAAATCACTCCCAATTGACCTCTTATTTGAAGCGCAACTTATATTTCATCATACCTATCTCACTCCTCTATTTTTTTACCATCATCACCTCGACCTCATGAATTGATGAGCTATGTCACCATATTCATCCTTGTGAGTATATGGTTACTTCACTCATCACCTCTCTTAGTCTTGCTCAAACATTGTCTAGACTACCATCTTCACCTTTATCTCTTGGCCAAATTGATAACTTGATCAAGTGCTTTATTCTTCAACATAGGCACTAATATTTATTATCACCTCTCTCCCAAATGTGAATACATCACCAAGCCACTTTTTGCTAATCATCCCCAACACTCAACTTGGCCGACATGCATGAAATGGCATTGCATTTTGTTTGTCCTCTTGTAATATCAAGAAGTAGCCGGCCATGCCAAACTCTTGGCATGCATGAGCTGAAATCTCTTCCTCTCCATTCCTTCCTCCACAAGCCTTGCCTCCCAACTACCCCAATCACTAAATGGACAGACACCCATCTTAGCCAATCACAAAGGTGGCAGCCAACTCACTCTCCCTCTATAAAAG